>NC_089877.1:26120000-26469375 GCF_040182565.1 Anser cygnoides | reverse complement strand
TGTGAAAATGATTAATGTGTCCTTTATGTTTAAGACATTTGTCCTTTCCACTAAATCCTGTTTGCAACTTTTCTGATTTAGTGATGACCTAGAATAATGGTTCTCTCACACAAACCAGCTATTATTTTCTTCCAGGTCCTCTACAACAATTCATTAAAGGTTGCTCTGCCTAAAATTTTGGAACTTGGTAATTTCTGGTCATGATTTCATTTGTTTACGTACTTTCAAAATCTACCATTTGAAAATATTTTATAAGAAAGGAGGAAATACGTCAGCCAAACAAGAGTTGGGCTTCTGCATCACAGAAAGGATGCTTCAGCTTTCTTTTACACTTATTCCTGCACTCAGTTCCAGGGAAGATGGTGCATAAAGATGATGGAGGAGCAATTCAAAACCAACTGTCTATATAACCCATACCACTCTGTCACTATGCTTGCCAGTTCCATGCTATCTGTAAGAAATTCCTTTGCCAAAGCATGTCCTGTTTGTGACTAACAAGAGCAAAGGTTCATCACTATAAATATGTTAACAGGATAAATGATGGCAAATGCAGTATTTGACACAGAAACAGGCCAAGAGAATGATATAAGCATTTTGTATTTTTGCCCTTTACTGAAAACAAAACAAAACAAAACAAACAAACAAAAAAACCCTCAAAACTTTAAACTGTCTCATAATCTTAGATAAAAATATTTAAAAAATGCTAAAGGACTTTCTATGTTTACAATGCTTAAAATATAAGTATTTATCATGTCATAATATAATATGGCATGCTTAAATCCATCTGGAAAAAAGCACTCAGTTTCTTCTTATTTCTCAAAAATGCAATATTATTAACATATATCAAATGCAATATCAAACATATCTAAAATATAAGAACATATACAGATATGCATACATCCAAACACCAACTTTCTCAGTTTGTAGACGAATTACAATTTTAAAATAGTGAAATTTTGCTTTGGATGCATTGTAAATAGTTGGTGATCTGTCATTCATATGTAGCTCATTGAGAGTATGCGATATTTTTTATTCAAAATGATTGATTCTGCAGATTACAGGATAGTCATCTGTATGAGCTAGTCAGTGTTCATTTAGTTTAGAATTACATCTGTGTAACTAACACTTGCAAATATAAATGCAAAATTTGGTTTATTAAATTAAAATTTAACACTGTGATTTAATAAATACCCTAGCAACATGAATACTGATTAGAATATATATGACTCATACCAAAAAGCTCACAAAACAATAAATCAATCAAAATATTTATTTATCTCCTGAAAAGTTGAAAGCTTCTAATGTTTATCACCAGAAAAGAACTCTTACCACTGTATTTTGCTTGGTCAGGTTGCTACTCTAGGCACATTGAGATATCAGCACAACAGGAAACACAAAGGAAGCTAAACTTCCTCTGCAGACTTGCAATTTCAAGTATGCAGAACACAGATATAAAAACACAACAAAATTGATGCTTCTTCCTTTAATTTCTCAGGAAAAAAAATTATTTAGTAAGACAATTTTGAAAACTCTCGTTTTCAAATTTGTATTTATGGCACACAATGTCCCTCAAAGAGATGGAATTGGGCTTGAAAGACAGCTTTCTGACATAAAAATATATACCATTTATTTATTTATATTGCTGTCCTGTGCTAGAGTCCTAGTCTAAAACCATGTCCCAGTTGCACATGACACTGTTCAAACACGAAACCATATTTCACCTTCCCCAGCTTACAACATAAAGATGAAATAAAAGGTAACAGAAGTATGAGCAAAATGATGAGGGATTATTCTTCAGAAAGACAGATGGTAGTTTCAGCATGTCAACCACTGAAACACATCACACCTTTTCTAATTCTGAAAGAGGATGATCTATTAGCTCATGTGACCATATTTGAGTGGTCATGGAGACTTTCTCTCACGCATGAGAAGCAGCATGAGATGAGACACAAATATGTAATTGTGTTGAAAATATTTCTGAGTCAAATGGAAGCTAATGTCATTGATCAGTTAAACACCATATCCTCATGTTAAGAGCTTATGAAGGGCTTGAAAACCACATGCAAATAATTTGAGTTGATACAGACATGCATCAGCTTAGACATGGTCACATACTGGATGAGGAAAATGACTTTGCAGAAATATTCTGAGTAGGTGATAAGCAGTAAAAGCCTGTGTTGGGAAAAAAGTGAGATGGATGAAAGCATAAAACAAACACAAGATGGAAATACAGGCAAGAGTTTGTGCTGTGTGGATGGACAAAAAGGACTTATGTTAATTACACAGCAAGAATGAACAAAACCTAAGCACTGAATTAATATGAAGACTTATAGAGAGGTCAGAATTGAAAAAATGTTCAGGTTAACAGCTTTAACAATGGGCAGGATGTGGTATTGCTCAGGATGAATGACAAAGGAAGTACTGAGGATGGCTGTGGGGAAAGAATAATAAATTCTGTTTTGATCATGTTGAGCTTGAGCTGAACCTCCATAGTTACATCAGGCGGAAATTTGAATTTGGATAAGAAATATATTTCTAGTAAACAAAAAGCAGATAATCAATATGAAGCATCAGCTAAGTAACTGAATTTGTGTTTATGGATTAGACTGCCATTAGTTAAGGTGCAAAGTAAGAAGAGAAATTGAACACTGAAAGGACTGTTGGAGAGCCTGTGAAGAATATTTTGAGAGCAGTTCAAAGGGACTCTCATTATAGCTGTCTCAAAGAAGCAAAGAGAGGACAGGATTTCAAGAGGCACATGGGTGATATTGTCTAAAGTGGCTGCCAAGTCACAGAGAATGAGGTTGGAATACTAATCCTGAGATTTAGTTAGGAAGACATAAGTATAGGCTTACCTGGGAGCATTTTCATCAGTGCCGTGGGAAGAAATCAGAGAACATCTAGCACAGAATTAGAAGAAAAAGTATAAGGCCTCAGTTGTTTAGACATAATATATGACAGAATAGTGGTTGAGCTTAGCACTAATGAAAGACAGCAAGCAGTTGCAGAGGCAGCTAGGAATGGAACAGCTTTTTGGATGGGAGACACATGGCAATATTGTGAATCATGCACTGAAAGAGAGTGAGAAAAAGAAATAAGAGAGGTGGGAACAGGAAATGAGATGCGGTCATTGGGCTGTGTAGAGAGAGAGACTGGAAGAGACAATCAGGCATCAGATTTCTGTTTCTCCACATGAAAGATGAAAGATGGCAGTATAGAAGCAGGATAGTAAGAAGTTACACCAAGGAAAGATGGAAGGTCATTTTGTATTCTGTTATTGTCTTTTTTTTTTTTTTTTTTTTCCTGGGAATAGTTGTGACAGCAGAGTGAGAATTAAAAAGTTAAAATATGAGAACTGCAGCTCACATTACAAATCTGCTATTTAATTAAATTGAAAAACGAGTCATTTTTGTCCACAGGAAATACTAGCATAGATGAAAACATGAAAAAGCAACACTGAAATAAAAGAAAGTCTAGGTAGTAAGACAGACCTACTAGGCCTTCAGCCTGGAGCTACTGAGGCTCCTTGTCAAATCTTACTCTTGCTGAAGTGCTGGTTTACAGAAAGTCTCAGAATAAGGAAGAGTCTGTAAAGGACATCAGAGAAGGGCTCACCTTAGTCTGTGTTCATAGCATACAAAGTTAGTTTATACAAAAACAGATCAACCCAAATCTGAGGACCAAGACTAAAGGGAACAGCTGCCTCCACCAGCCACTCAGCAGGAACTATACCACACACACTGTTATATTAACATAATTTTCTGTTCCCTGAAAGAGCTATCCTTGTATATCTGTTAAAACATGACTTCAACATGGTCAATAAATGATTGTATTTGCAACATGAATAAAATGTATCATCTGCTGTTTATTGTCTGAACCATGAATGTTTTCAAACTTAACTATGGAGTGCTGAAAGTCATCTTCCCAAATTTAGTGACCCACATTCTAGTAAAACGGTATTCATACCAAATCAAAGTACTATATACTCAAGAAATTCAGGCATGCAGTTAACAGTAAATTACATAAAGATCCTTCCAAAAGATTTAGGAAACAACAGAACATCATGTGCCAAAAGCCACAGTGATAAAGGAAGAAAATGTATTGATGTAATGTTAAGCATGTCGACTCACCCATTTCAGTAGTCAAGCACTAAGACCATTTAACCTTTCTGCAGGTAGATGGGTGAAAGCAGAAGTGGAAAAAATTGTGGGTTTGTAAATAAAGAAGTGCTTGAGATACATTTGAATTTATTTACAAGGAGTATCTGTAAACGTGCACTTTAAAATCAGCATTAATTCTGTTGTTCGAACTACATGCAGGACTAGTCTCAGGGAAATCTAACAGAAATTGATTAAACAGAATTTAATGTGTCTGAAACTACTGTATGTATTATTGTTGGGCTGGTACAATGGTCCAGCTACTTTAATAGTTTCCAAACTAACTTCTCAAGTAGGGTTTTTTTTTTTTTTTTTTTTTTTTTTTTTTTTATAAAGTGTTAGAGTTTTGGACAGTCAAATGTACTGATGCCCTTGGGTTTTTATTAACAAAATATTTTCTGAAAACTGAGATATATATTCCTTAAAGAGGGAATCTTTTCTACTATATCAACCACTTAATTATTCTATATGCACTGTGCCACACCATGTAACAAT
This sequence comes from Anser cygnoides, assembly GCF_040182565.1. Lineage (NCBI taxonomy): Eukaryota > Metazoa > Chordata > Aves > Anseriformes > Anatidae > Anser > Anser cygnoides. Next base: position 26,464,723 of record NC_089877.1, on the reverse strand, counting down.
TAAAAGCAGCCCTGATATTATCAAGCATTTATACTGTAATCATTGATACCATATCAGAGTTCAGGGTACAGAACGATGAAAAAAGTCCTTGTTTTCACAAATCAAATCTTGAGAGTACTATAATCTATGGGCCTTTGATATGAAATGAAATCCTGTATATAAACACAATATATACCAGAGGTACAAAATCATGCAGCATAGGCCTCATTTGTTATGCAAATTTTATGTTGGTTTAACTAGTAAATTAGAGAAATTAGTCATGGTGAAATTTCACTCTGTAATGAGACTAACTTCTGTAAAAGTTTTGAAAATGCATTTGCAGAAAAAAGCAATTGCTTCATTTGTGCACTTACATATTTCAAGAATAGATGAAATTCCAGTTCACTTGGGATAAAATTTGAAAAGAACTGAAAGAACTGCTGAACATACACTTTGCTCTGATACTGTAAGAAACAGTTCTTACTCTCTAATTGAAATAATGTTTGACGGGATAAAGGGAGTGGTCAAAGATTATAAAAGAACACTGAGAATCAATTTATCTGTTGCCAGATCAGCAGAGCTTCCTCCCAAGAGATAGGCACTATCTACTTTTGCCTCAATCCATTGCAAATCGTTGCCTGGTAACTTGTGCTGCTTCCCTTTCAGGTCAGTTTTTATTAGATAAAAACCTTTTAATTACAAGCTTGACTCCTGCAATTTTTGTTCTACAAAAATATGACTCTAAATACATAAACACGGCGTAATTCCAGGCAGTGCCTTCCCACTGCCTCCACTACACCTATTTATTATCAGGGTTTCCCCTATCTGAATAGCTCAATCTATTTGTCAGGATAAAATAGCAGCTTTGAAACAAATAGCTAAACATGCTTGTTATCTTCTGAGAAGTTTTTCTGACTTCTCTGCCTGTGTGGGGGATGCTTTCTGCTCGGTGCCAGTCAGGATTCAGCCCTTTGCACTGAGCGGGTTCTTCATTTGGAACTTATCTGCAAAAGTCTTCCCTGGGAATAGTGTGTAGCCAGGACAATCTGGATTAAAACCCTAATCTTAGTGCTGCACATTATTTACTGCCCTAAATATAAATGTTGTTTTTCTTGAAAGCTGCCCTTATCTTTTCAGTAATATTTAAATGTCAGAAAGCTCAGCCTACCTATAAGAGGCACAAATTAAGAGCTCTGATTAAGTCCTTCTGGACATGCTTTGGTTCACAGTTCAGTATGCCGCATTTTTTCACAATGAAGCTCATACCATGTTTGAACAGAGCATGGGAAAGAGGTTTCCTGTTAGGAAAGGAGATGTGTGTGCCCTACTGAATCTTGCAATAATCAGGGGAGATTTCCTGATTCCCTAGTGAGGTCAAGTTATTACCACAACAGAGCTCTCAGCTAGCATGAGGCAGCTCCTCCTCCCCTCCATGTGGCACCGGAAGAGTAAATGTCACGCTACCATATGTGAAGCTGCATTTTTCCAAGAGCTTTCTGAACTGGCGCAGCTTGCAGCATAAAGGATTTTTTTTTCTACTTCATGTTAAATATATTAGGACATGCGGGCGGTTTGTCCCAGTTTGATGAAGCCCCAGCTGCGTGTTTTTGCATAGCTATGTTATCTTCTATCAGTCTACCAACTTACTAGGGTATTGATTTGCATAATTGATGTCCATGGCCAGACATTAATAGAAAATAGTATTATCTTACCAGCACTACCATATTTTCTTCGCAATCAGTCTGCTTTTCTGGAAGAACATTAGAAGAGCCAAACATGGAGCAATTTAATATACAAGTTACATTGCAGGCCCACATGTGGAAAGTCTTTATTCTTTTCTCTTTGATCATTATCCAACTTCAGTCACAGCAAACATGACTCAATATGTAAAAAACCGCTTCTAATAGGATTTATAACGTACAACAGATTATACAACCAAATTTACCTCAAATGGTTTAGAAGTTGCCTAGCTACAGGACTGGAAAGGTTGAGGAACTCCCTGCAACAGCGGCAGGAAATTCAGCTGATGAGCACTGGAGGATTGAAGCTTGAAGCTCCACCTAGTGACAAAATTTTACCATTGCCCTTGCAGGTAAACCCAGGGAAAGCATAGGGATGCCATGAAACATGTCTCTACAACTCCGCTGCAGGATTGGCTGGGAATGAGAATCAGGGTCAGAAGAATTTTATTTTATTTTTAAATACAAAGACAGCTTAAAAACAACAAAAACAAAAGCACTACTGTAACTAACCAGAGAATAAAAGCTGACTGCTCAATAAAAGTCCCCACCACTCACAAAAACAATCTTTTGGGATAATGCTGCACAGAAGAATAATCTGTCCATAAAAGTAATTCATTAAAATATGCCCTAGGAAGGAGATTTTTGCATGAATAAAGACAACAGAGAGCTCTGGCCATTATTAACTTTTTTCCCTGTAACAGGGCCTTACAACTCAGGTTGCCTACTGAGACAGCAGTGAGATTTTGCTCACCACCTACGAAAGCAAGTCCAACACTATTAAAAAAAAATAAGTGAAATGCTCATTGTATGCATAGTCATTCTTATTTCATGAACATTCCAAAACAGGTGTTACTTTAGACCATCCCAAATACGATTTTGAAGTTCTTTGGGCTGGTAGTTACGGGCTGGTAGTTACCATGTAGGGCAAGCACAATTTCTCAGGGAAGTTACTGCTGGCTTTGGAAAAGATCTCTCTAGAAATAATATGTTTTAGGGTATTCTTTATATTTATTTTACCTGTATGACATGACATTCCAGCTTGTTTTGATGAACTGAAAATATAAATTGCACTACATTACCTTGACAGTTATAGATGTATTACATATTCTGTCAGTAGCAATGTTCTAATGGTTCCCAAATTAATTTTGTTATATAAAAATCAAAAATATATACTTTATGTTTTTTACCCGAAGAAGTAGATTTAGTAAGCATCTAATATTTATTTTAATTTTGTGTATTCTGTTGAATATCTAAATATTTGTGGTCTTCAAAATTGGGCAATAATTTTATTGAAGAATGTGTTATGATCAGAGGAAACTGATGATACGGTTTGAATTACTGGCTTGCTCACAGATCAGTATGTCACTTTAGGTTCAATAATAAGAATAGTAATACTTTCATACCTCAAAAAGTTAGTAAGGGTTATTTTATTCATTTTCATAAAGCACTTGGACGTGGGGACAGTTCTCTGGAATATAAAATATTACGTTTCTGGAAGTTCCATTGCTGGTTTTGATTTTAATGAAGAAATCTGGTGTAAAAGGAAACACTTAGATTAATACAACTTCTCCAAAGAAGAACCTGTTGGGGCTTAGGTGGGCAAAGGGATGAATTTTGTTTTAATCTCACTATCCTCACCAGAGTTCTGCAATAGTAAAAATCAATGAACCAACACAATAGGGCTTGAGACATACTTATACTGTGAAAAACAATATTAAGCTGTGTTTGGAAAATATATAATTTGAAAGGAATGCTGACAAAATGTACTTATATGTAATATTTTGTAGCCATTTACCACACTGGAGGTTGTTATATTGCCGTGTCTCGATTAAGGAAAAAGCTATACGAGCCATGTATTTACATGACAAATCAAGTGACAGAAGCACATACTGGAATAGTGTTTGCTGTTAAACTCTGCCAAAGTTTCTCTTAATTTGTGGTAGTTTAATGCTATGTAGGGTGGTGCCTGTTAGCGGAATCTGGTTCTGAGCTGCTGTACTTATGTTGTTTGTCAAGGAATGCACTGTGTTAAGGATTGCAATGTAAAGGATAGATAATTGGGAGCTGATCTGTTACCATGTTGGAAAAAGATGCAATGCAGGTTTCAGCAACAGACTTCTACTGATATGCTAGCATAAACTGTTTACTGGCTGGATTCTGCACATAGAAGAGACTATATTATGTTAGAAGTCTTTGTACAAATTTGGCTACTCTCTAAGCCAGATGTATCTATGTGGGTGTAGACAGTGCAAGAATCCCTCTTTGTGTAGATAAGATTTGTATCAATGAAACATGATTTTTTGGATATATTTCATACTGACTAGGAGAGCAAAATAAGTTGTGATGGTGGCAAAAAGCACATTTATATTGTATAACTGTAATTGCACTTGGGATTCTTCTTGAATAAAAGTCTTGCCAAGAAATCACAAATGAATCAGCACTACTAGAACATTTGGAAGAATTTTAGTTCTACAAATACTGAGGTCTAGCTTTAGGGTGAATAGACAGAGTACATACTTAGGCAGAAGAGGAGGTTAAATTAAGCAGAATGGCTATTCATTCAGATCAGAACAGGGAGAGAAAGAGGCTAACACATGAGGTTCTGCCAAAGTCCCAAGTACGTCACCAACTAGCTCACTCTGCCCAACAGCTGAGCTGCACAGGGGCGAGCTGAATGCTAATGGATTCTCCTAGCACCAGCTCCCAAGCCCAGCCTGTCCGCGTATGGAGCTGGGTTTCTGTTCAGAGAAGCATCGTTTTGGAGCTCCTGGAGGCTCGTATGGCACTGTCGGCAGTTTTATATGGTCGGGAGGATTTTTCTCTGCCATTATTCATGTTAGAAAATTGACTTACAAAAAATCTAAACATGGAGCCTAGATTTTGGAGCACTGGGCTGTGAACTACAGAACCAATAAACAGATCGAGCCCTCACATTTAAAGTATATATTTTATGGGTTTCTTTTTAGTGCTTTGCCTGCTGTGTTCCTAGGGCAATAATTATATTATTTTGGTCTAGTATACCACCTTTCTCAGTGCTAAGCATGTGCTTAAGTGTATTGCTGGATCAAGGCCAGAAACTGTGTCATAATTAAATGGCGTTAAGTAAGTACATGTACATACGTGTAAATGATGCACTGGTGGTTAGGAGTGAATCTCGAATACTTGAGTGAGCCCAAGGGAAAGCAGAAGGAATCTAAATGAATAAGGACATCATTCACTGAGGAGACTAGAAAAAGGTTAAAGGACCTATTACAATTCACTGCTACGATTCATTTATGGTAGACCTGGAGGCTGGACAGCCCAGGGGCTGAAGCAGGGCTTCCTTCATGTCCCCAGGACAGTGTCCCCCATGGCAGTTTGCTGAGGTACGTAGCTTTTCTTGCCATGACCTGTCCTCAGGCAACACCACTGGGCTGAATGGTTCTTACAGCATCTTTGTGCTAATACGGCAGAAACTGTGGTCTAGAAGCTGCCCCAAAGTCTTTGATCAGAGGAAGTTTCTGACATTGGAAATGGTTATGCAATGATTTGCAGCAAACTGCAACTGTTTCAATTGCTGGAAAGTTTTTGTATGAGAGGCTAAACTTAAAAGGTAAGGCAGCTATCCTTATATACAAAGATTAATACAACTATGGAAAAAAGTAAATATCTTAAGTTAGGAAGAGCAATGTTTTTTGCCAAAATATTTGGAGCAATATCATGACATAAAATAATAAAAATTTTATAAACTGAAGTAGTCACAATATACAGAAGTTCTGTAATACTTTTAAGGGTGAACAAACTTTTTAAAATCCTTCCAATTATACTCTACATTACACTGCATTACAGTTAGCAGCACTGCTGATTTGTTTTATAATTATCAGTGATCCGTTTCAGTGATAAAGCACTGCTTATCCACAGGTCTCAAAGCACTTAGATAAATATGATTATTTTCATTTTACTGAGGTAGCTTAAAGCAAGAGAGTCTGTGACTTGTCTAGAAGAAGTTCATTTCTTGTTGTCATGGGCAGGTGAACTAACAAAAGATGAAGAAATGCCTTAGGGTAGAAGCCACATCTTTTTTGTATAAACCATCTGAGCCTGGCCAGCTTAGGTGGGGCAGCAGGCCTGTGCAGCTAGCCCCCACCTGGGCTGGGGGAGCTCATGCCTCATATTTCTTGTTCTGGTGTTTGTGCTGATGCAGTAAACTAGCTCTGGCCGTACCTTGCAAAATGCACGGAAATCTGTGCCATTCCAGACAATGAAAGCAACATGGTGGCTTGCAATTGTTCATGTGCAAAAGGAAATGGCAGAATTACTAAGAGTGGCTGAGGATGGGATGCTCCCGTTTCAACTCCAGGGCACACTACTTCCAATGTCACTTCATACAGATTTCAAGCACTGTGGTTTCTTTTTAATTTAGGGCTTAAATGAACTCAACAGTCAAAGCAAAAGACAGCGAAAAGCATTGAATTTCATGTGGTTTCATGTGGTTTCGATGAAACCCTTTAGAGAGGACCGGGTTCACTCAAAGCTTAAACCAGGATTTCCTTTAAAGGTTTACTAATTGCAGCTGAGCTTATTTTTCTGACTAATCCAGGCCAACCCAGTTTTGTAGGTGTTCAGAGCCTGTGAAGAATTTTTTGAAGCTGTCACGGGTAATTTATTGAGATGTGACAAGGACAGCAGTGGTAATGGTGGAGTGCTGATAAAGTATCAAGCCAGAAGAGAGGTTGTTCTTTTGCAGAATGTGCTGTTGGTCTGACGCTTCAAAAATTTTCCATCCAATTTTGCAACTTAGCTTCCTTTCTCTTTTGCCTTGACTCTGCCCATACAGAAGTGTGCTGATACTGATCATATGACACTGGACAGCTCTGATCTGTGTTTGCGCAGCCACAGGTGCTCTATGTAACGAGCCAACTTTCTCATGAGACTAGAAGCTAGTTGACTGGTTATCAGCTCCAAGCTCAGGTCAGCCTACACCTACCTACATGTGTAAGTGTAGTCTCACTGTGTCTCTGTCTCTGTCTTTCTGTTTCTCTCCTCTACATGTTGAGCCTAAGACTTATCTGGACTTTTAGTAGAAATCTGGTTTGCAAACATTCAGTGCTGGACTGTGGTTTAGACTTGGGGTGCTAATTTTGTCATTTTCAGTTCATACTTAGGGGTGAGATGCAGTGGTACTCCAAACTGGCTACTTATGAATTAACACCTGCAGAAAGGTTTTCTGTCCTGAGGCTCAGCCGTGACTCCACCTGGTGTGTGTACCATTAGGTGTATTCCCAGCACCCCTCCAGGCCCACAAAGAGTCACACTGTGTTGCTGACAGTGGGTTCTTGAAGATGAAGTGGAATTTTTAGTAATAGCTTCCCTGTTAGCAGAAGTGAAGGTGAGCTTCAAAGTGTCATCGTAATGAGCAGTGACTGGTGTGCCAGACAGCCATTGTGAAAGCCCCTGTCTGCTGTTAAGGCATAGCTAAAACAGAAAGGGATTTTGTTGTTGTTCCTTATTGGTTTTGCTTTAATCATAACCGGATGCTATGAGCATCATGTTACACTTATGTAGCTCTTGCCCTAAGCTTAGATTTCAAAATAGTAAATAGACTAAACAATTTTTTTTTTATTTTTATTTTTTACTGCTCCGTGCTCCTGCCCTGGGAAAAAAAATATGTGTTACTGCCTGACTGTGCCAGAGAACAAGAACTCTACATATAGTTCACAGACTGAAAGCTGCTTAAATAAGAAACAAAAATAGTTTTAATTTCTTTTTAATTATTTTTTTTAAAGCTATATCTGATTGTCCCTAAAACTCTTAAGAACACGACCATCTTTCTGCAATACTTTCAAGATTTGCTACTCAAATAGTTTAAAACAGTTTTATACCTTTTTTTTTTTTTTCAGTTTTAATACAGACTTGTAAGCCAGCCACATTTTTATGATTGTTTCGCACTTTGAAAAACTCATCACATTATGGGGAAAATAATTATGAATTTGGGAAAAAATGACAAAAGAAAGAAATAATTCTCTTTCCTATATATACAGTGGGTTTGATTCTGATCTGTGGGTTTAAGCCAGGGGTAAAGAACTTTTCTTGATTCTTTCCAGTTCTTTGCTAACTCTGGGATTCTGATGATGCTGGTGGGTTTTGAGTACATTTTATTCTTAGTGTCACTGTTGAACATGGGAATCTGGGAGGAGGTCTAAGCCCAGTGTTGCCACATGGAGACTGGAAGATTCCTTCCTTACCTAGAAAAAAGCACTTAAAAATCCCAGATTGTTCAAAAATCAAGAGAGAGTTTCATGGACACTTTCAGATTAGCCTAATTATTATGGTACTCAGAAGCAGATAAATAAATAAATAAAATTTGTTGTTATTCTCATTTGATTTTATGCTTTTCAAATTTTAAGGTTCATTGGTTTTGAAGTTTTCTTCAAGTGTAGCCATGCAGGCTCAGAAGTTTTTGTTTTCAAAAGGAAAACCAAGATTCTCACTTGAGACATTTAAATATAGAAAGTATAGGGTTAGTATAAATGCCAGATATTATGCAACTTCATGGTAAAGTGATAAGTCAGTCACATCATTCACAAGTGATTTAAAAACAGGAAAAAAAACATAGAAAACAATCTACTAATGACTATAATAATTTGATAATAATTCAGGATGAAAAATTCTTGCCACCATCTTATGATTTTGACAATCTTTTTTTTTTTTTTCCATCTTTTGCTCCTTCGACTTACTACAGCAATAAGACTGGCATGTGATACATCTCCGTATGGATTACAAGCAATTATATTTGCTCCTGGTTAGTGGGGAGGAAAAGCAAAGGGGTCAAAGTCAGTTTGGGTGCATGTAGAACTGTAATTGAAACATTTTTCAATTCTGATGAAGCAGTGAAAGCAGACTTCTAAATTGCTGTAGGCCACAACTGGTGTAAAGTAGCTACTTCTGCAGTCTATGGAGCTGTGCAGATTCATGAAACAAAATTATCCAATTTCTCTTCAGTGCTTTTGCCATTTTCAATTAATCTATAATTCCTTTTAGTCTGATAAAGAAGCACAGGGATATTTTGTGGTAAGCAGAATGATGGAGATGAGACAATTGAGAACTTAAGTCATTTTCTGCACAAAATTCAAGTGTTCATGGTACTCCACCTGCTTTGATGAAAGGAAGTAGATTTGAGATAGGAATTCATAAAAGACAAATTTGACATATGAAAGTAAGGTAGATGGTCTCTTTGAAGGAGACATGGTTACAAGGCAGTTACTATGGTTTTCAGAATATGCTGGGATGCCTGGGCAGCTCATGCAGGTGGCAGGACAAGTTACCTCATGAGTGGTTAGGAGACTCAGAGAGAAACCAAGAAACCGAGAAAAAACGATCGTTTACTTTTCATCAAGTTTGACTTACTATGTCTTGTTTGACTTGCTATGTCATGTCTAATCTACTAAATGTGATTAAGAACTACGCTCCTTTTCATTACTTAAATAATTGTCATTTATTAGTAGTTCTATTACTAGCATCACATGTTATGGAAAGTATGCTCTGAAATCAAACTTGAATTTCCTCTCAAGAAATGTTCAAAGTCCTCAGGAGTCTGCAGTCTTCACTAAGACACAATGGCCTAGTTCTAAATAGAAAAAAAAATATATCTCTTAGGGCAAATGTTAGCCTGAGCCTCTGTAAGTGGGCAGGAAGTCCAAGACTCAAGTGTCACGGCAGACTTGTCACTTGGAGCCCCACTACTTGTTTTCTCCCTAGAGCCCTCAAAACCAAATACCAGCTCTGTGCTGATGGGAGACTGAGACAATATTAGTGGAAAGAAACCACAAAAAGGTTGCATCCTAAAAATAAAGCATAGGTAAACAAGGCTTAAAAAGTGTGGTGGACCAGTGGTTGGTGACACCATGTGAATCTTTTCATGATACAAAATTCATGTTACCACTGAGTATTTTAAACCTAAATCTTTTGAATATAAAGTCATCGGGATTTTAAAAGAGTAAAAAAACTATGGATGGGGATCTTTCTCACTCCTTACTAATCTGGGAATATTAGCATTTTGTTGGAGGCCAAAACCTGTCTGGGGAGGATTTCAGAACAAAGTTGATGGTACATGGCACTGGAAACAGAGGAATACTTTATCCAACCCCCCTTCCTCATCAATCCCTACCTAGGACTCACTTATTCCATACCCATAGCAGCTCTAAATGATTGCTGATTGACAGAGGAATAGAGCACGACTAGCCTTCAGTTCCTCTCCCTCCCACTACAGGAACACTAAAACCACACAAGTAACACTGAAGATTTCTAAAGGTGATAGAAAGAGAGCAAAAGCAGAAGTATAGCAGTGTGCAGAGTAGATTCAGCATAGCCAAAATGTCAGAGGGAAGGGTACAAAACTGGTGCCACGGCTAACTGCATTAATGACAGCAGCAGGATTGACACCTAACGGGATGTGGTATAATATACTTTCAGAACCACGGAACAGTTTTACAGGTATGTAATCCACTCCTGTGCTTGGCTCAAGTGTGGCTATTGCAATTGTACAGGGACCTATCAGTGGCCAAAGACTAGACAACAAGAAAGCGTGCAGGAAGCTGGATGGGAATCCTAGGGGCTATGTTTTCATGATGGTCTGGATAGGAAAACTAGGAAATCCAACCTTATAGGTATTCTAACTTTCTTAAATTAAAATCTTTGTAAGAAAAAATGTAAATACAGTTATAAAGCATATTTTAAAAGACCTTTTTGTCCAGTACTGACTGATATGTTTGGCAGCTATCAAACTGAACATTTCATTTAAGTAAAATAAATGTGCTTTAGAGGTGGAAACTAATAGAGTCTTTGATTAACAGACTTGCCTTACTCTCTTAGCCATCATGTTAATTCTCCAGTCAACAGTTATTTCTGTTCTTGAAAACACAGGTTTGAGCTGCTGGTATCCATTTTGCATTTGCTTTTTTTTGTCTTTTCAAAAATACAATTTAAAAATGAAAGCTCAACTACCTCCGAAAGGAATGTTCATCTGCATCTTACAGAAAAGCTGATAAATGCAGAACACTCTAAAGACAGAAATTCTGTTATAATGAGTTAGGCATATAATAAGAAACATTCAGAATTACCAGTTTAGCATTCTAAATTAAGATGAAAGTGAAGTACTTACTACTTTTAAAATCTTATTTTTAAAAGTAAAAATAATTCATTTTTTAAAAAAAGAGTTTGTCTACCTTGATAAACTCACATCCTTAGTAGCCATGTACTATGTGTATACAAAAGCTTTGCAGCAATTTTTCTCATATCAAAATTTATGCACTTCCTCAGAAAAAAAATGGAGAAACGACTACTGGACAATCAGCCAAATGCAGAAATTTCAGGTTCAGACCTAACTTTTTGGCCATACGGTTAATAAATGACAAGCTTGCTATTTCTTTGCACTGTCTGCATTAGCAGGTGCAGAAGCAGCCAGAAGGAATGGTAGATTTTTTAGAATCAGGAACAGTCTAGCAAAAAAATACTATTCAAACTGTTGTAATCCAGTCATATTGTTTTAAATGGGCAACGTGACATTCTGATAACAGATGGCAACTCCATTTGAACAGACTCAGCCAGACTGATAGCGTTCTGCCCGTTCCTCTGAATGAAAAGCTATACGCTCGGAGTTTATATTGCAATAGCTTCATTCAGATTTCATACTTGGATAGACACTGTGCCTCTATGAAAGCAAGTAACATTTAAGGCTCTATGTATTAGTGCATAGAGGCTTTCCTGGTAGTTTCTATCAACAAAGCGTGAAGTTAGTAGGAGCTGTAATAGCTGAGCTGCTCTAGAGTTAAGACATTCCTGGAGGTAGCTGTCTACCCCACGCTCAGCCAAAGGTTCCTGTACCAATGCAGAAGGAAGATGTCTGTCTCATAGCCACTCCATCTAGGTGGTGCTGGCTGCTGTCCATCTTCTATGATGGTTTATCCTAGGACACCAGGCTTTTTCAGTGGAAGTGCTACATATGTTCCCCTCTACCAACTCTGTGGTAACTCCTGGCAGAAGAGTGGGATGGACAGCTGGAGGCAGAAACATCTTTAATTTCAGAAGAAAGGTTCACCAGAACTTGTTTCTCAAAATTCTGTAGAGATAAAAGTGCTTTCTAAGCTGTGGATAGCTAGTGTAGTTTGCCACTTTGGCATGGGAAATAGCTTATTGGGTTCATTCTGTCAAAACATGCAGAAACATCCATTTCTATGGTCTCCATAACCCTTGTCATATCTGTGCACTTCACAACATGGCAAAGTGCAGCAGGCGTGAAACACAAGTTATTCGTCTTACCCTACCCTAGGGGGCCATGTACCCCTTGGGACAGAAGAGTCTCAGAAATTTGGTTCCTCCTAACAGTAATGATTCTGGGGAAAAAAAAAAAAAAAAAAAAAAAGGAAAAAAGAAAAAAGAAAAAATAGCCCACCAAATCTGAAAGACTCTGGCTGCCTCCTGTGCTCTGTGTGCTTTCTCCATCCCTTGCTGACCCTCTCAAGAACAATAATTGCAATCCAGCTGAAGTTTTTCCTGGCTCTTGCCTGTTTTAACAGATGTTTAATGATCATTCTGGATCAGTATTTACATGTGGAATGGTTTTCCATTAATTTGGAAAAAAAAATCTGGAGAAAAAAAGACTATGTAGGGGGATGGCAAGACAAAAACAAACAGAAAAACAAACAAATAAACAAACAAAATCTAGCAAAACCCCCAAAACATAAAAAAAGACTTTAATTCTCAGGGTGCATATATCTGGTCAGCAACAATTTAACTACTTCCGGAATGACATTCTTAATGTCTTAGTGCTTGAAATGCTTTTGCTGTACACTTGGCAAGCACCACTGTGCAGAAGATCATGATGTACAAAACCACATAATTCCAAATAGCAGACTTTATCTATCTCAGCTGGCCCTTATTTGGCCCTCAATACTATAGTATCTAAGCTCCTCAAAATCTTTGAGATATTTGCCCTCAACATTTTAGTGAAATATGTAAGTGCTAGACTCTGCATTGTTCTTTAAGAGTAATCTCAAGCATGGCTATGAACATGGCACTTTCCCTTTACTCATGTCTTCATAGATACTTCATAAAGCTATGAAGCTTCAGGCAGCTGCTGTCACCCTGTCAGAGCTTAGGAAGCCACAGTATTAAAGCCATTAGGTGATACACTATGTACTTTAAAGGTGACCCTCCAGATGTTCCTGAAGCCACACTTTCAGACCTGCTGACCATGGTCTCTTATTCAATTATGGGTAGTGAGGACTAAGGTTCCTTTCTAGTCAATGGAGACAAATAGGCACTTTTAGGGCATGAATCATCTGCTAAAAGAACAGATGAATCATGCCCTCCAAGGCCTATTTTTCTCCATTGACCATAGAAAGTCTAGACAATGATGTGGATGGAGAACACTACGCCTGTTCGGATAAATCTCATGCCATAGTCTTGTCATGAAAACTACCGCCAAAGGACAATACAGGCATAGCAAAACTAAAAGCAAGACCCACAGAGGTTGTCAGCCACCTGAAACACAGAACAATAGAGTTGGGAGATACACCTATCTATTTCTGAAAGTATCTGTTTCAAAGTGATTTGTTTGAGGTCTCATATAGTACAGACACAAAGTCTGCATCTCACAAGCCTCAGGTCAAAATGTTGTCTATTGATCTATCTTCCCTACCAGTCTGGTGGAAATGAATAAACATAATTGCCACAAATTCAGATGCTGCATACAGAAGTTCTGTTTGTTAAAGACAAAATTCTTAGCGACTAATTACAGGAAGGAGGTAAAATCAGGTGTGGCTGTGCACTATGGAGCAGTTTAACAAGGGGGTTTGAAGCTACCCTTGTCTTTCAGTGTCCTTTGAAAATAGCATATTTAAAGCTTCCTGAAAGATTACTCTCTTGATGAGAGGAAGTCATACGTAGACTATTGGCCACAAAAATTTAGCTTTTACTCTGATTCTCATTTTATGTATATTATGCAGTGTTTGAAATCGGGATTTTGTTAGGTAGGTACTTGACTTACTGGTTGTCTTCTCCTTTCAACATACGGTGTCTCCACTTGAAGCTGTTAAAATAGATTACCTCTCTTTATACTTGCAAAGTCACAAGGATAAGAATGGGCACTTCTATGAGAAACAAGATGCAAAATACTTGTATGAGTTTAGGAAAAAAAGCAGTTGTTTTAACTGCTGTTTAGACTCTAAGCTTTCATTTAGAGAAGAAAACCAAAAGTTACAGTTTTAATGAAGATCATCAAAATGTGATGGAAGTATAATAATGCAGAAATGCCTGAATTTGCTTAATGCCTGGAACTTCAGCTCCTAAGAGATTAACTGTCTCATCAGTTGTCACCTCATGCTAAAGATAATGTTTTAAAAAGTGCAAAACGTTGTTATTTCACTATTTATCAAAGCAAAAAAAGGAAGAAAGGGAATAGTTTATTATTGAGGTGACTTGTCAGAAATATACCTGGACATCAAGGATGGGAAAGAGAGTGAGACAGAGACAGAGACAGAGAACAAAGAGAGATTGCCAGAGGTGGATCTGAGGATATTCCTAGTTAGGAAAGGTTAATGTATTGTTGATTAAAATGTTATCGAAAAATCAAAAGAAAACCAGTTTAGTTCCTATTTCCTAGTCTGTAATTCTTGTTCAGCTAATTTTCCGTTCTGTTCTGTCAAAACACATTTTCTGCAAGTTCATCTCAGAAGATAAGAGCTTTCTGGCTTTTTGGCACAACCAGGGAGTGTTTGGTTGCACAAAGTATGTGGAATAGGGTATGAATTCATAAGCAAAACTTTATCTGCTGTATTGAAGTGGCAACCAATCTGTTTCCAGTCAGCCTTGCCAGCCCAGCCGACTTAGTTAAAGCCCCACCCCCACCCACCCCCACAAAAATCACCCAAACCCAACTAACTATGTCAGGGTTTTTTAGCCTTTATAAAAGTTTGACTCCAGAAGCTTAGGGATTTCAGCTTCCAGCTGGTAGACAACAGGTAGATGTTTGACTTACACTGAGCATGAGAAATATCCAGACTCAGATACCCAAAGCAGTGGCAGATCCCACAGGTGGGAGGCTTATTGGTTATAGCACCAGATCCTATGAGCACAGCTTTTTGTGTCTGAACTGATCCTGGAAGATGCCATTTTTGTAATGGGAAAAAGGAGTTCCATTTTCCTCCACACCGTATCCAGTTGTATCACTTATGTTTCTAGGAGAGAATACTAACTTTTCCTCCTTTCTTTGACACGGTAGATTTATATTGAAATACAGATGCTTTGCCTCTGTGAACTTTTATTAGTATTACTATTCATGTGATATAATTTCTGATAGATACAAAATAAAAACAGAAATGGGTAGAAGCATATTATTGTTAAGAATCAAGGTAAGAAGAAAAATAAATAAATAAATAAATAAACAAAAAAAACCACCTACAAACTCTTTGTGTTTTCCACAGTAGAACATTTATCTGCAGGAAACAAATGAGTAAACTTTGATTGCAGGAAATCATGGTAGTACTTGATCCTGTTTAATACCTTTCAGTTAAGGATTTTAAGAGCAAAAAGTTCCCTCTGTATTTCTCTACCAGTTAGTAGAAATGGAAATGTGCATGTTGCTCCAGATTTATCCCAAGGAAAACAGAATGAAAACATCATGCACTAGACAACTAATAACCAATGATATTACATAAAACTAATTCTGAATTTATATCATTTTATTTCACTTCCACTAACTCCATAAAATGTTTATGCAAGTAAATGGGATCAGAATTAATCTCCTCCTCAAAATGAGAGACAAATGAATGACAATGCTTGAATTGCAGTTTATACTACACAAAATTAACCATAAACAATTATATATTTTTTTCTAAAAGATTCAAGAGAGAACAAGTCTCACTCCTCTGTTGTAAAAATGACATTCAGTCCATTTTCCATACTTCTCTTTTGAAAGAAAATATTAAAGGTCTATGGAAAAAATGAACAGGCATTTGGCAAAACTTGGCTTCTGTCAAACTGGCAGCAGTTACTGCATTACTGAAACACATTCATAAATGCTGGCTGCTTCTCCCCTGGGGGAATGCCAGTAAAAGTACCCACCCTGGCCTCTCCCTTTCCAGATACACCAATTTAACATTCTTAGGTCCTGCTGACATATGTCAAAATTCAAACATTATAAACTAGGTCTTTTGTGCCATTCCAGCTAACTCTAAATCAAGGCAAATAAGGGCTACATCGGTCCATTTCATTTGTATGAATGACTTCAGACATCAGACAAGTATATTATGACCTTCAACTATTTATATGGGATATAAATAAAAGATTAATTTGTTAAAACACAGCAAAATTAGCACTTCCCTAATATCCCTCAAGAGTTCTTTATAACCAGAAGAGAAAAACGATTTTCTTTATCCCATTGGTTTTAATTCAGGACATTCATGTTATTACAATAATATTGTCATGTAAATGGGGGCAAAATTAAAGCTTTCTATACAGACCAGCAATAATTCAAATTTCCATAAGTCTAATTCTAATCCTTTTTTAAACTGAAATGTATCAGGAAACAGGGACAGCTGTTGATACATATAGACTCATTCCACCCACGCTTTGAGCAAGTCAGATGTTGCAAAGCTCCCCTTTGGGAGTTCAAGCTAATAAGCATAATGCCTAAGTGAACAGACTTTGTTTTTCCTTCTGCATGCATGTGTACTGCTAACTGCCCCATCCTGATGTCTCCTTCCAGGTCTCTGACAGGACAAGCAGGTGACTACATGGCATAAGATCTCTGAGATCTGCACCCTTCCCAAAAGTTCATTCTGCAGGACGGAGTGATCCATGCCATTAGTATCAGTTATGAGCAGCAGCATTTGCTCAGTGGACCCTGTAAAAATCATGGCTATGGTGGCCTAGGCACTGTAGTTATACTAAACGCTAATAAACAAAACAAG
The DNA here is from genome assembly GCF_040182565.1 of Anser cygnoides. Classification (NCBI taxonomy): domain Eukaryota; kingdom Metazoa; phylum Chordata; class Aves; order Anseriformes; family Anatidae; genus Anser; species Anser cygnoides. The sequence goes on along the minus strand of NC_089877.1, from coordinate 26,448,054 downwards.
CACTTAGGCCTCGTTTTATACAGAAACTGGCAGATATGGGCACTAGAATTCTTAGGATGCATTGACATCTTGTGGACAAGAAGAATATAGCACATCATTACCTACTGCCAGGATGCGTTACAGTAATACAAGTGCAATATTTGAGGGCATACATAAGCTAATTTCAAAACACATACCTTGATACTGAGAAGATTGTACCCAGAGTAGTATGGATGTCTTCCAGAGAGAAAAACTGAAGAGTTATCTAGTTTGTTTGGAGGCATTTCCAGTCTGCTATGAATTCCGTGCTGTTGCAGCTAGGCTTCTACTGGTATGTGTTGGTTACCACTACAGGACAGTCCCAAAAGAAATGGCAGGATATATGTTCTCAGCCTGTAGGAACCTTAGAAGATGCACAAATGAGAACAGTTACACAGTGCTCACTCTTTCTTTCTGTTTCTCAGTGTATATTTCTAAAATGACTGTAACAAAACTGTGCGTGGAATTCATTGCTGCAGTTGTGACAAAAAATTTGTGGGAAAAGCAGGTTGCAGAGTCATTGGAGAGCCACAGGAGAAATAATTTTATCACCAGCTGGACACGGAGATTCGATGCACTGACTGGTTTGTGACATGAGCAATAGGAATTATCTAAGTCTTTATACAGCTTTTATTAGGAAAGAAAAATCTATCTCAAAGCATTTTTACCCACAGCATTTTATCAGGGTTGTTACTGAGGCCATCTTTCTTTTATGTAAGTCAAAACTAATAATGGAGTGAAAAATCACATAGTGATTTGCCTAGGACCATCCAGAAGCTTAGTGTCAAAGAAACAGTTTAGTATCTAATTTCTTCTGAATACCCTGTTATACTCACTGTTTCCCTTTCACTGTCATGTCTCTCAAACGAAACATACCTTCTTTGGCCCCCCACTTGATGCCTCAAAGCCATTGCATCTGCCTTTAGTATAATGGCAGCACATCTCACTGTCAGACTGAGTCCTCACAGGTAAAGCACAAATAACCAGCAGATCCATGATTCTGAGTGGCAGAGTAGTATTGCAGCTGGGTGACATGCTAAATGGCATGTTTCCCAGCACCTACCTAGCATCTCAAGCTTTCATACAGGCCAGAACTGTATTTATTCAAGACCATAACGTCCTCATAACCTCCCCTCTGTGCTGTGACCTGACACTGTCACACCATATAGTCAAGATTCCACTGTCACAACAGGTTGTATTCAGTTACTTTCTGAACTGCTGATGTTTTTGCAAACTTTGCATGAATTTTGCTGGGAGACCACTTTTAGTACTGTTCTCTTTGAGATACTGAGTTCAATCAGACATTTAAACCAAAGTGAAGTTGGAGCACAATAAAATGTAAAGGGAAGTTTCAAAGTCACCATGGATCAATCAAGCTACACATTTTTTTCCTGCAAAGCAAAATTTCAGATTTTCATCCTCTGTAGTACAAAACCGATGGGAAAAAAGAAAAATAAACCCCCCCAAACTAGCATGTTTCTTTGTCACTGTTTACAGTTTACACAGTTTACACTGCTTACAGACAAGAGCAACTGAAATACTTTACTAAAAGAGTATGCAATTAATATTATACTCAGAAAAAAATGAATTAGACAATACAAGGGCTAGTTTTAGGGCTAGTTAATGTAGGCATAATACTTGATAAGCCTAAATTACATTCAGGACCTGAACAGATATTTTTTCATGGTGGTATATTGTACCAGATGGCCACTGCAGATTCCCACTGGGGTGTCCTCTATTGTGTGGTATTGACATGTTTTTAGGATATTACACTAATGACACAGCATCTGAGTAGTTCCCACACAAAAACAGCATCAGTCTACTAAAATTCCATGTTTAGCCCTGGAACATTGCACTGCCTCATTCACAGTCACTTTTTTTTCTTTTTTTTTTTTTTTTTTTCCCCAAAGGTTTTAAAATGTCTTCAGCTCAGGTGTTTTGAATTTGTTCCTGATAGAACAGGTCCAGGTTTATAAAATATCTGTAATGCCAATGTGTAAAAATGTTCTGGGAATCAGTGATTTAAAGTATTTTTTCTTCATTTCACTAAATATGTTTTTTGAAAACACCTAATTTTTGTTTTCTTTCATTGACTTTTGCATCCTTCACTAATTTGTCTTTTTCTCTATTCTTTTTTTTCTTTTTTTTTTTTTTTTGGGGGGGGGGGAGTTAAGCAAATGGCAACATCAGCATTCTCCATGGTGATCAAAAGTTGTCCTGGGAAAGTAAAAGGGTAGAACAAATCTATTGTAGTAAAGGTACTATAACAGGACAGTTGGCCACCATGAGATGTGGCTACATGGTTCATGTCTTCTGGGGCTCTGTCCATGTGCCATGACTATGGTTGCACCCAGTGGTCTAGGTGTTTGGTAAGTAGCGCAGCTTTCTGAAACAACATTGATGTGACAGCACACGGCATCCATCTGCAAGGGTCCCTTCTCCCAGCAACTTGGTGAAGGCATAATGGCATGAGTTTATGAATATGAATAGAGCTGCAGAGGAGAGAGACCTAAAATAGCGCTCCCACTGAGAGAAAGGCAGACGGAATTCAGCCCATTAGAGACATTTCCAGAGTTGAAGCCAAACATCACACACACACAGGGAGCTTTGAATTAACCTTAATAGTTGCAGCGATTAGAGTCCTCACCTCAAGGACAGAAGGAACTGGAAGGCTTGTGCAGGGGACAAAGGATTACCAGGGGAAATGGAAGGAGCTAAGAAGGGGGTGGATTACATGTGAGGAAGCAAGGCTTCTGTACATGACAGGAAGCAAGGCTTATCCCCTTATCATTGAATAACTGCCTGTTTTTGACTCCCAGTCCATAAAAACGATGTTGAGTTTTGTGGTCTGTGCTACTGCAGGAGGTCACGGTTGATGATAGTTCTTCCCACTGAACCACGAAAGGCCACAAACTGTGGCTGCTTGGTCTTTTGCAGTTGCATAGAAAACATAAGAAAGCAAACCAAGGTGATTTTGGGTTGGATTTACCTTTGCTCTTACTTCCATAGCAATAAACGGTGTCAGGTCAGAGCAAGCATTTTAGGGTCATTGCTGTTTAGGTTGCCCTAGTGTGCCCCACTAGAGGACCTTAGTGACGGTGTTTTGTGCAAAGGAAAGACAATGAAGTTAACCTTACTGAGGCTGACAGGCATGCCTATCAGTGCTATATGTGAATCTGGGAGGAAGACAGCTGTTATCACTGGGAAATGAACTGAGGTTACTAAACTCTTCCCCAAACAGCCATCAGCCAGTAAAGACTATCGGCAGTCAAGCCTGAGCAGACAACTGCGTCTGTGTTTGATGCCACAAGACAAACATAATGGATTACAAGGAATAATCCATTCTTAATTTTAAATACCATACAGGCTGCTTTTTATCAGTTTCAAATTTCCAGCTTTTTGTCTGACAACCATTTATGCTAATTATTAAAAAAGAAGTGATATTTTACTTTAAATAAAACTTCCAAGAACCTCTAGCTGATAGGCAGTCTTAGGCCATCTTGGTTAATAGCTGCATGGCTGAATGTGTCATGTCTGTGCCAAATGTAAATATGCAAATACACTCTCAACTGACCTGCGCTGCAAATTCAAGCATACGTACTCTAAGATCAAAGGAGCTACTTCCAGAAGCTCGGTGTCTGGTGGTTAAGAATCAGCCTGCCCCACATACCTTTTAGAAGGTCAGTGCCATGTAAGGCTATATGTAGTAGTTCCTCTAACCTGCAATGTGTCTGCCAGTAAGGGATGCCCAATAAGTAGCTCAGCTCGGTTCTCCAACAAATAAGCAGGAATAGCACCCCACACAGTATTTTGTGTTTCTGGCAGTAAAAGTTGGGTAAGTACATTGTCTCCTTAAATTTCTGTATTGGCCTCAAGTCCGGAGGGAAAATCAGGGTGCTGGCAGGGCAAAAGGCAAGGCAGCATAGGTTTATTCATGGCATTAACACATACTCCATACCTAACCCTATGCAAGATAGGTATTTGCTTCTTTATGCCTCAACTTGCCTGCCTATGAAAAAGGTGCTAGTAGCTCCCTACCCTTAGTGCTCCCTAGTGCTTAGAGAATTAATTTATGTCTAAAGTGCTTTGAGCTCCTATGACAGGGATCATTATAGAAATATGAAATGTTCTTGTTATTTTTCCAGTGAAATGAAAGTATCCAGTCACTCAGCCAATTGGCAAGATAATTCAGATGCTTTTTACTCTGGATATCTCTGTTTTCCAGGCTTCAGAAGGGCATGTCCAACACCTGATAGCTAGGTTTGGTTGCCCTTCTCTAAAATGAATGATAGCTGTGTTTTTAAACAGAGATAAGGGGGAAAGGGACAGTGAAGGATAATGGCAGTAGTTTGGGTCTGTCTCTTTTGGCTTGGCCTCAGCCCTCTTATCTCACCTAATGGCAGAATGAGTGCCAATGTTTATTTGGCCATTCTCATTCACCAGCTGCTCCTGTACCATGGTGTTTTTCTTCCCAGATGGCAGCACGATGTTCCACGATAAAACTGACACAAAAAACAATGCAAAATTTGTCTAAGAGAGGTTCAGCAACCATGAGAAAAACAGCTGATATCTTTCAGAGCTAGCCAAGTTGCCTGACCTTGATGCCAGAGTAATTATGGTCTGATTTGAACAGTGGGTAAGAAAAGAAAAGGCACTGCCAGATTTATCAGGTATGTTTCTAGAAGAGGGAAAAAATATATTAAAGCTACTTTCCAGTTTTTGGCTCTGTGGCAAAATCAATTGCTGCAATCTGAAAAAGCTCCCAGAAGTCCCATATATTAGCGGGTCTTGTGAACTAGTACATGCTGGCTAATTAATGACTTTCTAGATACATATATTTCATTCAATTATACTGTGATCTCATTCAGAGGAACGGTGATATGATATAAACAGCTGTATTTTCCTGGGTTTCATCTTTCATTTGACAGTATTTAAAAGTATTTAATAGATATTTAATATTCAAATAGTACATTTCAAAAAATATTATCTCCAAACTCTTAGTTAAATTATTACAAAGGAGATGTAAGCAAATTGCTTGTTTTATTAACCTAATCTCTCGGAAGGCAAGATATTTTTTCCCTAGCAGACAGTACACATGCATACAATACTTTTTTGTCCTGCCTTAAGATCTAATGATTTTAAAATCTAATAACTTTAGACTTAACCCTTTTAAATGATCCTTAAAAAAAAAAACAAACCACTACTCCACTTGAACCATTCCAAAAATCTTCCTTTCACCCCAGAACTCCAATGTTTGTCTGTTTGTTTTCCTGAATTTCCTGTTTCTTTGTATCCCATGTGCTGACTTTAAAATCAAGTTAATCTCATCAGATTCTGAAAATCTATTGATATACACTGATTTCAATTTGTCAGGATCCAGCTGCAACACTGGGATCTCAGATTCTAGGTTCTTCAGGGAAGAGACAGCATCTTCAGAGCCAGTGCTGAGCCCTCCTACCCACTCCCTTAATCTCCCACCTGTTGGCTGGTGCAGCGTGATGCTCACTAGCGAACAGATGCATGCACTCGCATGCTCATCTCCCAGGCACCCTGCGCTCATGGGTCCCTACGAATACCAGCACAGCCCTCACAGCACTCTCACACACATGGGGTAAAGAGTGAGATTACACAGTTAAGAAAATATTTAATAATAAGACAGGGCAGACTGCAGTGATTAGGTACAGGGCTCAGTCAGATGACCATACTGAGCAGCAACAGTTTGTATGTGATGGGCTCCTTTTACTCCTTTTTGTCTCTTTCATCCTTTGTTGCTCCACAGCCCCCTTCCCCTAAACATTCCTTCATTAATTTTACATAGGCCAACAGAAATCCCTCAAGTATCCTAGATCCTCATGTTCCTCTTGTTTAGTTCTTCTCACCAGCTACAAAGTCCAAGTAGTCTCTTTCTAAAGTGATGCCTGTAGTTTCTTGATGGCCTGTCAACTAGTGACTGGAGACTTTTGGTCTTCAGTATTGTTTCTGTTATGCCTTGTCTACCAGATCTGTGTCTCCATGTGTTCTTGTGACCTTGATTGAATAACCTTAATGAAGCAGAGGCTTCCCTTCCAAATACCCTTACAACAGGGACTTGCTTTCTTTCAAAGATGGATAGAATTTCCCATGTGTCGCTTTGAATTTTCTTCATACAGAGTCTCTAATAACTGCCTTGTTCTGTTTTTAAGGGAGCAGTGAGAATCAAATAAATTGGAAGTACTAAAGTTAGAAAAGAAAAATTAATGTTTTATTTAAATAAAACACTGTGTAATAAAAATAAATTATTCTACTGATAATTCAAAGATACCCACCTGACTTTTACATAGTTTGATCCAAACCCCTCAAATTCATACTGTTAACCTCTTCCACTTCACCCATCAGTGAATACTGAGGAATGCAAGAGCAGCTGACCTGCAGAAGGATACCGAACACATGCTCTTCTAGCTGCGACTCGGGTATTTGTCAGGGAGCAGTGGAACAGTGCCGTGTTTCAGTTCTGCTCGTGGCAGATTGCGATTTAGTGGTTACAGACAGCATTGCTAAATGTCACAGTGTTCACAGTTCATTCATATGTGGAGCCTGAGCTAGGCAGCTCTAAAGAAAAAAGCATGATTTTTTTCTCATTTGAGTTAAAGATCCAGAATTTTTGTTGTGGAAATGATAGCAGAGTGACACAACTTTACATGTGGCCGAGGCCGTGGGTGTATGTGCTCTCTCCTAGCTCCATCTCTGCCAGACAAAGAAATTACAGTTCCCACCTGATCAGCACTGCCCCGAGCTGATTACCACTGTCCTCTTCAGATCTGCCAACTGAGCACTCCCTCGGAGCAGCTCCCCTTCCTATTAGCCTGAATTAGCCAATGGAGCTATCCCTGCATATGAGGGAGTCCTCGTACCAGTAATTTAGGCGATAAATCAGAGGGACGGGCAGCATGCAATGAGAGATAATAATGAAGAGACTGTACAAACTCTTCAGCTAACACTGGAAAATGATTTATTTTGCCAGCATAGATTACAGGAATAGTTCATTTACCACACTGGCAGAGAGGATGATGTTATTTCAATTGTGCTAAGGTCTTCAGCCTTGCATGTTTCAGAGGTAGGTTCTGAAAGGCATTGAAACATTAGAAAAAGTTTTTGGAAGGTGCTAGGACAACATTTCTTGTTTTCTGGCTTTCCAATTTCCTGTGTATTCCCCAGGCTAGAAGGAGTGATGTCGGAAAGCTTTAATTTCTTTCCTTCATTTTTTGCCAGTCACTCTATTTTCAGTAAATGCCAGCCAAAACAAACAAACAAACAAAAATACCATGTAAGCTTCTCTAACATCCCCAAACTGAGCTTTTGTGAAGAGAACCAGCACAGATATATCATTACAGAAATCACCATTCCTGGAATGTGACTTCTATAGCAGAAAAAAGAAAAAAGGTCATTCTCTTTTAAAAAATGAATTCACTTTTTTAAGAAATCCGCATTCATGTTTGCACATCTTTGTGCCCCAGACCTTTCTTTACAATATCTCTGTCATTAACTTTCACTTATAAGGTTTCTCACAAGAATCAGCATAGCCATCTGTGCAGGAGCTGCTTGGCATAGTACTAGCCTCAAACAGGTATGCTTGAGCACTGTATGTACCAAAATTACTTACCACTCCAATCGCTAATACCTCAGTAAGATTGTATGGGTAGAAAACACTGGATATTTGCACAGATCTGTGATTTAAGGAGGTATTGAAATATTAGAATAAAACCTGTGAAATTCTTGGATTGATGTATAAATCTGCATATATCCTTATGTAATAAAGAACAATGCACTGATAAGAAAGAAGGCTAAATTCTTCCGGTAGACTATGCATTTTTTGTTCCATTCAGTTGTACAGCTTTTTGTGTTTTAATAACGTACGAGGTATCAGATGCCTGACAAAAAATCTACCTTGTATATTCTCTAGATGTTCTATTTCAGTTTAATGGTGATGTAAACCAACACTAACTTTTTGTCACCTCTTGTTGTTGACCTCACTCCAGACTGAGTATTTTAGCCAATGTAAGCCTTTATTCTTCTATATCTTTATCAACAGAACAAAATAAAACAATACAAAGTCAGCAGAGTAACTGAAGTGCAGTTTCAGACTGTTTGATGTACAACAGCCTTTTGTGACTTGTTAGCTTCAAGAAGGGGTGTTTTACCGCATGATAGAATGTGCATCAGTTCCCTCTTTAAAAGCACATTCTTCTTGGGCGGGCTGACAAGGGACACTTATCTTGTGCTATAATTCTGTCTATGCCAGATTCATAAATGAAGTGGTATTTCAACCTAGACTAAGTGAGTGAATTAGATGTACTTTCCTGGAGGAAAATCAAATATCTTAAGGCAGTGAAAGAGTTAAGAAGGTCATTGGATTTGCAAAGCATCATGATGTAATTCTTTGAGTTTACTCATCTCAGAATGACTTAAGACTCTCGATAATGTCCTTCGTCTTGAGATTCCAACAGAATCAGAGGACTGTCTCTACAAACAAGATTAAGCAGTAGCAGATCTAATGAAAACTTGGTGCTAATTCAGGAAGTCATTCTAAGTTACTGTGGATCTCTTAGATTCTCAATTCCTTCCAATACAAACTACAATCTTTTAAGTAGTATTATGATGTAGATCACACTTATGCTTAATAAAACACTATGTCAAAACAACTTCTTGCTCAATTGGTATATTCATTGGAGTGCCAAAATACACATTTTTTTTTTTCTCATTTTCAACCCCCTTTTTAAAACTGCACGGCAAAGGAAAAGAATCATAGCACGTATTGTGGCTCATACATCATCAAAAGTGTTAAGTAGGAATTAAATATAACTTGTGTGTTAAAAGTCACCTGGTGAAATAACCCTGAAAGCTGCATATAAAGCAAGGACATCAGTTCCTAGATTTACAAAAGTTTGTTTCTCTGTTTTATTAAGTTCAAATATGTAAAAAAAGACACTCCCATCCAAACAGAATTTTGTTTTACCATTTTCCTTGAAGACTTTCCCACTAGCTTTGCATTAGCACAATTTGTCATAAGTTGTGATGAAGAACAGGGTTTATGTACAGAATAGAGTTACCTATTTGTTCTGTTTTTAATCTTTGTATTCACTCATGAAAGCTCACTGTAAACTTGGAATCTGATCACATGTTCTGAAAGTAAAATCATTGCTTATGAAAACAAAAATTATTATAGACAATTTCAGATCCAGGAATACCTTTGGTAATCTGTTTTAGCACTAAATGAGTGGTTTTTTTTGTCCTAACTTTTTCCAACAATTACACTCTGATTCTATGCAAAATGGTTTTCTTACTTTCATTTTATTTCACCTGAAGCAATTAACTGGTCAGCATTGCTTGTAATCTTTGACCCTTTATAAATCCCAAATGTCTTGAAAGGTTCCCTTAGGCCAGCTGCAGAATCTGTAACTCTTAACTCCAGGACATTTCATGGTATACAGTATACGCACACAGAAATGTAATTCAGTTGTCAGAGATCAGGATTTCCAAGTTTTGTTAGTAATTACCTTTCTGAGCCTATACAACAAAATGAATGAGACATAACATCTGTTTTCTGGTTTCTTAAGTAAACTTATATCGAGTGAATTCAATCATTGATTAACTGTTCAAGCCAATGAGACATCACATTTTTCAAAGTCAGAAATTATTACGATTTCCATTGACCCTACAATCTAATTAGAACTGAGTGGAAAACAATTTTCTCAGCCTGATAAAATGTTTGAAAGATTTCAAGAATTTTTGCATCCTCTTACAACCAAGAAGCCCTGTAACAGCCTTCCCAGTGGCTGGAACCCCAGTCTACTGTGTAGAAGTTCAAAACCCTCCTACCGTTAATTGAAATCAAAGAATACGGGTTTCCCACATCTTATTTGTAGCCAAACCACTAGGAGCTAAGGTATCACTCTTTGCTGGTTTTGATCTAAAATGACATCATAGAGATGTGGGTGGCTCACAACTGATGTGGGCTCTGGGAAGCAGGATTGATTTTGAGGCTTGGGAATGGAGCAATACTATTTATCGGACAAGGGAACTCAAATCACTGTACTCATTTACTATATGGATATGAGAAGGCACTAAAGAAGATTAAATTTTTGTTGAAAAGAAGTTTTTTTAACAAACCCATCATTTCTGAGCTGTAACTACCATACATCTGTATTTTCTATGGATTGATGTTTCCTAGTTCCAACAAAGTTCCCTGAGGATGGATTTTTGATTAAGTACACACCATGTCTGGCATTATGCAACTACTGAAAGAAACCTTCTGTTTCCACAGAATGCTGCTTCATCTCCTTGCAGATGAATTTTGATGAGTGTAGATTAGGGAGGTAGACAAGGGAGAATATGGAAGTTTTCCTGATGGACTGGATGCTCAGAAATCATAGAATCATTCAGGTTGGAAAAGACCTCTAAGATCCTCTAGTCCAACCTTTAACCTAGTACTAAGGTCCACCACTAAACCATGCTACTAAATTCTACATCTACATGTTTCTTGAAGACCTCCAGGGATGGTGACTCAACCACTACCCTGGGCAGCCTACTCCAATGCTGAACAACCCTTTCTGTAAAGAAATTTCTCCTAACATCCAAACTAAACCTCCCCTAGCACAACTTGAGGCCATTTCCCCTCATCTTATCACTTGGTGCTTCATAGATATGAAAGAATAGGAGGGTAACATGGAAAGACCAGGGGCTGAGAAAGATGTGGGATGTATAAAAAAATATTGTCAAATCTCTAGAACAGGCTGATAAAGGAGTGGGAGCAGTTTGGCATCAGAAAAACTTTGGAACAGGGGCTTTGGTCAGAGTAGCCAACACTGCTAAATCATTAATTGCAACGGGCAAGAAGTAAGGGTAATGCAGTCAAGCACTCAGGTCTAATCACAACCCTTTGTTTTAAGAACATAACCAGTATGTATGAAACTAATACTGCTTCTAACAAAATAAATGTAAGTTTTACTAGTCTCTGCAAAATCAGCAAATCTGATCCCTAAACTCTCGCATTCTTGCAGAAGCTTATGAAAATTTACAGTCTACTTGTATCTATGGGAATGACAGATTCAGGTCTCTGAACTGGAGCCTATCAAGAACTTTATAACTTCTGAAATATAAAAGGAAACATTTCTAGTCCACCTTCCTTGTCAACTCTGGATTATTTATCATTTCAGGGAATCCATTTCTAGGCAAATATAGGCTCTTCTGACCAACTGTATTCTTTTCCTCACAGGCACGTAGTCCTTTGAATAAAGGTGAAGAGAAATTGATTATAATCCCAACTGACTGAATAGTAATAATTAAAAACAAAAACAAAACCTGCCAATGAAAGCCTGGATGTTTATCAAGTTTTCAATTTATGTGAGACAGACTAAAACTTCGAACAATTTTTTCTTTTACTTTTTGGCTTCACGGTTAGCTGCTGAAAAACACTGCTCTTGGTCTCCAGGTGGACACCTCTGTTACTCCCATCTTTAAAGGCTGAACTATTTGTTGAGAATTCAGACCCAACAAACAGTAAAATAAAGTGGTCTAAAAAATCTTGCTAACCTCTTAGCTTCAATCTTCCCAGAGTGCTCTTTGGTCCAGAATAAAAGTATTTTTAAAATGTTAGTGTACTCATAAATAAATCTCTAGATAGGTACCAGCAAATTCTCCTTATCAGAACTACCCCATTTGTTCTTTGTTAGATCCTCCTTTGCTTGAGGAAAACTTAACTCTCTGTCATGTTCCTGACAGCATCATTATTTCTAAATCCAGATATCGTCCATACTATAGAATGGTCATGTTTAATATTTTTGCAGTTTTACCTAACACTAGGTAACATTGCTGTGTAATAGTCTTCTCACTCTCTGCCTTATTAGCATGCAAAGCCAAGAAATATTGTGAAAATTGTCACAAAATTAGCTACTTGTAAATGGTATGGTAAAAATCTTGTAAATATATTTTGTTTAAAAACCAAATATGTGCTGTTGCACAGGAGTATAAGAAAAGGCATTTAAATTGCTTAATATAACACTTCTTTCTTAGCCATCAGTGATTTGTGACTACACCAAATTGCTTCTCTGTCTCCTACCTGCTTACAAAACTCTGCCTTTTTTTGCTCCACACTACCTGGTTATTCACCACATTATGAATAATACATTCCATTCCACGTTATAGGAAATGTATTTACAAATGGAGTATAACTGTATCATCAGATGTGCAGTTTGTAACTTTGCATTTTAGAGTGAGCTAAATGATTGAGAGTGCTTGAAAGCAAAGCAACCTCCATTATTTATATTACAGTCAGCCTGAATTTGACTGTCCTCTAAATCTGTTGATTTGAGCCAAGTATAGGGCTTTACTATACTATTGACTTTTAAACAGTACTGTCCATTGATTTAATTGGAGAATCCTGATTAAAAATTGATGTGGCAATGTGCCCTATTGCCCTTGGTCTGCACATAAAGCTAGCACTGATGTTATGTCTGCAAAGTTATAGTCATTCATATTCAACCACTGTTCTGCAAGTTGTAGTTAAAATTGCAGCTCATCTTTTTAGAGAGAATACCAACAGCAAAAAGCAGATACCAAGACCATTCCTTTTTTTTTTTTTTTTTCATAAGGGACTGGAAACAGATGTGAGCCGTATTCACTTCCTGTTTAAATGTTCATACTTGTATCTGTTTGAAAAAGATTTTGGATTCAAGCATCCCTCACAGGAATAGAAACTGGGACTCAGTAGGACTACCTGTGATGGAAGAGCTGAATCAATTATCTCTTGATCAGTGTTGATATGATCAAAGAAACAGAGGCTGAAGTGTAGCAGGATATAAGAACATTTGTGAAGAATATCTTAGTGCCAATAAAGAACCTGTAAAGCACTCCCTTCTAGTTTCATGCTGTACTTGTTACGCATGTACTTGCAGCACACCTCTTTCATGCAGTGAATTACCTTCCTTAAAGGTAAAATTTAAAGAATACCGCCCTACTGATGCTCTCTAAATCAAAAAATTTCTACAGATTTTCTTAATTGGCAGACAATATTATTAAAACTGACTTTAACTACTTTTAGAACTATATCTGACATCCACTCTCACATAGCATAAATGTTAACTACTAGCAATAACTCTGAATGTATTATATGCAAAATATCTCAGTAGCAAGTGTTACTGAGGAAGAAGAAATGAGAAGATAGCTTCTTTTGTCATTGTAAAATGAGCTTAAGGATACTAAATAAAAATAGAAAAGGAACCAAGTGAAAGGTTTACACAGATCAGAGTATCACTGTTCTAGACAGCCAGAAACACGAACAGAAGCACTACATGCATCCAGATGGCCAAACACAGAGATACAAGTTAAACTGATATGATCTCCACATTTGTACCTGTATATTCTTAAAGGAAGTGTTTTTGACCTTTTACTGCACTGTAGATGTTGCAACTATAACTTAGTCACAATTTTGATAAGTCCAACCCCATGCTAAAGAAAGACAGTATAACATAACCATACAGCTAAACCAACAGAAAGTATATGACTTATAATTCTGCTTCCCCTGCACATAAGCATTCCAGACACACTGGTTTTAAGCGTATATTCTTGAAGCATCACAATCGAAGTCCAATATTTTTGGAGAATTTAGTGGCAAAGCATGAACTGATTGTATATATGAGATCAATATTGAAGTACACCATACAATAAGACTCCATATGAAATAAAATGCTTTTTCTGTGGGCATATTTCATTTGCATAACACTTGGGGTAGGATTCCCATAATTTGGAGATTTGTGATTTCCTCAAAAGTTTTGTTGTTGTTTTAAAAAACTGCTTGCAATTCCCATATTATACCAAAAGAGGGCGCTTAAAGCTTTCACTATAAAGCCGAAAGGAAATATGCCGAAACTTGGATTACTTTTCAACAATATTTTAGAAATCTTCTCCCACTTCACAACATACTAAGCAAAAATATAAAGTCTGTCACTAGACAATGAGATATAGCATGTGAAGAAATATATAGTTACTTCTATGGGAAATGACATTTCAATATATTTGTATATCCACATTATTCATGGATTACACAGCCAGAAAGGATAAGTGTGATCACCTAGTTTGACTTCCTATACAGTGTCCTGAATTAATTCCTTCTTAAATGAGAAAAGCTGCTTTAGGAGAATGTTCTGCCTTGACTTTAGAATTGCCAGTATTTACAAAATCTACACAGTGTATTTAAATAATTTCAGTGACTTTATCTGAAGTTTTGAAAAAGTATCTAAAATTCCTAACTCATTTTTAGTGTAAACATCTTACTGTTGGGTAGTTCCATTAACTTTCAAAATTAATTTCCATTAGTCATTGTTGAAATCAAAGTCATGCCTGCAGTAAGAAGCCTAATTTCGAACATCTGGAATACTTCTTTAAAGCAGTGAGTAACAGCAAGGTTGGCCTAGTGTATCTAGCACCTGGAAGGAACAAGTCTGTTTTCTGTTTGTAGCTTGACTGTTTGCCTGTAGTTGAGCTTCAGTCGTTGCATTGTGCAGTGCCTCAAATTCCTTGTTTGCAAAACGGACCTCATTTTTAAAAGTTCTTTGGAATCCCTGATCAGAAAGCACTCTATCAGATAAACATGAGCCATACATAGTTCTTTGTTGCCTTGCATCTCCCAGATTGCTCTAGCAGAGAGGTAAGTCCCCACTGGAAATGCAAGCTACTATATGGTATTCTTGGAAGGATTAGAAACTGTATTTTCCTTTTCCAGGAGAGAAAATAGTCCTAAAACAAGCAGAATGCTCTGTCCATATGTGTACCACAACCCTGGAATTTATATAAGTGTTTATATTTAGGTATTTAGACATTTAGGTATGCCAATAGCTGTATGTCTTGCTTCTGAACTACAGAAAAGCCCGAAGTTTTCCTAAATCTCTAGTTCACTTAAAATTTAACTCCAGGCCTTGAATTTTGGCCTTCTAGAATATTTGACAAAGAATCCAAGGAGGTTTACCACTCCACACTGTGCCATAAGGACGCAAAAAACTTTCAGGAGTCAAATCCTGCACAGGAGACTTTCCTAATCAGGCTGTGTGGATTCAGGAGCAGTTCCAGAATCCAAACTCCCAAATCCTATTATTTCAGTAGGTACCTCATGTCCAAATGCCCTAACTTTATACACATGATCCACGCTACTGTCTAAAAGATGCAGTTTAGGGAACGTGAAATAAAATTCACCAGAAGTAATTGTTGGCAGGAGACAAAAGATGAGTGAATACCATAGCTATGCAGACTTCTTCACGGGGAAGAAGAGTGGAGGAACCGATATTAGCATTGCACTGTGCATATGCACTGTTCACAGTTAGCACTCCTGTGGAGTCAAGCTTAAAAGTGACAGGCTGTGTGGACCGAACAGAAGTTTAAGCTTGCTTGCAAACAGAAAGTATTTTCCAGGGCTATATCTCCTGCCCTTGCACATAGGAAGCAAAGTGCTTGCTTCAGGAGAGGAATTAGGCACAGGCACTTGAAAACACATCTTTCTTGAGTCAGATTCCAAACTTTGATGAGATTCAATAATTGCTCTGTGAAAGTTCTGCCTTTGCTTTGATGAGTTTCAGCAATGATTTTTTTACTTGCCTGTCTACACTACATATTTTCCTATTATATAAAATTTCAAAAAAATTTGAATAATAATTTTCTATAAACCACAAAGAAAATGTTTGAAGTGCAACAATTCTATTTTTAGCAATGTATGTTACAAAAGCAAATATTAGCAATGCGCAAGAGTATTATACTCTTCATATTGATATAGCTATCAACTACAATAATTTGCATTTAGCAGAAATCCTCAGTTATAAGTAGCTTTTCAATAATTCTGTTCTATCTGGAGACTGGAAAGGTATTTCATGTGGCTACCTGACCCAGATGTTTATTTCTGACACAAAAATGAAAAACATCTAATTCCCAAGTAAAAAGTGAAATGAAAAGGAAACAAAGATTTTATTTTCCACTTGCCTTTAATACATACATATATGTGTGTGTGCATATATTAGAAAACAGGTGCAAAGTAAATATTCAACTGTAGCTTTACCGTAGCTTTTTAAATCTCACCATTTGCTTCTTAAATTGGCTTCCTATGCCTACCTTATGAGTAACAGAAAATAGACTTCCAACTGCAAAGATGTGAAATTTAATCCCCTATTAAATTACTGTATATTTTTTCTGTTCTTTAGAATGTGATTAGTACTAATGTACTATATAATAGGGAATGCAAAAAAGAAAATACTGTGGGACCTCTTAAACAATATCCTTTATTGAACAGTTTTTGCCTACTAAAATATCAAGCAAGAATAGCAAAAAGTACGTAAAAAAGAGCTGTCTGGAAGATAAGTGATTTGAAAAAGGGGATAAGAATCCAAGTGCTTTTGACATCTATAATTTCACATTTGTTAGGGATTTTTACGTTATGTAACTTCTTTATCTTAAGGGTTTGTCGGCTGGTTTGTCACTGTTGCATGAATTTTGCTTTATTTTTTTAAAAAGTCATTCAAGAATGTATTACAGTGTTTCCTAAAGTTACAATGATTGTTGGCTTTGTTATACAGTTGCATTCAGTAAAAGAAGCTTTGGGTGAAGGAAAATGTGAAAACAGATATATTAAGAACAAAATATCTTGTTATTTCTGCTTACACGACTGCTGTTTTAAAAGCTATCATTTTTGTATTTCCTTTCAGTGACAGTGTCCTCTGCAGGTAACTGAATCCTGCATGCACAGGGAATTCACATGCTGAAAGGGGGGCTGCAGAGGAGGCTCCAGTCTTGACCATCTAATTTTTCAGCTACTGGAATAGAAAGAACTTCTTCGTTCAGGTTACCTGAAATCTAGATTATGTGCACAGACCTAAATGGAGCAGAACAGAGGGAGGAGCGTAGGAGGGTTGCAGGGAATGTATGCCTTTCAACAGTGCCAGGGAGTGCATATATAGTGGTGCAACATGCTCAAACATATGGGCATACATTTGGATGCATCTGTTTTGGATGCCCAAGCTGAGAGACCTAGAGAGCTGAAACTTCAGCAGACCTTGGGAACCAGCCTCTGAAAATCAGGCCTTCTATACTGTCTCAGGGTATGCATGTAAAAGTAAACACCGATAATCACCAGTCACATTTGAAAATTGAGACTGGAGAACAGTCTACAAACTGGAGTTAGAAAAATAAATGAATGGAAAATCAGAGGTTAGTGTTCTAGGCTTTTTTTTTTTTTTTTTTGAATCCAATCCAAAACCTGAAAAGAAATCCTTAATAACTGGAGTGCAATAGTTGAATCTCAGGGGTTTTACTTGGGTTTCGTTTGTACACTGCTGAGAACTGTCTTTACAAGGACTTATCTGGATGGATCTGAATGAACCTGTGGTATTTTTCTTTGATAGTTTTGACTTTCTCTAACACGATGTTCAAGATGAAAACATTCTCCCTTGCAAGACATTTCATCTGTTAATCAAACCAGTGTATAAATCAAAATAAAATCCATTAGAATACAATCCTAGAAAATAGATGTCTGACCTTAAGAGGAACTATCTGAATACCTTACTAATGTGGCTACATACATCAGCCCAGGTAATATAGAAGTGTTCTAGATTTTTCCTTAGTGATGTGTATTCAGTATAAATTAGTTTGCTATGAAAAATAAAATGACAGCTTTAGCTAGATTCAGGATTTCTTTTCCACAGATTCAGTTCTTTGATCATGAACTACACTATATTGAAGTTTTGCTATTGTCAACATACTGTACATACACAGTGTGTTTATTTTTGTGCACTTTTAATGTATTTAACCTTAATGTCTGCTTCTTTAAAGCAGAGAAACTGTGGCTCAGCATCTTGAATTGTCAAAGCAACCTATTGCAGATTTCTTTTTATAGATGAAAAGAAGCGTCCAGATGATGAACGCTATTCACAAAGTGACTGCTGTGGCAGCCATATCATGTCTCAAAGTACACATGGCTGCGTAAATAGAAACTACTGAAACTTGCAGTGACATGTAAAACTTTTTCCATGGCATAGGAACCTTTTTGTCACCTAAGGAGATTCAGCTGGAGCTGTTCCTAAAAATGCAAGTGTTTTTGTTTGCTTTTTTGTTTGCTTTTTTAACATCACTTCACTGTATCAGCCAAAAATGAGATATTCCTTTCCCCCTTGAGACCCTCAAGTTTAACATTAGAAGAAGTTTTGTGACAGTCTAGTAAACCTTTAATGAGATTTCTTTTTTGTGACAGACAGATGTAAATGTATCCCTCTAATCCTATCCTTTCAGGTCTTTGTCTGCAGATGAATGTTAATAATTAGTAGTTGCGTTCCCCCCCGCCCTTCATAAAATTGTATTCTTCATAAATTCATCATCTTTTTTTTTTGTTGTTGTTGTTTTCTCAAAGTACCAGCAGCCCTGACAAGCCTCCCTTTGTTCTTATGTTTATAAATAATTTATAATGTAGAAATATCTCTTCTTAGTCTTAAAAAATAAACTAATGGTTGAACATAACATACTGCCAGGAGCAGATCTACCACTAGCTTTAGAAAAAAAAAAGAAAAAGAAAAAGAAAAAGAAAAAAAAGCCTCATGCTTAACAAAGAGAGAAGGTAGGAACATCACATGGAAATCCATTTATCTGAGTGAACACTGATTTTTGTTTGCAGATGCTAAATGCGTCTGAGCTACCCTCATCTTATGCTCTGTTTCGGCTTTTCTGCTTCTTTTGCAGACTACACACTTCAATTCACTCCATAAAAATGTAGCTTCTTTTAAATGTTCTGAACACACAAAGGGCTACAGCATGGACTAAGTTATCAGCATGAATGTGTTTATACTGGTGCAGGTTATTCCCCCGGGGAGTACAGCAGGCCTTATACTGACACTCAGTTGATGATTGCTGTACATATTGTAGACATACTGCTGAAGAAAATCATACAGCTATCCAAGAAACTAAGTCTATAATAAATGGCCTATGGACCTGCTGTTGTTGTTGGGATTCTTTTCTGAAAATGCTGAAGTATCTGCTGCAGTAGCAGATACTTTGTCACAAAGAGCAGCACACGCAATCAAACTCTAAGGAACATGAACTCAAATCAGAACTGAAGTACATGGAGTTTCAGCACCTACCGGATGCCAAGGAGAAATCCAGTTTCCAAATGTTTATATGACTCTTTCTTAGTGTTTTAATGCAGCCACAGCAGGAGCAGCATCCACATAAAAGACTGGAGTTCTTGTTAATCAAGGTAAATATAACTGGACTCGATACTAAGCTGCCTACTACAGAGAACGCTATTTTGCTGCAGGTTAATGTGTCAAAAGAGATGGCTGAAAAGTCACTATGTGATATACTGAAAACATATTCAGGTCTTCTAAAACAATTGCCCTAGCATGCAATTTAGATAGGGATCTCAGTGTTGCCTCACATCGTCTGCTAGGATTTTGAACCAAAACAAGAGATTACTCGGTAGAGCCCATTACCTCCCACCTCAGAAGGTTACCTGTAGCAGTGATACAAGTGAGCCGACCACTTACTACCACACTGCTGTGTGGTAACATCCCTGGAAGCAGGGTAACTGCTTTGAAGACTGCATAATTACACGCAAGCAAACAATTTGGGTGATACTTTGTTTTACAGCAAGTGACTGTAGCTCGATTTTCACATACCCTACTTTAAGCAAACTCCTCACCAGGCAGTAATCTGCCTGTCCTCTGCAGGCTACAAGCAATATTCGCCTCCTCTTAAAGCACATTATCACAAGTAGCACTGGTAACTATGACTGAGTCTGCAGCGCTATGCAATTTAGGGATAAGAAGTAAGTGAAAATCAAATACCTTATCCAAGGTCTACATACAGTAGAAAAAGGGAAATTTAGGCAGATACGCAAGTCAGATGTAATAATACTCTTGACCTGCAGGGCTCAGCTTTGGATCTAGTAATTTAAGGGAGGGTTGGAGCCAAGATTTTAGTTTGATTTTGCAAGAACCAGGCCAGCTGCCCTTTGTAAATTATTCATTCTTGCTTTTGGCTGGTTTCTGACTTTGTAGGGTGGAATGAATTTTGGCCAGAAAGAACATTCATGCAAAATCTTTTGAAATCACTGGTTAAGGAGCTCTTTCTGAACACAAGAAGATTTCACCCCTAGCAGCTCAGAGATGAATATGCTTGCACAAAAACAGATTGGAAAGAGACAGTTTAAATCTCCGTCAAGTGTCCAAAATCAATCTGAACCTCCACCCCCTTTTTAGGAGTTTGATCTTCTAATCCTGTACCTTCTCTCACCCCTTGCTTTAACAGAACAGGATTCTGAGCTTCTGTTAAATACATTTTGTGATAGTCTGTAAATCTCTGCTGAGTTTGCTGCTGCCTTCAGATCTTACAGGGTATCATGCTAGGACTCAATGTTTTTCAGGAACTGTACATTCAGAACGGAATCCTGCTTGAAGATGCCTGGGTGCACACATTGTAAAGAAAGCAGGAAGACAGACCTAAAATAGAGCATGCATCAAGACCAGAATTTCATCCAAAGGTAGCATGCTTGTGAGGAGATATTTGAAAGCTTACTGCAATCTTTTGAAAGAAACCTTCCAGGTTCCTGAGGATTGCTTTGGATCAAGACAGAAACTCATGCCATGGGAAGGGAGGATGAGGTTGAAGGAAAGAAAATATTTTATTGTAAAGAAGGGGAAAATACTGAAGTGGGGAGGAGTATAACAAATGGGTATAAAAGGATCTCAGACAATTGTTTGACAGTGGTACCTTCGTGCTTCCATGCTTTTGATTCTAGCAGAGATGTTAACCCTTAAATGGTTTTGCATTTATGTAACTGTACTCTTCAATCTATTGCATCTTCGCAGTGAAATGTCTGTTTAATGATGCTGATACATTAATTTTCGAGTTTTAACTCTATCATCTTTCATGACTATATAAAATATTGTAATTGCAACACTACTTTCTCTTTGTTAAAATATTCCCTTTCTGCTCTGTTGCACAAGTAAAAGCACTTCCAAATGTATTCATAACCTACTCTATTCTGTTCTGCTCCATTCCAAATTTTAGCCTGAATAAACACCCCAACACCCTACTGCCTAGAGGAGACATCAGGACCCAAACATTTACCCAGATTTCAATTTTTATCAGATTCTAAAATGGACCAATCAAAACTTCAGCTGTAACATACTTGATTTTGGATGGTTTCAATACCTCGATCAAAAATTTTTCAACGGAGACCCTTTGCTGGTTATAACAACATATCTTTATAGCACTGAAACTGTCTGGATCCCTGGTGTTATTAAGAAAATACAGTATACAAAAGCTTTAGGCTTTAAACCATACAGCATGATTATTATGATAGCAGGAGGTGTCAGGTGGAGACAAAGACACGTGGATAGAATTGATTTGAGGCACGTCATCAGAAAATAAGGGTGATGTGATCACAGTGCTTATAGCATATGCAGCAGCTGTACAATTCTACATGGCAGCTTCCATCATACCCTTCACATGAGAAAAAAAAAAAAAAGATTCCGAGTAAATGATGGGTGAATACAGAATAAATTGTAGTGTATGACAAGACACTTTATTTTTTGTTTAATATATAAATCAGGAGCACTTATGAATTGATATTAATTAAAATAATGTATTTGCTTTCTTTCGACAGTTATGTCAGCCTCATTAAAAACTGAGTGCTAAATCTTCATTAGATTTTCAATATTAAAATACTTCCATGAAATATAAATTAACATTTAACTTGTTGCTGGTCATAGTAAGACAAAGGGGGGCTGGGAGGGAGACAATTGGGATGAAATCCTGACCCATCTAAATTAATGGGACTTCTGTTTCTGAACTCAGTAGGGTCAAATAATTCCCTCAGTGCTGGCAACAAGAGGCAATAGCTTTAAATCTGATGTACATGAAGGTCTCAAGAAGTATATATTCCCATCTTCCATGATGATAGCTAAAATTTCCAGTGTGCCCTAGGTGATATAGGAGGAACCTGTGTCCCAGTGAGAGTTAAATAGGTTTAGATTCTGGGCAGTTGGGTGTTTTATGAAATCTTACATTGTGCCTTGAATTTGAACAATTCTCCCTAATGAAAAGACAGTAGAACTATTCTAAATCAAACTACTTTTCAGAATATGAAACCTGCAAAGCAAGCAAGTAGTTCTTATGTGACTGCTGTGATTTATATCAAACAGCAGACTGTCACTGTTACGGATCTTAACAGACGTGCCCTGTCTGATGAACAACACAAGCACCAAGGAGTGAGAACGGGTGTCCTAGAGCACCATGCAGTGAATCTCCAGATCACAACTGGTGCAAGATTTCCCAGCAGACGTGAAGTTTAGGAAGATAGATAGGTCAGAAAAAGAGAGAAGAGGAGCAGCTGAAATGCAGCTGAAGGAAACCACCACAATGTGCATTTTCAGTCACAGCTGTGATCAGTGACCCTCTTATGTCTGCAATAGCTGCTGTCTTGAATCAAAGCAGATCTAACAAGAATAGCTTGAAACCGAATTAAAGACTTATTTGAAATGGCCTTGCTGCCTCTCAGGTGTGTTGTGTTAACTGAAGTAGCTTGTAAGCCTATATGCATTTCAGAAAGAATGAAGATCTTATATTTTATCTGACTGTAGCTTGTTTTGCAATGGAAACAGCTGATTCTCTACTCCCTGGGCTTATGCAAGGCAAAACCACAAGGTGGTGGTATGGTGTCACTTTTTTTGAAACAACAACAAAAAGAGGTTTTGTTTAATGAGCTTGAACTCACAAGCCTGCTCATCTAGTGAACTGTGACTTTTCAAATACCAACCTATTAATGTCAAAGGCAATACTGAAGGGAACAGTTCTGTTTGATTTAAAAAATACAGACAATGTGAAGTCCACTATGCTCTAATATCTATCACCTATGGGGCTCCATTCATGCCTAATGCTTTATTCAAGCTAAGACCTAGTTTTTATATATCAGATTAATACATATCTACAGCTTTGCACCTTTCTATTTTGATTTTTTTATTATCAGGGCTCGCCGGGGCCATTTTCATTCCCTTACTATAGCATCTGCAAGCAGGTGGATTAGAGATAACTCTCATTGTGCTTTGTTTTCTCCTGACACTGTCATTAATCATTCCTTAAGCCACACTTCAACTTATAGTAATCAGGACTGGCTGTTCCCGAGCTGCACAAGAATTGCCTTTCACAATGTAATGTGAAATTGGAAGCGAATGGCTGAAGCCAGACGCTTCTTCTGCATTCCCCATCTATCTCATCATTTAGGTATTTATCCATCTCAGGCTTGTACAGGGAGCATCTCTCTCCTTCCCATGAGGACACAGATTGCAACAGAGGATCAGATTTGTTACCCAGGCTTTGGGCTTTGATTGTCCTCTTATAAGTTCGGGATTAAAGTGAAATTTCCCACAGGGCTATGCAGGATTTGCTAGCATTTAACTGTTTAACCTGGCTGTTTGTGAATGAGAATCCTGTGGTCAACTATTCCGTAGAGAATATTATGGTAAGCCAGCTCTGAATGGCAGACATTTCGGTAAATTCCTGTAAAGACTGCTGCAGTTGATTCCATTTAAGTTCATACCTGATAACAATTGTTTTCTTGTACACGATGAGCAGTAATCTTATGATAAAAAACAATTGTCTATTCTCTTGTGAAATATACGTCAGCTTTAAAATAAATGCAGACCTTCAAAAAGTTATAGTTGTCTGCTTATGCTTTTAGAATCACCGTGCATTAATTTGTCTTGATCTAGGTCATATCTTTCACTATGCAAAGAGCTGTATTCTCTTGTATCTTACCCAATTTTAGTAATAAGTATAAGCTAATAGTATCTATAGTAGCATGGCACTGGAATGGACAAACACTTTAAACAAACTGCATTTGATGTATTAATAAAGACAAATTGATGGTTCTGGAAAGCATGCTGTTAAATATGTAGCCAAAACAGATGTATTTTTCCTGGCATTTGATGTGATTCTTGCACAAAGGAAAGTACCTATAATGTGCTATTCTCTACAAAAGTGAAAGCAAGGGGGAAAATTTTCAGTCCACATTATCTATCTTTTAGTCTTAGCTTTAGAGCCATTTAAAGGAAAAGGTTTTAAAACAAGTCAAAATCATTTTGTTATCTAGTTTAAAAAGACTGTATGCTCAACCACTGTATATATATTCTATTTAATGTGGATGTGTTTTTAAAATGCCTAGGAGGATAGTGCTCATTTCATGTGCTTCTCCAAGAGAGACATAACACCCAAGCAACTGAAGTACATAATTTAACAAAACATTTTAGCTTGCAGTGAAATCAGTTCCCTTGGAGGGAATGGACTGAATCATTAAACTCAATTTTAACCCCACTCCCTGAGAAATTTTTACATCTTATTCAAAAGTTTGCTTTTCATTTTCTTCTTTGTTGGCTAAAAAAGTGCTGAATTTCCAAAATAAGCTTTCATGGGGTTTAGTTTGGGGAAAAAAAAAATCAAAAAGATTTGTATTTATCCTTTTAAAAATAAAGAATCCCAGGCACCTCAAGGGAAAGGCTTACAGGCATTATCAATTACAAATTTGCAAATTTTAATGCACACTGGAATTAACAAATATCAAAGACTAGTATATTCATCTTTTTGTTCACTGTTCAACTATTCTGTGTTAAGAACCTGTAGTTATGACATTGATCTGGCGCTAAGCAGTGTCTCGGTGGAAAGGAGCAGTGTTTGGCCTTGTAGCTGTACCTGTGAAAGCCTCACTGGCTGAGTGCAAATTACTAAATATCTTTACCATCGTTTAGTGTTTCTCTCCTAGCATTAAATGATTATGAAAAGGCATAAGCAATCCTTTCTATTTATTTGAAATATCCTCTAGATTCACATGAGTAATTTTCAGCTGTGTATAATGCTCCCAAAGTAACCTCTTCATTTCCATTGTTTTAGTGTGAAATCATTTCCTCGGGAGATAATTAGAGTTGCTCCATTTATTACATTAAATGATTAGCATGCACTTGAAATGATTCAGTATATTTTCCTTTATTGCTGATGACTCTTAAATATGGGCCTACATTTTTAATGGATAAATTAAGATTATCTTGACATTTTGTGGCTGCCTGAGCAGCAAAAGCAGAGAGGCTTTCTTTTCCAAACACACGCACAGGTGTGCCTGGAACAATGCACTTTACCTGAAGGGCTCCTGAATATGCCACCTGGTTCAGCTTAGAAACCAGCAGCAATGTTTGAAGGTAAAACAGGGGTGTAAATGTACCAGAGCTGTGATTACATTTGTTGCACATGTAGTTAGTAACTATTCCTAAGTGTCACGGGATCAGAGACCTAGCATCTCAGCTCAAGTGTCTATTTCCTCTGAACAACTAGCACCTTCTTCCAAATTTATATACAGTTATTTCTTACATTGGCAGACCTGCACTCATATCGTATTATATGAATTAACTTAAGTGAAGAACAAAAGACTTTTACTGTATGCTAACTAGTGAGCTAGCATCCACTGGATTGTGAAAATAAATTACTCTAGAATTGGGGAAAACATATCCCAGCCAATATGAGCCACAGCTTCAAGACTTTCTTTTAGGAATCAAAGAGCCTGTAGACAAAAAGCATCGGCTGCAGGCCTGAACAGTGACCAGATACTTGCAGTACTCACGTCCTGACAAGGGCTGTGACATCAAGAGAGACCTGGAGGTGGGTTTCAAATGTGACTGAAATAAGTAGAAGTAAAAGGACTCTGTCTTCCCAAGATCATGCCAGGCCATTCTCAAAAGACCACAAAGGAGATGTTTGACTGGGTTTGAAAGCTTGGTCCATTGGAGCTAAATAACCTAGACCATTCTAACTACATTAAGGGATGTAAAACTGATGTCATTATTAAAGGATACGTTCCCTCGTGATGTTGTACAGTCACCTATCCTGCATTTCTCATATTTCACTATGGCCCAAAGACTCCTTACACACACAGTCAATTTAAATTCAAACATCTCCTGTGTTTAGTATCTTAACTATGCAAATTATTAGAGGTTTTAATGGGTAATAAATCTTTTCATTCTCTCAGTCAGCTTTCAGAGTATATACTTTTTGAGGAGGATGCCTATGGATTAGGTGAGCTCAGAGAATTCATCTTATGCTTTAGCCGGAAAGCCAGTTTGTACATTCAGTGTGGAAATTCATACATATGGAAAAGAATATGAAAACCATGACTGCACTGGATATGAAAGGCAAGATATAATGCAAAATTAAAAAAAAAAAAAAAAAGTTATAAACGGTTTCAAGTGTTTAACACAGTATTAAAACATACTATCATAAAACTGTATCTCACATCAGAAAATAATACTCTAAATGAAGTTCCCATTACTAGAAAGAGACAATCTGTATTTTTTGCCTTATTCACTAATAAAATATACAAATCAGTCCTTTCTGCTGTCATATATTCCTTCAAAAACAAACAAACAAAACCAAAACAAATGGGATATTTCATATCCTGTGAACAGGAACCATTCCTGTATTTGGGATACTAGATCCCACTAAATCTAGTAAAGAATACTCTGTTATGCAGTGTTACTGTAATTTTATGTGGTAGTGCTGCATGAAAACAGCAATGAAACACATGGTGTTTAAATCACCAGACATTCTGGAACAAATATACTTCTCCCATTTGTTTCTTGGCTGATCCTCACTTGAGCCAGGTTCTTACCTGTATTTAAGCTATACCGTTGATTGCAGTGTGGTCACAGTCTAGAGGCAGACTTCCTTAATTTAACTTTTAAAATTTTAAGAAAATACTTAATTTCATTTTTTCCTATGGCAAAAGCAAGAGGAGTGTGGATGTCAGCTAGAATTGAGCCCAAACAGAGAATAGATCTCTGTTCCTTAATGACAATTGAGCGAAACCAGCTCCATTCAACAAAACTCTTGCACTACATGAGTATGTCCCACCAGTGAAATGCACCAGATTTAAGCAGGAGGTTTGATGAACTGGGACTCAGAGATTGCTTATGCTCTTATTGAAGTCATAAATGTGACACTTCTTTTCACTGCAGTAATATTGGACCAGGACCATCATAACTAGAGATGAAAGCCCACTCACCTTATTAACGGCAAGTAATCCCATTTCCTAGCCCCAGGACTAGTGTGTGATGTAGGCACATTTATCCTTAAAAACTTACTTGAGCAATATAAAAGCACACCATTAAATAATAGCACTACTATAGGCATATTATACTAAAAGTGCCATAATGTTGTTTGTATATGACAGGCATTTTCTGTATAAGAATGCTGAAATTCTACACTGATGTCATTAAAGCGTAAATGACACACTACCAAAAGATGGAGATTCTAATGTATGATGGTTTAAAACTACACTTCTAAGTTTTAGAGTATTTTTAATAGATTCAAAGCATATTTTTAATAGATGAAGTTATAACAATACCAACAGTAGTGGCGTGAAAGGTTACAATGGATGAACACCATCTCCCTCAAACATTTATTCCATTTAAGCAAAAATACCTGATAGAGAGCATTTCTATTATTCACAAGAAATCATGCAATATAATGGTTCCTAGCACTCCTTTTGTAATAGCTTATTTAAATACTTGGGGCTGCAATTCAGATTCCCACTTTGTTCAGACTTCACAGAAATACTTCATACAATTGATCACATTTTTATTCTTTATTGTATTCTAAATAGCCTTTGATTTCTCAGAACCCAAGACTAAAAATTAGGTTTACAGAAGTGAAAAGTACAGTCTTAAAAAAAAACCCTATGCACTTTTTTATCCACAACTGAGGAACAGCAACTACAGAATTGAACAAAAAATCTATGCTATGAATCATTTTGTTTACAGAATAGCTTTAAGGAATTATTCCTGAAATCTAAATTGAGCTTGATGGGGCTTTTCTAAACCCCTAAAACCTAAAATGACCCAAAGGTATACATAACACTTGACTTTGGATTTCTTTTATTTGTAACATTTTCTTCAGTGCTTCCACCTCAGACTACAGCAGTTTAGAGAAACCCATGCTGATAAGGTTAAAAAATTATTTATCATCTTGTTTAGTTTACATATTCTCAAATCCAGAATTTGAATTAGGAGGTTGTAACAGATCTCTACTTATGAGGAGACTTGATATCAGTGGTTTATAGATGCTATGGTTCCAGCTTTTTTCAAATTGTTTAAGAACTTTTAATGTATTCATTACGAGTACAAAGTAATCTCTGGGTTGATGCAAAAAATAGCAAAAATCATCACAGATGTTGATTTACATCACCTGAGGATAAAGACTTTTTGAGAATAAAATAGTGATAGTTATTTTCATTTCAGAAGTGAGCTTTTATTTAAAGACCAAATAGAAATGATAATGTATAAATAAAGAAGCAAAAGTATATTTGAGTTAAATCACTGTAAATTTACATTCAAATACTAAGACTGTAGAAGATATGACTGGACTTTAGGTTAATGTGCTACCTTTTCTCCACCACCTTTTGCCAAGGTAAAATGGCATACTTAGACAGAATTACTTACTTTTTAAAAATAGAATAGAATAGAATAGAATAGAATAGAATAGAATAGAATAAAATAAAATAAAATAAAATAAAATAAAATAAAATAAAGACTATGCTACCATGAAGGACTATTAATAGATTCAATCCTGAAATAAACCACTGAATTGTATGAATACATACTCGATGTTTTTAAAGAAAGTTTGTTATTTACCTGAGTACAAGGATCTTTCAAATCATTGTAACATGCAAATGAAGGTATACGCAGTTTTTAAATCATGTAGTAGAGAAATGATAATCAGAAGCAGCTCTTGCAAGGGTATATCTAATCTCAAAAAAATGCCCCATCTCCTTTCAGCTCATTCCATAATGATTTAATATGATAAACTTCATATGGCAAAAGTATTATCAGGCTACAGCATGGGACTTGTGTAGACAACACTGTTCTTTTTAATACTACTCCCATTTGCATTTTAAATAACCAAATGGTTTTCAGGCATTTAATAGAAAAACATTTTTTTTAAAATGAATACCAAGAGACATTTGTAAATAGCAGCACAAATTGCTTCTGGGCTATAAACCTGAGTGCCAAGTTTCACTCCGGTATGAATACAGACAAGTGTTAAAAGTCTGAAAAATGGATTCCTTAATGGATATACTGGCAGACCCGTAAGTGTAATAGAGCTAGCATGTGCCACTTTAATAAAGATATCATATTTCATCTCCTAGATTACACATAGCTTCTCTATTCTAAATAAAAAGATTAGAACTAGAAATATTTTCCCTCATATCATATTTAAAAATGTACAAGGAAATGTCATCCAACAATTTGTAAGCATTGAAATTATTTCCTTGAAAACAACAAAAAGTAATCCCTAAAGATATGGCAAATGTACAGTTCCTTTATTGAACAAACAAAAATAGATTATGCATTGCTTTTTCAAAATCAAATACATCTGCTTTGAATGAGGCAGGAAGACACATCTAGGGGCTTGAATCTCACCATAGTCTCTGTGACTCTCTATATTGTAAGTGCATCAGTAACCTTGTGTTTAACCAGATTATTTACAGTCAGACCCTTATAAGATCACACCCATTGCTGCTGGTGTGAGGGAGGTAAGGAGACCTCTGAAATTGAATACAAATGTGATATTTATTGTTACATTTATTAGGCTATAACCATATATCAAATGTGCTAAATTCACAGAGATAAAATAATACAATCACATCAAGTCTGAAAATTTAATACTAAACAGGGACCCACAAGTTCCCTTCCATCCCAGCTTGCTTTGTATCTCATCTGAACAAATACCCGTCCATGGAATTCATTGCACATTTCATATGTGCTTCTTATCAAATGTAAGTGCTTTTTTCTTCTGAAAGTCCTCCTAGCTGTATGTAAATGTACTTATAATTTGTAAATTAAAACATTATTATGGGACTTAGCTTGTTTTTGCCAAAAAATAAAAATAAATTTAAAAGCATAGATATGCGTTTCATGGTAGGAGGGCAGCTTGTCTAAGCATTGCTATTAATATGAAAACGCAGATTGGTCTTCGGAAGCATTTTGATGGTGGGGTAAATTACTTTAGATTTCACCTGACTATATTATCCCCAGTTGCTATGCTAAAAATGCAGCTAGAATGTAATGCACATTGGCAGTGTCAGACTTCAGATCCTTACACTGGTGTGGTCGGGGCGTTTAGGCTTTTCTTTTCACAAGTGCTACTTTCAGCATGAGAAAAAGGGTTCAAGAAGTCACTGAATCTATAGATTCATTTTAGTAGAAAACAGGACAATGTGTTTGGAAGGGGAAGCAAGAGTTCTCCAGATTACACCATATTTCCTCCTGGTTAACCAAATAATAGTAAGCTCCAAGTAGAGCAACAGCCTTCAGCTTGTACCTTGCTTTCTTAGACTGAAAAAAATGATCCACTTCAGTGTATATGTTTTCTAATATACTTTAACTACTTCTTCCGTATATACCCATATAACATGATTATGTTTCTGTCAAGATCTAAGTGGTGTGGATCGACAGATATAGTAACCCGCCAGAACAAAACTAAGTAAGCTAAAATCACCCCGATGTCACTCACTGGTATTAGTGGGTGAAACAGGCCCTTGTGACTGACAAATATATCAGGCATATTCCACACTCCATTAAAAATAACAAATAAAGATAAAGGTTGATAGAAAAAAAAGGTTTAGCTTGTGTTTGAATGCCTTTCTTACCTTCCCTAAGGAAGATCTTAAAAACATAGAGTCGCATGCACGAGAAGTATTCATTAATATATTGGAGTGATTTTCAAATGCTCAGGGGAAGGTCTGGTTCTTCCTTCTTTCGAATTGATGTAAATTTGAACTGCTTTCTTCGGCAGTAGAGGAATTACACCAGATTTACACTCATGCAGCAGACAGCAGAATTTAACACTTGGTGTACAGGATTAAAATTTATCCTGCATGGCAAAGTAAGGCTGCTCTTCATTCCCGTGCACAACTTAAATTAAATTATAGCAATTTATTTAAAACAAAACAAAAAACAGTGGCCACAGCTGATTTTTGAGCTTTTTGTGAGTAAATTAACAACTTACCTGGGACAAAAAGAAAGACAAGCAATAATAGCACAAAACCAGATAATTCTTCTTAGACAAGAGAGATTGTAGTTGCTTTTCCATGACAGCTGTGATTGCAGAATCTGCAAAATGATTTTGATATAGATTTTAGAGATTTTTCCCCAATTATCTTTCTTTATAAGGAATACTTTCATAATACTTAGTGGTATCCTTTATTACAAGTCTTATTATAGTAAAATCAATGGAAGACTGAGTGGTGGGTGTACTGTTGTGACACTTAAACTATTTGTAAATATTGCTCAGAGCTTTCTTAGCATATTTTAGCAAGGCAACATTTCAGCAAAGTATAATTTATCACACATGATATATGCTGTATGCTTCAAAGACAATCACCCTGGAAAACAAACTCATGAAAGAGAAGCCGTGAGCATGTCTTACTTTCAAGTAAAAGCATTTTTTCAGTGTCTGGACAGAGTGGGTTTGGAGGATTGCTCTGTGATCATGCAAACTTCAAGTGATGGGCAGGAGGCTGTTTTTGCTTTGCTTTCAATGCCCAGTACAGAACAGCCAATGCCTTGGTGGATGTCCTTTCTCTCAGCTTTGCAGCTTAGCCTTGCTGCTTCTTATATTTTTTGTTCAAGCAAGCTCCTCCGACTGTAAGATTGAGCCACAACATCAGCATGCTTTCATTACCTTTTCATTAGAGATATGAAAAGAATGCATTGTTTTACAGTAATATTACATTCAGGAAGGGCTTTGTTTAGACTCATTTAAAATTCTTTTAAGACACCATGTAAGAGGAGCTTCAAAAATGTAAGGAAAAACTCAGCGAACAACCTACCAGTCTGTATCCACTAGCTTATAAAAAAGAGGTAACTCCTTACCCCCAAGCACACACATCTACTTTCTGGAAAATATAATGTTCTTGCTGTCAGCCCTAATTCTAGTAAACCAAAAAAAAAATGTTTTTGTACTATGCCTGTTCTCTTTTATTATGGTCTCCAATTTACAGTGTATGGAAGATATTTTACACATTTTGCATTTAACAGCATGATTGTAAAGTGATCTGTACTTTGATTTGGCAAACAGGGACCCTGACCACCAGCTGACTGATCAGCAAAGCCTGAAATGATACAGCAGGTAACCCTTAGACATTGATCATGTATTGTGTATAATGAAACCTTTATATTCTTATAAAAGTAAAGGATAATTTTGCAAAGTTGACTGCCAAAGTAGGTTGGCCACAACACAGGTAAGTATTACATGTTTCAAGTAACATGATGCTGGTGAAGAATATATATTGTAACTCTAATTCTCAAACCCCATATATATTTAACAGGTTTCCGCAAAGTATATTCAGTCTGGATTTCTTTAACTACTTGTTACTTATACCAAGAGATATAGCTAAGTATCTATACGCATATACATATACATACAACCCACATACATTATTTTGTTGTTTAGTTTCTGGGGTTTTGTTTAGATTTGCTTCACCAAAATTTCTACTATGGATTACACTATATATTTATTTTATTTTATTTTATTTTATTTTATTTTATTTTATTTTATTTTATTTTATTTTATTTTATTTTATTTTATTTTATTTTATTTTATTTTATTTTATTTTATATTTTGT
This sequence comes from Anser cygnoides, assembly GCF_040182565.1. Taxonomy (NCBI): domain Eukaryota; kingdom Metazoa; phylum Chordata; class Aves; order Anseriformes; family Anatidae; genus Anser; species Anser cygnoides. The sequence goes on along the minus strand of NC_089877.1, from coordinate 26,415,311 downwards.
TTTATTTGGGGGAGGGGGTGCAATTTTGGTGCTTTTTATTTCAGGAAAAATATCTGACTGGAATGATTGAGATTTTCACCAAAAGGTGTATTGGAAAATTTGACCCACTGTTAATAGGCTTTGTATTCTTGTCTTCTACTTTTGTAAACCTACAGCTTACTTTCTTTTCTTAACCAAATGTTTTGCTTAATAGTAAATAGAATACTTTAAAAATAATCATGTGACTGCAGAAGTCTCTAGATTAGTGATTCTCAGGGGAAAAAACAGAAGTATCAGAAATCAACACAGAAATCTAAGTGGGTGAGAAGAATTTAGCTTAGCACATTATGATGTTAAGGCCATGCCGTGCTCTCCCTGAAGTCAATTAAGTTGTAATCTTTCATCATTGTACCATTTTACAATCACAGAACAGTCTGCATTTCTTTCTACTTTAAAAAATAGATCTTGGATCATTACAATTATATGGACACACTGCACAAGGTATTACAATCCCTTTTCCAAATACGAACTTCCACTTTGACAGTGCTCTTGGTTCTGACAGGCATCTCAATACATACAGCAAATACAAAATAACACTTGTGTGCAGAAGCTTGCCTGTGTGGTAAATTAGGTGACAGTGTGGAAGGGATCACTGAAGCAACCACTCTACATGGGACTCCTATCTATATTCATTTTGAAGCAGACAGTCCAGGGTGTCCTGATAGGCTGCTACGCTAGATTTCAAAGTAGTGATCAATAAATGTACTAAAAATAAATAAAGTATTTATTTTTATTCTTGTTGAATATTCTAGTTGATTCCAGTAAATTAGTTACAGTGTGTGAAAACTCCCACTAAGAAAAGATGTTTGACTGTTTTTTTTTTATTACACTTTACTAAATACAGACATGTTTCTCACACTGATGATTTACCAGAGCTTCAATATACCTCTGAATTTTATACATTCAAACCAAAAGGGACAGCAGGGTTCTACTTTTAGAATTTTAGCACCACTAAATATCAACTAAAATTACTACACTTGCAGAAAAGTAGGATAAAAACATAGCAAACTCCTACTCTTAAATACTGCTATACAGTCAGGAATGCAAATAAATACACTTAAAAATGTGGAAGTGTTTTCAATTAAAAACAATATTTACACTAGGAATGAATTATATTTTCTCTTGAATGAAATAAGGAAACTTGGAGAGAAATCAGATAGAGATGGTACAAACATGCTTAAAAAATAAAAATAAATAAAAAAAAAACAACAAATAACACAGATTTCTGTAAAACAAGCTAATATGTTTCCACACCTTAGTATTTGTAATTCTGAATGAGAAAGCTGTGAGTTAATACATGAGAAACTCTGAAGATTTAATAAGATTTGTTTTTATTTATGAATTGTATTTTTATTTTTAAGTGCATGAAAAGAACGTTATTATTATGGGATGCGTGTTTTTTATAAAGTACAAATGAAAACTGTGTGCTGTCTTAATTTTCAGCTTATATTTACAGACATACTACATGGCAACACCATTAAAGAGAAAAGGAGGGATACATTTTCCTATTCAGTAAAAAGCTATGGAAGTTGCATGGGGTAGAGTCTCTAGGAAATCCACTCTTTCTTTGAAAAAATGTCATTGGTGAGATAGGAGATTGGCACCACAATGAACAAAATATAGTGAGGGCTGATACGGACTGTCAGCTAGAATTTGGGTTAAGACACTGACTTTTGTCTGCACAGTGTCTACCTTCCAAAGAAGATGGAAGATGCAAAACTGCAAGTTTCCTCTGTCTGGTTAATGTGGTCTATACAAGTGAATAATGTATAAGAAGATGTTCCCTTGATAATGTCACAATTATTCATTGTACAGCCATAAACTCAAATATTCACATTAACAGCTAGGTATTATTTTTCTTCTCTGAAATTAAGTGAGTGGCATCAGTGGTCATAAATGAGAGCATTCATCAAAGGCGTAGGCCATGGCAGAGGATTAAGTGAATGCTGATGAAGTGTCCAGATTCCCATAACTTGGAATGGGCTGCATTCAGCATTCCTTTATTATCCATCTGCCACATAACAAAAAGTCTCATATATTTAATGCAGGTTTGCCCTCGGCCACGTAATAGGATTAGGAATAATTTCTACAAATTTACAAAAACAAATCACATGGGAAGGCTTAGAATTTGCTAATAATTTCTCCATAGCTGGGAGATCAAAGAGATGTAAGAGTCCAGAGCCAGGCGGTAGTTTGACCCTGGCCAAGCTTTTTTAATGAAAGGGTTAATCTTCTCAGAGGTGACCATAGAGGAGCAAATAGTGTGACCAAAGGCAGATTCAGGCCTCCAAAAATAGGAAGAAAACGGTCTGCGAAGTATGACAGCACGAAAACATTTACAGAATAACAGTACATTTTCTGGCTGGAAAAATAAAATAAATCAGCAAACCCCAGTGAATTGGTTTTAAGCAAAGTGTCACTGGAGGGGGAGGGACGAGTGCAGTGCTGGGGAGAGCGGACATGCAGGGAGGAACAGAAATTTCTACTTCTTTCTGAGGAAGAGAAAATAGGCTGTATGCCTTTGGTCTAGAATGAATCTCTATTGTCTCTAGGTAAAAATGTCTTCTACAGGAAGGAGCTAAAGCTTTGGTTGTTTGCCTCTTTTTGCCATAGATTTGTTCTTTTTGCAGAAAACTGCTGCAAACACACTGGGCTTCGTAGGTGAGGTTCTGGGAGGACCTACACAAGTTGTCTAGTTAAGCTTTTTCAGAAATGTCCTTGGCTTGCTGCAACTAACAGGTAAAAATTTTGTCTCCTTTTATACTTGGAAGGCAACTCCATCTTGCAAACCAAGTCATCATACAGCCATGCAAGAAAAGATGGGGGAAAAAAAGACAGGGAATGAAAGTATCAGGGTGGGGGGGTAGAGTATCTGTATATATATATATATATTTATTTTTTTTTCTCCCTTAGCAATCATTAAGCCTGTCTGACATTTTTTCCCCTTTCTGGATTTCCTTCCCCAGTCAGTGAACTGCAAAGGAAGCAAGTTAACATCAACTAGCTCTGGGTGACTGCTAGTGCAGTTTTCCATCACAAGTGGTTTTAATGACATTTTGGAAGGAGAGCACAATGGAGTGCTAGCCTTTTTAATTTAACAGAAATCATGTGATCATTCTTAGTCTTCGTCCCTGGTCTGTTCTAACAAGTCGAATGTAATGCTACATCTCTGTGGTTTTCTTTATCTATTGGGCTACTCATCAAGTAGCAGATCAGATAGTCTGATTACAAGCAAATTAGTGAATAATTTATTACAGCTGCACAAAAGCCCATGCAGATGTCTGAAAGTGAAAATACTGTTTCTTATGTTTCTCTTCTTGGGAAAGAATTTTAGGCCAAAAGTTTACTTCGGCCCTAAGATCATCTTCACAGGAACCTGTACCTCTCCCCCACCTCCCCCACCCCTTTCATTAAAAAAGAAAGGTGGAGTGGTGATGACAGGGAAATAATGAAAAAATAATTCACCAGAAAGAATGAAACATTTCCAGTCAGAGCATCTATGTTTGAACACGGGGCCTGACGTGTACTCAGCATACAAGAAAAAAAAAAGAAAGCTGAGTAGCTTTGAAAAGGGTCAGATTGATATCCCTGGGGAAAGAAAACTTATGTATTGTGTTGCTTGCATCTTTCATGCAGAGACTCCTATCAAAATGGCTAGAAACGGAGGAAGCACCTTGCAGTATTATTAGGTAGTAGAGGACTGTCTGCTCTTTTCAGTCCTGTGCCACAATGAGATTTCCAAGAAGGATGCCAGGGAGCACCCAAAATTGGTGTGAGCTTCATGCCTCCAGGAAAAAGGAATATGCAAATATTCCAATATGCAATATCCAATATATCCAATATGCAATATGGCAATGCAAATTGGACTGAGGTCACCAAATCCATTTCACACAGGTTACCAGGATGCCAACAGCTTATAGTAACTTGGTATTGCTACCAGTTGGGACTGAACCTAAATGTGCAGGTGAGAAGAGACCTTAAATTATCTCCTCTAGCTATGCCTTCTTTCTCTGTGTATTTATATAGACAGTGGTTCATTCCACCTCTTACCCATTTTGAGTAATCCCATTCAGAGTCTGAAATCCAGGGTAAATTTTTTTCATATACAGAAACGCAACTCAGCCTTCTGATACAAAATTGTTTTTTTTTTTTTTTTTTGCAACTTCCTCAGTGCATAGAGGTGTAAGTATCTTGTAAATAACTTTGATGCAGGGCTTGAGGTTAATGTTTTGTGTGCCACAGTCTCAAGCTGTGATGGTCATAACAAAAATAGCAGCCATTATCATCCATCAAATGCCAGAAACAGCATACGCTCAACAGCTCTTGTTAGCTTAGTGGCAGCATAGATCTATGGACTTCCATGTGCATCAGGCAGGCAAAAGTTTTAACTAATGATCCATAGATTTAGGGGGTATGTAGACCACCTTTAGACTAAACCCTGAGCAGCTAAGCAAATTTTAGGCATGTGGCTTAGCAGGCTGTTAGCTGGCTCTAATCACACTGTGTAGTTACAGGAAAGAGGTTCTTGCTCTGAAACTCCCCTGGAACAGTCTAAGCTGGGTACTTTTAACTGATTCCTGACTCTCTCCTTTGTTGGCAGAGGTAGTTGTCTACCTAAAGTTGGGTTAACTACCTACACTTGGGCTGTGGGACAGGACTCAGACTTTAGACCATCAGCTAACAGAACTCCAGTAAGGTCTCTGCAGCGTGCTCCACTTCAGCTTACCAAGTACCGGTGCTATGACAGTGCTCTTCACTGATGGAAAGCAAAAATGTAGTGATGTCTCTATTCCACAAACACATTACCTGTGAATATGCTGCTAATCTGGGGCACAAATTTAGTTTTACTATAGGTTTTATAGAAAACAACATGGCAACTAGAAATTGAATGATATTCTATTCTTTTGTTTGCATTTTCACATTGTAGGAAATAACAGTCTTAAACCAATTTTGGATCTGATATAATTTTCAGACTCGTATAACATTTATGACCATTTTAACATAGAACTGCAGTTTTAATACCATGCAGTATTAATCTGATAAGCTGTTTGAAATAGAAATGCAGACGGACGATGCATAGCTCAAACCACAGTGTTGGGATTCAGCATCTGATTAAGAGACTGTGTTTCCTCAGGATCAGGAGTGGTCAGGATTCTTGGAGCTAGCCTTTTTCCAGCTGCATCTGCAAACCAATTTTGCCTTTCACAGTCTTAAGTAGAGGCTCATTTACTGGTCACTGAGGTTGACCTTCTTTACATATCACAATGCCACTCAGTGGGATAAAGAATGAGGTGCCTTTTTGGGAAATCATACTGCGTGTTTACAAGCAGCTTCTTGACCTTAACCAAATGAGTTCGGGAGCAGCATCTAGCAATCCGTTGTGTGAATCCTGCAGTTCTTCACGCCAAATCTTAAAGAGCTACACTGTCCTCAAAGGTAAGGTCATATTTCTGGCCTACACCTAAGGAACAACAGAGATTTTCATGGATATCAGAAGTCCCTGGTGCCCCCATTATGATCATGACTGTATCCTGCAATACTGTGCAGGCCAGATAAGCACAAGGGAGGGAACTTACACAGGAGTGTAAGTTCCATACAGGAACTCTCACATCAGGAGTTTATATAACGCACTGTCAATGGGCGAGACTAATTCTTCCAAATCGCATTTGTTCTGAGAGATCTCCTAAAAACACAGGCAAATTTTAAGAAGTCCTCTTATACAATGGGTTCATGTACCACCTGGTAATACTTTCTTCGCGCTCCTTTTTGGTGACAAATGGCTTTATCACCTTGTTGACTGCTTAAAGGAATGGAAGAGTCCCAACAGTTCATGGGGATTAATGTTTGGTCATTTGAGAATTATGTATTTTCATTGCATGCTGGAAATGAAGGTGAGAAACAATGTCATCTTCCTCAGTACAGTATTGCTGCACAGCTAAATAAGCTGGGGAGAGAATTTCAAGAAATGCTCTCTAGCATTGGTATCTAAGATCAGAGCAGGCCAGTCTTTCTGCACTTCAAAATTTTTTCTCCATGTATTTTCCTATGAAGACTAGTGAGATACCTATTAAATAACTTCAGAACAAATATCACCATCTGCCACATCACCACCAAATGCCTTATAGGATTCTTACTTAACGCATGGACATCACAGATGCACAGAAAATAAATATGGATAAAGAAAATCAATTAGAAACATCTTCCATGAAAAGTCATGTGAGCACCAGCCAAACGTATAACTGATAGGTAGACAGTTTTGAGACATGCAATTTGCATAATAAGGATGAAAACATGGAAGAAGATTTAAACATTATTTCATTGTCATTTTCTCACAATGACATTCTCAGATCCTCAGTATTGCATGCAAAAGCAACAGGTTTACAACCCAAAAGATCTAGACTTCATAGAGAGCTGTTAATGAGAGGAACAAACCTCTCATCTTTAGATTGCTAATTCAAGTCCTTACTCAAGTGCCTTAGAAGTCACTGCAGTGACTACAATGACTTCCTACTTCAATCACGAGTCAAAGTCGCATTTCTAAAATGAAAAATAAATATAAAGAGCAAATCATTTCTATGATAATTCTTGTCCAATGCTTACTGTTCAATTATGAACACTAACTCTTAATGTGTCTTTCAACGTCACCTAACATTATATATTGGTCTAAGAAATAATACTCCGTTTCTCTATGAACGCTGCCTCTCCTACTGTCTAGGATAATTTGAACAGCTTTAGCGTGTAACTAGAGATGAAGATGCAAAACCAGCATGTGGTTAACAGGACTAGTAACCAGAACTAGTAAGCAACCAGATTACCTGCAGGCCATTTTTGGCAAGGAAGCAGGGTTCCCCTGACTCCAGTGCTAGTATACCAGTACTTTTTTTCATACAGACATCTTTGCAATCATACCAAGTAGCAATAAAATTCATATGGCAGTGCATGCAGCTTATTGCTTACAATTCTCTTTTGTTAGCATTACCCAGTAAAGTGCTGAAAGTAACTCTTCCTGTAATAGTTCACATTTCAACATGTCCAGTTCTGAATTCTAAATTTAACCCTATTAATCCAATTTAATTCACTCAGAATCAACCCACTTTTAACAGTTTTCAGGCTGAAAAATAAATATTGAAATATCCAAAACAGTATTTTGTAACCTCATGGTTTTTGGTAGTTAGACAATAAAAAGCTACAAAACAAAGACTTATCTCTATTGGTAAAATTTAAAAAATGGAGCAATCATTTTCTAATGGTGTGAGTTTTACTACTTTTATTTTGCCATGACATTTTATATTTTGCATAAACTGGAAACATGTATAAACTGGAGACATGGTCCATGTCTCACAAACATGGTGCAATATCCTACTTCATTAATTGCACAAACTACAGCCCATAGTGTTTCACTGCACAAGACTCTGGTCATCTGCTTGAGAAGGCTAAGAGCTGAAAAAGCATGACAGATAGGAAAATACAGGCACTACATAAAATGTTGCCTATCCAGAACCCCTAGGACATCCTTTGTAAAGTTGAATGCCTTAAATTAAATTAGCTAGTGGGCATAACCTAACTGATGGCATTTAGGCAGACATAGAAAGGTTGACTCAATCCTTTGAAAAAAGCTCTCTTTTGCAATCTAGTGTATGGGAAGGAAATGATTATAACAATTTTTATTATTCACACAGTGAAAATGGTTAGCTCCCATACGAGTATGCAGTACAAAACTTTGCATGCCTCATCTACGGAGAATGCAGCAACTACAAAGGGCCCTGGACAAAGAACGCTGGTTTCCTAAGCAAAAGAGGTTATGCTAATAGTCCTGGTGGTCAACAGTTCAATCTCCATTTTATTGCTTAATGGAGCAACTGGAATATATGCACATATAATGTTCTAATTGTTAATGAGACAGTTACAGCTATCATAAACTCACTCCATACTGTCAGGGTGTATTTGCCCAGTGCTTCCAGTTAGTGGAATGGGGGAAGAGCCAGGCAGGCTGGATTTGCATGCTTTAGCTTGTTTCCAAAGGAGGGCTTGAGAGTTTTATCTCCATGTGGTTTGGGAACAGCCATGCCACTTCCAGTGACAAGCTGGCCCTGAGAGTAACACAGAATTATTCACGTTGTACCACACCTGCCTTAATAAATTCTTGCACACTACGAGGGGTCTGCAATTCTAACACTATCTGCAACACAGATAATTCCACTGTTGTTAATTAAGAGTTAATAACACTGGAAGCCTTTAAGAGGCCAATTACACTTACACTGGATTTTAAAACTGCCAAAATGACTTAGGAGCATAAGCCTCACTGATCATTCAGCTCCCCATTTTTATAGTAGTTTATGACTGGTATGTGCAGGGATATCAGATCAAACCCCTACTGTTATGTCAGAAAAGAAAGCATTAGCTGAAAACAGTGGAGGTGTGAAGAGAGAATGTTACAGCAGAGCTGAGTGTAGTGGTCTTCCTCTTACTTACACTAGTTTCATACTGAGTGCACTGGAGTTCTTCCAGTTGCACACCACTATGAGTAAGATGATGATCTGGAAACAAAGAAATGATGTGAGTCAGAGGTAAAACATAACATGGGAAAAAAAAAATCTGAAGACAGTGCTAGACCCTGAATCTTTATCTCATGAGTGAGTTAAGTACTGCTGGTCATCTACTTTGATAGCTAGTTGCTTGGGTCCTCTCAGAACTGGCAACTGCACCACAGCTTTTACACAGACTCTGAAGCCTTTGTGATATTTCAGCCATTCTAGAAAATTCACATTTTCAATAATAAATAATGTACCCCTATAAAGTCACCTGAACACCCTGAGAGAATTATAGCCTTTATTATGTACAATTGGGGGTATATTAATCCTTACATTGAAAGATTTTTTTAGTGACCTGTCTAGAAGTTAGATAAATTATCAGAAATAGCAAAGTAAAATTACGCTAAATGTCCTTTAGTAGAGCCACTGAAATGCCCTCTGCAAAATATGGGATTGTTTAGTTAGAGGAAGAGAATCCAGGGACAGACATGATCATTTTTTGTGGCATAGCTCTGAGGCTGATTACTCAAGTCAAGTGACCAATCTGGGAACTGTAAACCTCTGGACAGTCATTTTCTTGCTATTACTAGTGGCTGTTTTAACCTACTCACCTATTAATCTACCATGTATTTTCCCTTGATTTACGGAACTTACCTTATAAGTAACATTTGGTAGAATGGTACCTTTACTCATTCAAAACAAGCCCTTCACCTAAATCCTTCTGAACACATGGGAAATGGCTTCTGAGCAACAGAAATGAAAGGGGAGGAGGGGAGAAAGCTCGTTTAACACAAATATTGCAATATAATTGAAATTATATTAAAAAATTAAATGACTTTTTGTGAACTTGTTTAAAAGGGTCAGAAATGTGTTTGAGCTGTACAAGATTAACCTTTACTCGTTTGGGAAAATGCAGACTTCAACAGCAATCCTCTGCAGTGGTTGCACTTGCTAAAAGTTTAAAACAGTAATTTTTTCCCAAGAAAGGTCATCTTGAGCTAAAATGTCAAATAAATTATTTAGATTACTGAATTAGAAAAGTGAGGATCTGACAGGCTGAATTTTTTATGCACATTAGCCACAGTCAGGGTCTCTATATGCTCTTTTTATTAAGTGCACCCCCCTTCCCTTATTAAAAATCTCTCCATTTATTCCAATATATTCTCCTTAATATGTATTTTAGCATCCAAATAGCTGGTCCAATTTGATTCTTACTTGTACAAAACAGGAAGCACTTCATTTGACTGTTGCTAAGCACTTTTTCCAGTATAAAACAGATGTAAAAAAAAAATCTTACCACTAGTTTGAAGGGGAAATCAAGTGATCAAAAATCCATTTTTAAAGCCTCCATGTAGCTACTAAATCTTAGATTCTAGCAGAAGAAATATTTTTAAGGGGAAAGACTGTTTTGAAGGAAGGCAAATTAAAAGGACTGAAAAGGAAAGGGAGTAATTTTTCTGTAGGAGCTACTGTTGTAGTTATGTCCTAGAGTTTTTTATAGGGCAAAATACGGGTAAAAGGAATTGCTAGAAAATTGTAGGATGTAGAACATATAGCTGCTCACACAGAAGTTTCACCCTACAGATTCACATCTGCATTTCTCATTCTTCCTCACATTCATAAATACTAATGATCATTGAAGCAGCACAAGAGCCTCTGTCCAAACACGATGCCATAGCATTCAGCTGAACAGCAGCAGTAGCAAAACTTCCCACTTCATTTTCCAAAACCAATATTTGCTCAGCACCGGAAAGGCCATTCCATCAAACAATTCTACATTGATAATAAGCCCCTCCTAACTGGACTTCTGTTGTGAATTTTCCCAACAGACTAAGCCATACTATGTGCACCGTGGCGCAGATCAAGTTCCCAGCCTCAGTAGCCAGACCAAATGCTGGAGGTGCAGGGCATGACAAGCGGGGAGATACTTTCAACTTACCAGCAAAAACAGCCTCTCACCATCCTTTCCAAGCCCAAGACAACCGGTGCCTAACCTCAGCAGAACAGTGTCCTACCAAGTTTCCCTGTCAGCCTCATAGCATACACAGGTAAGGCATGTAACTGTGAACATAGAGGTTGTGCTGCTGCATGGGAACCTCTGAGGCAAAGGGCCTTGGCACTGACCTACTAAGGGGGCTCATTTTGTTCCTTTCTGAGGTCTCAGGCCTGCCTTCTGCCACTGCACGGTGAAGAACACAACGCAGAGCTGTGCATCCTGGAAAGACCTGGATGAACAATGCTCATGCTATGGTACATCTCAAGTACAGGTCACGTGTGTGTGCTAGTAGTTCTGTTGCCTACAATTGCATGGAGTGCCATAAGATCCCCTGAAAAGAGATGAACAAGGGAAGAGCTACCCTCAAGCACTTATTCATTACGTGTTTTCTTTTTGAAACACCTGAGATTTTTACGTTTCTTTCGCATATAGAACATCTGGCCTGTGTAGGACAAACTTCCTTTCACCCTAACCTAAGACTGACCTGTTTTAACTTTCAGTCTTGCAGAGGCACCAAAAGTACTTAGTCATTTGTGCATCACTGAGAAAAGGGATTTAGTGAATAAGACAACCATAGACCTTACTCCTTGGTGATTCCTTCTTTGACAGGGTAAATCCCACAGAAAAACAGCGCTAATAGAGCATGACGATTTGAAGAATAGAGCCCTAACTGTTGACATTTCTGTTGTCATGTCAGGTATTAAGCTATGATAAAGATAAAGAAATATTAAAAGAATTGTGGAAAGCTCTCTGGAACTAAGTTTGTTGATGCTGCACTACAATAAAGGCCATTAGTACTTCTCCCATTCAAGGGTATGTCATCTTTCCTGTATGAATTCTTCTTTTCTGGGCTTGATCATAATTTAGCTTTGTCAGGTCACCAAAGTAGAAGTTATAATTTTTTATACAGTGTTAAATACTCAAGGGTCCTTTCAAGGTCTGAATTTAAGCAGAAGCAATTTTGTTTTGAAAAGGTATACTACCTCTGATTGCAATATTTGTAATGTGAGGTAAGATGCTGCAGAAAAGTGGGAACAATATACTGGCTCTGAGCTTAAATTTGTGAATTACACAGAAGAAATCCCACATCTAAGTTCTTTAAAAGATAGAGTAACCTGGAAAATTGAATATTGAAAATATGAGATAGTCCAGTAAATAATCTTTCCAATAGTTTCCCTAAGCAGCTGGGACATATCTGATATCACTGCTTTTGATCATCTTTGCTATGTGAAATACTCATAATTTGCACAGTTTCATTTCTCAACTGTTTTGTAAGGTAAAATGTTTTAATAGCAAAGTGTTCATCACATATGATACAAACATTTTTGGACCATGACCATTAGCCCAGTCAAAATACGGGTATTGTTTTTTCACTTCTTTTTGCTTCTTCCTTTTTTTTTTTTTTTTAAACTCAAAATATGGTTGCCAATTGCTCAAATCTACAGTATTTGAGAACATTTCTTACCTTTCTCCTTTTAGTGATTTGTAAGTTTTTTTATGCTAACATTGTTGGACAAAATTGATTCTGCAAATTTTGAGAGGTCATATTGACAGAAGCCCTTTGATAGAAATATATTTCACCCTATATTAAAGTGCAGCGCAACACTGGTGAAACAGTTCACTAGTTGTTTTCAGGAGAAGCTTTTTGTTCAGCCTGTGTCTCAATTTCATTTATGTAACAAGGCTGTTTCCAAAAAGACTGCATAGACCAAACTGACACCTGGTGTGTTGACTCCTACCAAGACGGTCATTTCTGCTCTAAGGAGAAATCTGTCTGAGAGAACTGTCTGGGTAGACTGATATTTCATTTTGCTTCAGCAACATAAATTAAAGTAATACCAAAGTTCTATGTGTCAGTCCTCTCAAGTCCTTTTCAAATTAACACTGAAAAGGAAATCCATCCATCCATATATATGTAAATATGCAAAGCCAGCTCCCAAACAGTGGCATTATCCATGGATTCCTGTGGGCTCGCCATAAAAATGAATAGAAATATTTTCTAATATTGCCAAGCTTGTACGATATTTCCGAAATAGGTGAGAGAAAGCAGCATCGTTCCAGAAAAAAAGGAAGAACATTTACCAGTTGGAACACAGGCAGATGTCACTGATAGCAGATGGTTTTAAAACTGGCATTTTAAGACTGCAGCTGCCTGACTGTGTTATATTTCTACCCTTGATTGGAAGATTGGATAAAACGCTTTTGTAAGAGGGCAGTTTTAACAACAAAAAGAGTATAAATGACTGGACAGCTATAAAATCAGGCATTTTTTCTGTTGCACACTTTTCCAAAGCTTTAGATTTGACTAGAGAGACTATTTGTGTCAAAATTTGTAGAAAGAGGAGAGACGTACTTGCTCTGAATATTTTTAGGTGCTAAGTCCATATGGCTCCCTGATGCTATCTTAATTCAAGGATATTCTAGGATTGTTTAAAGAAAAAAGATGAGACAATTACAGAGGAAGTCCTCACTGAAGCCTCTTCTAATCACAAAAAGGAGAGGAAGGTAACTGGAAACAGCTTTCACAAATCTAAGGGCAAATTATGCTTCATCAGCCTCATTGTCTTCTACAATGCAATGACTGGCTTTCCAGACCTGGGAAGGGCAGCAGATATAATTTACTTCAAAACTGCAAGTTTTTTTGGCATAGCATCTCTGTAGCCACACTGGAGAGCTATGGATGGGAGGGCTGGACTACAAGGTGGATGAAAAATTCACTGGACTGTGGGGCTGGAAGGTTAAAAGTGAGCAATTCAGTCTACTTGGTGACTGATTATAAGTGGGATTCCTCAGTGGTAGATACTGAGGCTGATGTTGTTTAACACGTTCTTAAATTATCCAGACAATGGGATGATGTGCACCCTCATGAATTTCACGGGTGACACCAAAGTGGGGGGAATGCTTGATACTGTCAAAGCTAGGGACATTACTCTGAGGGATTCTCTAAGCCAGAGGCTGAAGAAACAGGCTGACAGGAGCACCAAGTTCAGTGAGGACAAAAGCAAAATCCCGTCTGGTTAGGATAATCCCATCCATCATTACGTGTTATCAACTGACTGACAACACAGTAAATCTGCGGTTTGGGGGTTCCAGTGGACAACAACCTGGACATGATCCAGGAATATGTCCTTGAGGTGATACCACAAGTCACTGACAGGGCTTTGTTTACAAGAATGGAGCCGGTGGGTCAAGGGAAATGATGATTCTTTCTGCCTAGAACTTGTGAGGCTGCATCTGGAGTGCAGTGCCCTGTCCTGTTCCCTTGAGAGTGAGAAACCCAAGAGAACTCAAAAGAAGGGCACCAAGATGTGTATGAGACTGGAGTACATGATATATACACATATATACACATGCATATAAACTTAAATATACACATATACATATCTGTATATGATTTGTATAGATATACATTGAAGCTGAATGGAATTCATTCAACTAGGAGGTAAGAAGGTGAAGGGGATCTTTTTGCAGTCTTTTATACCTAATGTCTAAATGCAGATTATAGAGAAGAGGGAGAAGAACTTGTCTTAGAGATATGCATGGAAAGATAATCGTAGCAATTGGAAGTAGCAGCACGGTGAATTTAGACTGGGTGTCAGGGAAAAAAATCACAATGAGAGAAATTAAGCATGGGAACAGGCTAAGGAACCCCTTTCCTTGGGGATTTTTAAAACCTGACTGCAAAAGGCCATGAACAATCTGATCTAACTTCAAAGTTAGCCCTGCTTTGAGTAGGAGGTTAGACTAGATGACTTCCAGAAATCCCTTCCAGCATTAATTTATTCTGCTTCCAAGATGTGTCAGAAAATTTTTAAAAAGGCTGAGAAACATTATCTCTGCTGACCTAATGATTAGAGATATTAGTCTAGTGACTAGAGTAAGCCTGAGAATTTTAAAGATTATGATTCATGGAAACCAAAGCTGCTTTTCTTAGTCCCAGTACGGAATTGCCTTTCCAGATCAGAAAGACCTACTATGAGAAAAGTCATATTATGACACTTGAATCTTCAGTATACCATGACATGATTTTTTTTTTTTTTTTAATTAAGAATTCTAAAAAAAATTCACCTGGTCACAAAACAGAATTCCTACATGCTTGACTTTGACCTTTCATTATCATGTTATGGTTAATACATGTAAATAATATTGAATTCAGACAGACTTCTTTGGGTATCTGAAGCAAAATTTCCACAGAGCTTCAGCAAGACCCCTTTATAGAGTATCAGAAAAAAAAAAGAAAGAAAAAAGAAAAAAAAAAGGATCAGGTTTTCTGAACCACCACAAGTGGAAATACGTTTTTAAACATAACTGCAATAAATTTAACAAGTTCTTCAGTATTACCCTACAAAAAAAAGGCATTTCAGTGAAGAAAAAAGCAGTGAATTGCCACTCCTGTTGCAACACAAAACATTTTCTTCATTTTGAGGCTTGTACTCATATTTTCAAAAATGAAATTTCAAAACGTTTTGAAATCTGCTCTGAGGTCCATCAGCTTTGGTAAGCTCAGCTGCATATGTCAGAAATTGTTGTACACTGTGAAGTCAGATTATTCAAACAGCTATAGATCAGCAAGGAAAGCCAGCCTTGTTCAGCTTGTAATGTCAACATTTTAGTGCCTAAAAGCACGTATTATTTAGCCAAAGAAAAACATGTTTGTCTGATGTCCTCATAGACCATTAACAAAATTAAAAAAGGTACAAAGGTATCTGGCTTAGATTTCCTAGGATCTGGCATGGTGTATCAGTCAACAACTTGTTTTGTGATTTGCATTTTTCAGCAGACAACAGGCCTTATTTTACCACAACCATATTTTAGTAAAACACTCACATACATTTATGGAGGCATATTTAACATATGATGCAGACACATGTTCTATCATCTCCAAAGAAATCCCTATAGTCCTTTTGAACTTTGTTCTGGAGATAAAAATTTGGCCTCTGTTTTTGTCTCTGTTTCTCAGTTATAATCATAATCATAATTATACGGCTACCTAGGCAGATACCCTGTAAGTGAACACATCCCTTACATTTTTGTGTTAAATGGTTAGTACATTTCTGAACACAGACATGAGTCCCTGATGTCCAGTTAGCTGTATAAACCTCTTACACAGCTTGGCTGCCATACGACTTGAACAATGGATTTTGAGTTCTATATAATTTTATTTTTTTTTTCCCAAAGGCTAATTAAAATCAATTCCATGGCTTTTCTCTGCTGTTATAAAAGATGCTGTGGTTAGATGTTTCAATCATTAGCAATATGGTACTGCTGGATTAAAAACAAATTTCCATATAACATAGTGATGACAGTTAGTCTATGATAATCCATGTAATTGCTAATGAACAAAACCTGCCCTGCCTTTATACCTGAATATTTGTTGATGGTATCCGAAAATAGGGATGACATGAATCAGTATTCTGATTTATTTTTTAAACTATATTAATCTATTTAGCTATGCAAGTTTAATCATATTCTGTATTTCACAGAGAATCCACATGACATGAATATGTGCTTTCATATAATTATGAATATTAAATATTTCAGAATTTAGTTCTAGAAATATGTTTTCTTCTTCTGGTTACATTGAGTCACTCAACTTCTGTTTAGATGTATCTCCCACATTTAGTCCTTAAGCCTTTTCAGTTAGGCTGACCCATCAAATTCCAGTCTTACCTTACACAATGTAAAAATAGTCTGAGATCAGCATCAAAACATTCTTGAAAGCTTACAGAGTCCAATTTAAAATCATCAGACCCAATGGAGCTGAAATCCTTCCTACATTGAAGGTCAATGGATCTTGTCACTGACATAGCCAAACAGGATTTTATTTCAGGGGGCTGCAGAATCAGTGGCTTAAATGACAAGAGAGTAAGAAAGAAGACTAATAATTATTTTGGAGGGTAGAAGCAGAAAGAGTAGAAATGAGTATTTGTAATTGAATAAGAGTCAGTGCTGTACAGACATCACAGCCTAAACTCTTCTTCCCTTGGTGTCTTTTTTCACAGTAGGGTTGCTCTTTGCCTAGCCTTTGAGAAGGGGCTATCATTACCTTTCATGTGAAATTATCGTAGTTAGAAGCACACAGCTGAAACAGAATCTTACCATTTCTGAGTTAAACAACTGTAAACGTAATAGATATACACCACATGGAAGCAAAAGTCCTTGTTCTGACTGATTTGGCAGAACTTGCACCTGAGTCCCTTAGTTCTCACATTACTGGTTTATTGGTTATTATAAGGTTGTTGCATCTTATCCCCATCTAGGGGACACAAGAAACCTTCCAACAAAATCGTAATTAAATTTTATGGATTCCCATCAGCTTTACTTTAAATACATCAGTGTTTTTCATGAAAAGGAAAAATATTATCAGGTGATTAATAACTAGCTCTTTTGATAAAAACAAACAAAAATATCTACTGTTCTTCCCCCAAACTTGTTTTGCTGGCTATAAAATTTTGTAGTATCTAAAATAATTGAATTAGGTAGATGTAGTATGTCACTGATAACAAATCTGAGCCAACCCTTGGAGTTTACTATCTTCCTTTCTTGTACGGTTACTACCTCTCTTAACTGACTGACATGGTCCTTATAGACTAGGAGCTATTTTAGTGTAATTTCCTAAAGGAATTTCCTAAATTAGACTAAATTCCTAAATTAGGAATTTCCTAAAGTAGACTGTGTCAAATGTCTTACTAAAATGAAGGCAGATGACAACCACCACTCTCCCCTCATCCTCTGAGCAAGCTGTTTCATCACAGAAGGCAATCAGTTGGTCAGGCGTTTACCACTGGTAAATCCATGTTGGCTCTTCCCAATCACCTTGTCTTTCACGATCATGGAAACAACTTCCATGAGTGCTTGTTTCATAATTTGTTTAGGGACTGACTTGAGGCTCATTGGTCTGTAGTTTCCCAGATCTCTTTTAGAGATGGGTATGTATTTGTCCTTATACAGCCGTTCAGGACTTCCCCTGATCTCCCATAATCTTTCAGAGATGAAACAGAGAAACTCTGCAGTGCTATCAGCCAACTCTCTTAGCACCCTCAGACACATCCCACTATGTCCCATACACTTGGATATGTACAATAACTACAGGCGGCACTTGACTCTCCTCTTCAGGCAGTGGTTCAGCTTGCTTTGTCATTGCGTTTTGGCACAGTCTTGCAGGCTAAGTTTACCGTTGAACACCAAGGCACAGAAGGCATGTCACTCTTTTCTGTATTGTATTTAACTAACTTGTCAGCTTGTACTAACTTGTTCTGTAGACAACCTGCACCTTCCTTGTACTTATGCTTGTTGCTCACATACCTATGCCTTTGTTCTTATTCCTGACATCTTGTGTTAGATTGAGCTCCAGCTGGGCTTTTTGCCTCCTCTGCACCTCTGACTAATATTTATGTATTACTCTCTGAGAGTCTGTCTCAAAGTCACTGCTCAAAACTTTTTATTGGTAGCTGGAATTGATACCAAAGTTTTACTCTTAATATTTTCATAAATATTAAGAATAAGTTAAATTCACAGTACCAATTCCAATGAGCAAAATTCAAAATAGCAACATACAGGTTATTACCATGTCATCTCATCTGCAGGTTTCTTTCCTGAGCATTTTCAAAATTCTTTACGAGTTGGTTTTACACTAGTATAGCATTTAAAAGGGAAGGCCTTGTATAGTTGTTACAGAGGTGTGTTTCAGTTCTACACAGAAATTTTTACCATCATTTCATGGTTAATAAAGCTGCTACTACATAAGAGGTACATAATGAATGCTGCAAGGAATGCTACAAGGACCATGTGTGCTTGTGTACAGAAAATGAATACATCTATGTATAGTATCAGATAAAGGCATAATGCAAGGATGAAGTTTTTATATAGGCATCTTTGAAGAGACGGCAAGAGAAGAAGCAAATACAGGCATTTGATATGGGCTGGCAAGGAACACAGGAATGTGTGTTCTATGAAATGTGCATGTGCACATGGAAAGTACGCATTTGTTACGGACAAAAGTGCTTATGCCAAAAGACGTTTATAGACAAGAGTATTTGTATAGCGTGTGCATCTGTGTGAGGGAATTTAGCATGGAGTTATAAGCCTGCTTATGCATAGATAAAGGGAGAATATTTTGATTTGTCTGGTTCATTATGTATATACTAAGGCAGCGGATCTAAGTGATATCAATCTTCACTATACATACATATTTACAAAGTATGGACTTCATATTTTAAAAGGAAGGATGTACCTGTATAAAGCCTTGGTCGGTGGCAAAGTGGGAAAACATAGCAGAAAGAAGGGAAGGGAAATGGCAATAAAAATAATTAAGTACACACTAAGATATAATAAAACATTCTATGTGTTGCCTTGTTAAAAGTTTTGAAGCTTTCATTGTATCACCTGGAAAAGCTTCATTATTTTCTTTATTAACATCACCTAAGTTTAGTCAATATTTATGTGTCCAGTATGAAAAAAAAAACCAACAAAAAAAAACATATTGGTTATTTTTACTGTTGTTTACTTCTAATATTTTTATTCTTAAATAGTAGCTCCACTTTGACAAACACAAATTTTCCAAAGATTTCCCAGATCCTAAGAAATTTTGCAGGGTTGGAAAGGTGGGTACGTTTTTCTTTTTGCATATTTCCTTGTAAATAAACTTTCTTTGTAATACAGCTTGCTGCTCTGATTATTACTTCTGCTTTGAGTGGCACTTCCCACACCACCAATCATTATAAAAACAGACTTTGCTGCTAATTTCCTGGAAGATTCAAATACTCCTACTTCAAGGTCATCTCAAAGGATAGTTTAAAGAGCTTTTTCTGTAAAATATGTATATTTACATGAGCACGCATAAATGGTCACCAGGGAAGATAAGCTATCAGAGAGTA
Source organism: Anser cygnoides (assembly GCF_040182565.1). NCBI lineage: Eukaryota > Metazoa > Chordata > Aves > Anseriformes > Anatidae > Anser > Anser cygnoides. Next base: position 26,395,869 of record NC_089877.1, on the reverse strand, counting down.
AAGAGATGTCTTGCCTTATACAGTTCACACACCACTGAAGCAGATAAAATTGGTTTTGTACCCAGCCTATGAACACACTGTTAGGAACTCTGTCCTCAAAATTGATCTATAATACTGAGATAAAATTCAATGCATCTCTTTTCATAAATATCTAACTGTGGCATCAAAATTCTACTGCTCTTGCCTGAATAACCATCTGCTGGAGTTCCAGCAGGTAGTGGAGTGACTTCACTTGTGTGCGCAGGACACATAGGAACAGGCTGCATCCATAGGTAATTAAAGCATTTGTATCAGTGCACAAAGACGTGAGTACAATTTTACAGTTATTAAAGTCAGACGCATGACTGACTATGAAATGTTAAGATTAGATCTGTTTTTATTTTTAATGACAAAAGCATCCAGTATCCATTAACCTGCCTTTTTTTCAAGCCTTTATGTGCACCTTTGTATTCCTGCGTGTCTCCCCTGTCTCTAGTGCATAATACTGGCACACTACTGTGCTTTAGAAACAAGCAGGACTGTAACATTACCAAGGTTCGCTTTTGTTCTGCCATTTCACTCTGCGGCCGTGATCTACCTGCACAAGCTCAACTTCAATGTTCTGTGAAATTTTTATATGGGCATAAGGGTGCATATGGGCTTTAACGTTCTTAAAATATATGGTCAGCTCAATAACACACAAAATCAATTGCGGGCATGAGCAAGCACACAAGGATTATTCACAGCTGGAAAATGCTCAGAACCTCACTAACTAGCACAGAGTTAGCATCTATTCCAATGTATTATTGGAAAAAATGAGAGCACATTGTAGTGGCTGTCACGTGGCAGCTCCTACAATTTTGCCTGAGAGTTACTGTCACTCACTTCTCTTCACGTTGCAGTTTATGCAATACATAAACTTCTAAACTAAAAAAGAAATATGTGGGAAACTGGAAAATATATTTGTTATCCACTTGCTGCTACAGCCAATAGCTAAAAGTCCTGCTGACTTCACCAGGGAAGAGAATCCAGCCCCATTATTTCACAGGAAAGTATACTTAGATGTGATCTATATGATGAAGAAGGAGAAAAATCTATGAATACATGTAGCCAATTATCCTATAAACAGCCAAGGTGCAACACACCCCTTTAGAAGAAATCCTGTTTTATTTATTTGTTTGTTTATTTCTAGTATGTCATGAGAAAAAGAAAAAAATGGTGAACATTGGTTGGCAAAACATAAATAAAGAGAAAGTGCTTGAGTCTAGAGCAAAGAAGACACCATGCTATAATAACAAAGAGCACAAAAAACAAGACAATTCTGCTGGTATAGTTAGCAATTTGCTGGAAAAATCCACAGAAAACTCATTCAAACTTTTGTGATACCAGTAGATAAAACTAATTTAGCTGATTATTAGTTGATACAGCCTGAGGAATCATTTCACTGGTGGCCTCAGAGAAGAACAGAGCTTTCACAACACCCATCCGTGTGGATGCTTGGGAAAGGCCAATTCCATCCTCTATGCACCTGAGACAACCCGTGTGGGAAATGAAAAGATGGACCCAACGTTTTCTTAATTAAGGCGTACTGAATTTGAGATGGGTGGAATAAAAAGAAAGCTTCAGTTGCCTTTCTGATACATAAAATACTAGAACTTTGGAGGCACAGGAAGAAGTCATATAGATAAGCAGCTTCTACTCCTTCAGAGATATGAAGAACACCAGTTACACAACTACTCACAAATGCTTTGGAATGGAGGAGGAGGTGGCTCACACTGGTTCTAGCCTTCCTGCTTCTGTGAGAAGTATAACTCCTCTTATCTTTTCACCCTCATTATTTTATTTCAAGACTTTAAATTAATGAAAAGTATTGGTTGACATAGAGTCTTATTTATACAGATTTCAAGGAAGGGCAAAGTTAGCACAAAACACTGTCAAACACACTTCACATGTGAGTGTATTCTGCCTTCTTCAGTCTTATGGTAGGGAATCATTCCACTTCCTTCAGTACCGTATCAATTAAGATAGATGCAACAGAGCTCAAAATATGGCATTTTATTACATCAGCCTTAAAAAATAAGTATTTGGAAAGAGTAGTCCGTAATCCTGACAAAACTGAATGGCAGTCACTGAGCTTTTTTCGAAGTAAGGCTAATTTGTCTGTTACTAAAATGTTGAAAAGACCTATTATGACCATCATTTCATTTTCTCTATGAAACATCTGTTTCAACTTTCAAAAGATTTTTCCTTCATGTGACTGATTTTGAAAGATAAGTCCTTTACAATGCTGATTTCAGCTTCTAAATTACTCGCATGTATTACTACTCCATTAAAAGCAATGCATTAAAGGCCACTCTCTTTTCAAAAGGACAATTCAAATATATGACAGAATCAGATTCTTACTCGTAAACACAAGCACAGAAATATTTGTAACCCTATGAAAGCAAATGAAAAATCAATCTTTGAAAGAGCTGATCTTTTTCTCTTTGACCAGTGATTATATTAATTTTAGTACCTTTTTGTAACACTTGCCTACTTGTAAAAAAATTCTTTGGACATTTCCATTTGGTGCTTTTTTGAACACGAGTATTGTAAAAGAGTTTGTGGCAGAATCCCCTTGTACATTGTTCATTCACTTTAGCATAGGAAGAAATTTAAAAGGGATGCAAGCAATTGAGCTTCCGAAGGGGAAGCGAGAAGGAGAAGAAACCTTAACTATCTTATCTCATTTAGACATCCACTAACTCTTTTATCTAGATTCACTTACTCAAACCTAAGGCCTGTGGTCTTGTTTAATATCAGCCAGTAATAAAGAGCTCTTCAGCTAAATACAGCTATATTCCACTATTAACTGCAGCTCTTGAAGCAGTCATTGTGGAAAGGGGAGTCTAAACCCTTCAATGTCAAGGCATTTAGAGGCACTCTAGCATCAATCAAGGTCCACGTCCAGTAAGTGCCTGCTTACATTTACATGAAATATTCATACAGCATTCAGTTTTGCTTTTCTCTCTCCTAATCATCACTTTTAGGAAGAAGCTACAATCATCACAGTTAAGGGAGGGCGTTATGGGATGTGCAGTACCTTTCAATGTCAGGCTTCCTGCAGATAGCTAGCTCTGTAATGAGGCAGCACACTGTATAGACTACCAAAGGTCTTCCTCACACAGTCTCGCCTTGTTATCATGCACTATTCATCTTCGAGTATACAACTTAAAGCAAATGAAAGTAATTAATTAACCATAGCAGATCTGTCAAAAATAGTGATTTCAAATCTTGAAAAATATTTAACATCTCACTTAAGCAAACAAGGTTTTCCCTCCACACATGCATTCTCCAAAAATGGCATTCAGGTCTTCCACTGAATTCTTTTAATTGTAAAAGCACACAGATTCCTTTTAAACTGAGAGTGATTTATTCTTTTCATATTTTTCTGATGCTTTCCAAATGACTATACAGACCTTGAGAATGTAAAGTGTTATAGAACTGTGAACTATTATTATCTAGTGTTGACTAGAGACCATTGCTAAATTCCAACCCCCCTCCCCCACCTTTGAATATAACATCAACAACTTTGTGTAGTAATATATCTTCTATACTTGGCAGTTCAGAATGCATTAACCTCAGTGATTTTTTTTTTTAACCAAAATAATAACATTTTTAGGGAGTTACTTAGGAGTTTGGGTCAAATAGAAACATTGCACAGTGCTTTCTGAACGAAGTATAAAGAACATTTGTCATCATCCTATATTTAGCCTTATAACAAATTCAGTTACTCCACCACTATCAGTAGCAGCAACTGTAGTCTTCTTTATTATCAGACTATTGTTATTAGAAATTTAGATCTTTTAAAATTACTAACAAATATGATGTTACTCATCTTATAAAAGCAGAAAAATATAAAAAGATATATAGTGTAGCTGATGCTGGAATTAAACAGTCAAAATAATATTCAACAACTTAAATTTCAGTGTGTACAATTCTATTAGAAAACAAAAACAAACAACAACAAAAAAACACCTCAGGATCCTAGGCATAATATAGTTCAATACATATTAAAAATCTATGGTTACCTGGAAAGATATGAAGAGCAAATTTGTACAGTAAAAATATTGCCAACTAAAATATTAATTCTCCTTTCGGTAGCATCTTCCTCTTGCCTCCTTCTAAACATTCGCACAGCAAAGTAACAGCATTTGCATTATATACACATGTTGAGTCTGTTGGCATCATCAGTTTTGATTTTTCTTGAAGGAATGGGGGTTCTCTAATAAATTACTGTGCCAAAATCTGAAAGTTGATTGCCTAAAAACCGAATATAAATGGCAAAGTACTGAAACCCAGGAAGATATCCAAAAATGTCAATGTATTTGTTATTTTTAAAAAGCTCAACATATTTGTTTACTTTTAAAACAGTTAAAATTGAAGCCATCCTCTTTTATTATATTCCCTAAGAAATAACAAAAATAAAAACCATGATAGCATTGTGCACATAGGAAAAAGAAAAGGCAGTTTTAAGTATCTGTTCATCTAAAAATTAGAGCATAGGTAATAAAAAACAATTTGGGCCAATAATCTTCAATTACCTCAGGTGAAGACAGTCACACCTAGAGACAAAGAATACAACTGTACAATTATTGAATGTAAAAATGCTTACTATTCAAACCCACAAAACATTCTTGTTCATTCTCCCCTGAATCTCTGCTTGGGAGAACCCACGCTGCAAGAACAAACTATCCCTTGAAAAAACAGGTGTTTTTTCATTTTTCCCTGACTTTGAATGAAATGTACTTCAATTTTAGTTCATTAAAAGTAAGAGAGAAGACAGAACCTACTGATATTAAATGTTGTAGGCAAGATACATTCAAAGCTAATTTGTAACAGTGAGTTATAAGACTGTACAGTATCTGACTCAGAACAGGAATGGAAAAATCTTCCCTGAGGAGGCTTCACTGAGTTTTTAGAAGCCATCCATGGAAGGCTTATGGAAGATACTGTGCAGCAGTAGAAGCAGCCCTACTTTATATTACCATTTCCTAACTTCTTTCAGTGTTTCTAGTTTACTATCAGATGTGGTGGGGTGCAAAGCTCCTTCTGAGAATCACTGAGAGCCTTTGGCTGCTACCAAAGTTAGTGAAATCAAAGGTGCTTGTCACACTGCCAGTTTCAAGCTGCTAATTTATAGAACATTCTTTTTCCCACATTTTCTTATCACCATTACAATTTATTAGCATGATAGTAATCTAACTGTATTTTTATATGTACATCACTGTAATAAAATGTAGTCATTAAATGTTGCATTTTGTGCATTCTAATTGTGCCTTATGTCAGTATTATTTTGAAATGTTCAAGACCTTGTTAGATAAGATCATAAAAAAGTTCTATGTTGAATGCTCTAAATAAAACATAGATAAGTGAAAATTATCCAGAGGCTATTGGGATTCAAACATCTTTTAAACAGAATTTAGTGTTTAATTGCAATTTCTAGTAAACTTTCAAAAAAAAACACCCCTGAATTTAAGACAAGCTTCTTACAAACCCCGTCGGATTCATCTCTAGTACCACCCGTCTTGAATAAATCAAACCCCCAGGATGGAAATGTAGCACCTTTTTCAGTCTGGCTCATAATGTGGCATAATCCATTATTCACCTCTCGCATGCAAGCTACCGTGCATGTTCAAAGTTGACTTCTATGTTTGGTCTGACATTATCTATTGAATTCATATTTGAACATTTCAAATGACTAAAATAAAATAGACCTCTGCTGCACTGCCGCTGCTTTTTGTGTTGTTGTTTGTGGTGTATTTTTTTTTGGGGGGTGGAGGCGGTTCTTTGAGGCAATTGCAGAATGGCATGCAATCAGTTGTGGCTTGGCTCATATTTCAAACTATGTTGGAACCTGCTGAAAATTGAAGAGTTTGAATCGGTAGTAACCCATCATACCTGTGGGATATCTTTAATCCCACAGGTTGTGAGAACTTATGTATACTGTTAGCTTTTGATCTTACTACAATGATTCTGAACATAACTGGCAAAAGCAATGCTAGTCAGACATAAAAGAATTGACTCTCCCTTGTTCTGCTTCCCAAAGTGTTCTCAGAGTACTGAATAACATTAGGCTTTGCTTTGTGTGAGTGATACAATGATTTCCACTGCAAATTTCTGCTGACCAGATTCAGAATACGAAGATGCTACCAAACACAGAATCCTTTTAAACAGTTACCTCTTTAACAACTACAGTCTTTGAAAAGTAAATATTATTTTTTAGCAATATTCTCTGTACTATATTTACTCTTAAAACTAGCCTATACTGTTATGCATGAGGACAATACAAGCAGCTAAAACATACTTATATTTTACTGAATGCTTTTATTTTATTTCCATTCATCCCAGATATTTCTTTTAATAACCTTGTATGTTTCTTGCTATCATTACTTGTGTGAAAAATACTCAAGATCCAGGTTTGTGCTTTTTATTATTTGCAGATGCAGGGAAGGTCCTTTAGCAGGCTAACTATCTGACTTCATCGATGACTGTTTGTCTATGCAATGTCGCAGGTATCAATGACATATAAGCATAAGGCTGCAAGTCCAGCTTGACAGATAGGTGCAGTCTATGTATTATCAAAAATGGATTACAGAAATTCAAATGTGTTTTTAATGTCACGTCAAATTCATTTTTAACTTTTTTTTTTTTCTTGCAGTATAATCCAGTATGATCCACATTACTGTATTTTAAAATGATGGATAGGTTACCATCCAAATTATTTGTAAGACATAAATGACCATTGTATGTCTCTTTGAAGTCAGAGCATGTATTCTGTATGACTCAATCATTAAATCATCTTACAAATGTCTAACAAAGCACCTGCATTTAACCATACTTCTTATATTTACATTTTTGGCCTCTTTCTAAGATCAGGCATAAATCCATCAGGCCATTTTAGAACTTTAGAACTTCCTTCTTTTATATATCTACTGCTCATTATCCAGAAGTTATTCTGTCCCCTGTGTTAAATTACTTTATGCTGCAGCTTAAACGAACATGTCTTGCTTTCATCTAGCATTTCAAATAGGGCAAAGACTGCTGTACAATTTCCAAACACAACTGTGCTAACAGAGATGAATTACTACAGTTTATATAATTTATATTAGGAATTCATAGACCTAGCAAAAGGGATTAGTACATTTTATTTCAGGGTAGGAGATGATCCTGTCATTAATGGTCGATACTTTCATCATCTTTTAAACCTGAGGAATTTCCTGGGTGACAAGACTGTAAGGACATATCAGGGATTCACAGCTGTGAGCTTTATCTGGCCGTGTACTGCTTTACTCTCAGTATGTGGACTACGTTCCATCAAAACTGGATTAGACTGTCAATCATGTCCTGCAATGTATATTGTATTATGATTTTTTGAAAATGTCACTGAGATCAGAGTAATTTCTTGGCTAATTGCATCTCGTCTCTTCTTAATACTGTGCATTTAATGGTTTCATTACCTTACATGACAATCACAGAGTCTAGTCCAGCTTTAAGGGCAGTTTTACTTTTCTTTAAAAAAAGGGAAAAAAGAAAAAATCTCAAGAATCCTCAATCCCTTTAATAACATGGAAAAATATTTAAGACACTTCTATATTTGATTAAATGAAATAAAAATGTGTTTGTGGTGTGCATATTGTTCCCTGTGGTCTGAGATATACATACTGGCAGAGATTGTTTCTCTAATCCCAAAAGCACACCTTATGCTTAGCACAGTATTTTCTTCTCTTCTCCCGTTATGGAAATAGATTAAAGAAAATATTAACCTTTAAGAAACTGTCACTCATTACTCACACAGCTTCCATTTTGTGTATACTTATCTCGAGGGAAACTCTCCCAAACACAAAAATATTTGTGTTTCAATATTACCCATTTAGGCATGAGAGATTCATTTAGATGAATGTTACAGCACATTTCCTGATGTTTCATTAAATGATGGTTTGCCAACAGCAAAAGGTTCTGCTGATATGTGTCAAAAGTAGCAAAATTGTTGGAGTGTTTGCAAAATTACTGAAGTCAAACTTGTTCTGGTCAAAAATAAGGATCCTATCAGAAACCAAACAATTATGGGAAAACATATCAGCTATCAATACAGTCGTGCGTACTATCAGAAGCCTATGGACTATAGTGATAGGCCTAACTTAGATGTTATTTAAGCTGTTATAACGACACCTTACAATAATAAAACGCTTTCTAATCAGAAGCAGCAGGAAGGGCAAAGCAGTGTAGGTGAAGGTGGTGGTTCAGAATGGGACTGCAAAAATCGTACTTTGGGTAATTGTACTGCATTGCCTCTGCCACACTGAAACACAAGCTGTAACTCATCACTATAGTCTATTACATAATTATATGCCTAAATCTGAACAAGCCCACAGACTCCTGGAGTTTTTTGTTCCTTTAAGCAAGGGAGGGGTTTTCTCTATTTTTGACATTCAGCTTGCCTCTACAGACTCTCATATTCCACCAGGCGAGGCAAAGCATCAGCACTTCTATCACTCTGCAGTCCTCCCTTTTCTACTGTATCAACTAATTGCAAGCTACAGGGCAGAGAATACACAGGAAAGATAGGCACATATTGCCAAGTATTCCTGGTAGGGGTGCTCATGATGAAGGACACGCTTGTTTTTGGATCTGACAGCAGCTGGAATATCTAGTTCAAATTTGCTGTGGCAGGTAGAAAGAGTGCGAATGTTAAAACATCCAAGGCGTTTGTAAATACTCTAACTTGCTAGCCATTTACATTCAGTTTGAGAGGATTGCTATCACTAGCATAAATGTAAGTTGACATCTTTTAAAAAGTGCTTCCACTGATGATTTGATTCTGAATGTCTTTTATTTAAACAGTCCAACACACTTTATTGACATTCTTGCAAAACAGGAATAATGATTAAACAGTGCAGATAACTACAGTATAATTCACGTGCGATACCTGACTGATCTTATCAGCGATGCACATGTGCATCCATGAATCACTGAACTCCTGGTAAGTTTCAAAATTAACAAAAAGCTCATTATTCTCTCACAGGGACTATTTATACTGTTCTGAAATAGGGCTGACAAATCTGGTGGTTTGGGGAGATGAGGGAGAAGGGGAAAGCATGACAAAACCAGGACTTTCTCAAGCCAACAATGAAACATAGTCCTGACACCTTGTTTTTAATTCCACTTTCTATTGCTTTAATATTTGGTATCTATATATTTCTAAGAACAAGTCGAGATAGTGATGTCATTAAGGTAAGCAAGTAATTTAAAAAAAAAAAAAAAGTGCATTAAGATATGTCTAAGGATACTAGCTAAGCTTAGCTGCGTGAATGAATTTAACAAGCAGTGGACTTGTAAGGAAAGCCAGCCTTTCTCCTACAAAAGAGAAGGGGTAGGGAGAGAAAGGAACAGAAGGAGTTTTACATTCTCAGGAGTTACCAGAAATACCTGATTTACATGCTATCTAACACATGGATAGAGAAACAATTAGTTTCTACTGATTGAAGGGACTCCCCATGCATGATTTTTGACACAAACCTCTGGCAAACTGTATGCTTTGCTAGAAAACTATTAGCAGGAAAGCAAGAAGGAGAAACACTTAAGAATTTTTTGGTACTACCTTTCTTTGAAAGCACAGCACACGTCAGAAAACTGTTCCTTAGGTTAGCACCTTTGTCTGTAATACACATGTGGAATAATAAGCTGTGAATCTGGCTCACAGCACAGGCTGTGTTGACATCCTGTGGTCAGCTTTAACAACATAAACCTAACATATTTAACTTGCTATTTAAAAACACAATCTATCCATAGAATATGGATACACATGGACAGAATATGGATATATTTATGGGCAGAATATACTGATCTCTTACCATGATATAACTTACAGTAGCAGTAATTGTGACCTTTACTGAAATGGACATATGATGGCCACAATTGCCAAAGAGACAGGACACAGAGGTCCTGGCTGACCAGGAGCATTTTGAGGGTTTCTATTATCCACTCAGCTGTGAGAGTCTTCAGAATTAAAGCTACTTTCCACTACAGGGCCTCGATTAAACTCTGATAGCCCTATGAACACACCAGTAGAGATCAGTATGTTTGCTGTGAGGTAACATAACCCTTTGACAAGATTCTGTCTCTGTGAAAATGGGTCTTGACTTGGAAATCACACTCTATCAATAGAAAAAAAAATCAAAGACACATTTCAAAAGAATTAGCTTCTTCAGTCTACTGTGGCAAATTCATCCAAATAAGCTGGTATATTGCAAGAACTGAAGTAAATAAAAATATCCTAGAGGATGAATTAAGATCCATTTTAAGATGAATATATGTTCTTTGCAGATTTTCAGAGACTACCTGATAAATAATCATACAGGTGGATTAATTTCAAAGCTTGGTGATAATATTAAAAATTAATGATATAATATTTTAACAAATTAATTATAATAATTTATAATGTTATATAATAAATATAATTATTATAATATTGAAAAACAGGTTTACTCTTGTCCAAGGCTGTCTTTGGACAATATGTGAAATTAAAATAAGAATAGGTGGAAGACAGGACACTATACTATTCTGTCATCTGCATCTAGTTGACTTTTCAAGGAATTTGGAGACAGATGAACATGGAGATTTAGAGAATTATGGCAATACTTTCACCTCTAATACTTTAAGCATTACATATGGTTAACATATTTTCATGATCAGTAAAGATCTTTCCAAATATATTTAGCATTTATGGTTAGTTGGACGATGATGTGGGATAAGCACATTCCCACTCCTCCCCAAAAAATGAATAAATGACATGCCTAATAGCATTCCTGTTCAGTGGACTATCTCCTACTGACAGATAAGCTTATATACTCATTCCTTGTGGCACACTAATTATTTAGACAAAAATTGTATGTCTGAAAAATAATATTTGTCTGTACAGCACCTGTCACTTAACTAGGGAAGAAAAAACAACATGATCTCTAATCTGAAAGAGAGATTTCAGTGAGCATCCTTAGTAAGCCTTAAAACTGAGGACCTGAATTTGGGTCAAGAGTTTTCCTAAATTTCATGTAATGTTTAATCTACATTGATCTTAGGTCTCTTCACACTCTTGTGATTGCAAGTACTCGGATAACTTTATTAAAATATAGAAATTAAAGAGGAAGTTCAATAAAATGACTGGAAGCTAGAAAATACAGTTTACTTTGAAACTAAACATAGAAAACCTCTCTAGGCTCTTCTTTTTTTTCTAATGCTCACCCCAAATTCCAGAAAGCTGGAAATTTGAAAATTTGAAAATTTGAAATCATCATCTGAAGGAGTCTTGGATTAATTACTCCTTTTTTTTTTTTTTTTTTTTTCCTTATTTCTAGTATGACCAGCCACTTGATAGCATTAGATTACATTCAAGATGGGCTTGAAGAAGGTAAGAGAAATCTTCTACTTCCTCTGTTTTTCAGAGCGGGGGGAAAAGAACTATACTAACTCTGTGCTAACAAAGTACTTTCCCCCTATCTCCCAGGGCTAAAACTACCACCAATATACTTATTACATAAGGACTACTTGTTGTGTGAAGAGCACAATTCACTCATCATTTTTCTCACAAGAACAAACGCAGAACTGGAAACACATCTTTTATCTTTACAATAACATGTCAAGCGTGAAAAGATATAAAGCCAGCCCCCAAATACCTCCAAAACTGAAGCTGCAGAGATAATGTTCCAGTCCTAAATGCACATTAAATCTATCCAAAACTGTTCTGAGTTACACCAGCTGCAATAGCCTGGATGCACTCTTCTGTTGCCTGGCCTGCCTGGCAGAAGAACAAGTGGCAGCTAGGCAAATGGGTAACACAAGAGCTCAGAATTAACTCTAATTAAACATAACTCCAGTATAATAGTGACCTTCGGATGATGTTAAACCAACTATAGAGTAATTTTATACTGTTTGAAGGGTGCAAACTTGCTTTGAAGTACTACAGCATTGTGACTATATGGAGGGATTTCCTAATCTCTTTTAGACTCTTGACTGAGGAAAGAACCATGCAGTGTAGGAGTATTTACTTTCCAAAGGAGACACAGTAAAGAAGGGTTAGTTAACAAGCCTCCCCTACCTGCAGAGGAAGACATAGTTAGAAAGAGAGAAAATTAAGATGCCCATGATGGAGGCAAATGTATAACCAAGAGTTTGAGAAGAATCTCTGGCTTAAAAACTTTTCTTCTTATTTCAGGTTGTGGAAAAAGTATTTCACATTATTTGACAAAGTAATATACAATGCTATTTCAATGCACTACCATACTGCATATGTGTTGTTTTAAAAGAAATATTTGTAGGAGGCTGACAGGTCAATCAATAATTTAGATTAAATTAGCTTAATTAATAAGAATTCATCAAAATATTGCTGTCTAGCAAGAAAAACATTTTAATTTGCCTTTCAAAGATACAGCTTATGCTTTTAATTATTTTTTTTAAATGCATGTAAAAGATTAACATCTTCTCCCTCCAGATACCTCTAAAAATTTTACTCCGTCTGACTGAAGCTGATGGAACACACACCTAGCAACCTCCAGGGCAGTATTGAAAACACATTCCTTTTGCCTTTTCTTGATCATTTGACTGACTTTTTAAATATATTATGTACTGTACAGGTTTTAAAGTTTGTGCCTCTATCTGGAGAAAAAGCCATGCCTACCTATTTCATTTTAATTCTGTGTGATACAGTGTTTTACTTATCCACCGTTGTTGCCTTCAGAATTTCTCTGCTTCTCTGCAATAATCAGGCCCCCATGCATCCTTGCCTGTTCTCACTTCCCCTTTGCATACTGCCCCCTTTTTCAATTGGGTTTATCTGTAATTTGATTTAATAGGCTCTAGATACCTGTGGCCTATAGTGGTATCTACACTGTATTGCATCATATTATAGAACATTATAAATGTGAACAATAATTTAACTAAGTTGTTTGCCAGGGGGTTTGAACAGTTTCTTAATTCTCATACTGGAATTACAGTGGATCCAGGAGATCCCAAGCCATTTTTGGTATTACCAGGAAATGTGAACCACAATGAAGAAATCAATTTAGCACAGTTTTAGTGATTCCCATGGAAAACCCACAAATCAACACAAATTTGCTTACAAATAAGCAAATCAGTCACTTGAAATATTTACAAACATTGATGTTCAAGTTCTATGTTGCTCGCAGATATCAAACCAATGTATTTTACACAAAGTCAAATTTCCATGGATTTGGATCCTAAGTAAAACTGATTGTATCCAAAAGGTCTTCGAATCATAATTCTCTGTGCTCCAGCATAGTCTGACAAACACTCAGATACCAAAGTTAAATCAAAAGTAATACTGTTGAAAAACAAATTTTGAAAGTACCAGTCAAAAATCCTGTACGGCCTCTGTCCTGGAATCCTACAAGCAGTCTATGTAGCTCTGTTGCTCCAATACAATGAATAAAATTAGCAGAAAAAAAGTTACAAGTGGGTAACCAATTATATAGCTAGAATTTAGCATGACCAGATATTTTTGTTTCATGATATTTTCACTTTAACCAGAGTCAATTTTTACAGCTGATCAATCCTTTGGGGAAAAAAAAAAAAAAAAAAAAAAGTATTATAGAGTTTGATCTAGTTCCTTAGGGAGTCACTAGGAAATTTCTCAGACTTTGGCTGAATGCAGATTCATGCATCTCACCCTGCTTTAATTCACTGGCCAGCTTGGATATTTACAAACATGTTGATTAGGAGAAAATACTTTATAATATTCTAAAACAACTTCACATACACAATAATTCATGCTAAAATGTGCTCAACATCAGGGGTTATAAACATGATTGCTAATACAAAGCATTTATCCAAATACGCATAAATAATGTTATGTCTTCATAAATCATAACGAAGGGAATTTAGTAGTCCTGCTTGCACAACTGTTCATTGGCTGGCCCTAAAACATTTCCTAAATCTCAGGTGGACTCAAGCAAGAAAATAGGGAGACGAAATGTGGTAGAATTCCTCCTCCCCCACCCATATGACACGCACACAATCATCAGATTTTAGGATTTGGATTTAGTGAATTAAGAATGTGGATCATATGTACGCAGTTCTGATCTGGATGCAGATACTGCTTACACTCTGAAATGCTTTGCAAGGGATTTTGCTTTGTGCTTGCCTGTAGAAAATCTCCTCATTTGCCATTCTAGTGGTAATATTTAGCTTTTATTTATTCAGTTGAAGATGTGACTTTTCTTGCTGCTAAGCAGCTGGATTTTGTTTTCACAGTGAAGAGCTAGCCTGTTTAGATGAGAACACAGACTTTCAAAAATAAAAGAGATTTTCCTTGCAGCAGTGATTCTGTGGCACTGCCCAGTGGCAGTACCTTGGTGTCACAATAATTTATCGTATGCAGAACAGGGCAGTATGAATCTGACTTGTTTAAGTGCTTCGGTGGCCTCATTTCACAGGCAGAATGCAGGACAGGGCACAACAGTTGAAAAGGGGCCTACAAATCCGTGGTTATACAATGCTCCAAGTATTTTTCTGAAGTTCCTGAATGGACATGAGAAAAGACACAGGAAAACAGGGCTCCAAGTACAACACTTCTCCAGTGGGAACTGGGTAAATTCCTTCCTGTTCTTGAGGCACATTTGAGCTTGTCTCCCTCAAACCTGTATTTGTACTCTTTCTTATCTAAAATGAGAAAAGGAGCACTGATTCGAGGCTCAATCATTTATCTAAATAGAATGAACCAAAATTTACATTTTAATTAAATATTAATTGTCCTCAAGCAAACAATATTAAAATATAATATTATTTTGTTCTTCTATGTCCAGCTGAAGGGCCATTCTATTACTTCTGGGATTGTGTTTCTTTTTTTTCTTTTTTTTTTTTTGGGGGGAACCTGCTGTTTCATTGTGGAATGTTCAGAATGTAATTCTTTTGTTGGTCTTCCCAGAAAATACAGCAATCCTCATTTATCGTATACCAAAGCACATTTTTGTACAAGAAATATATAAAAATATATGAACACTCTGCACTCCTAAAGCTTTTTTTTTTTTTTAATCTTAGGATCTTGAAGTATTGCATCAAGAGCCAGGATGTGACATTAGGAATTACTATACTGCCGTTATATAAAGTGCACTACAGTAGTGTCTATAGGTCAGGGACCAGTTGTGCTTAGGTACAGCAGAAACATTCATTAGTCTCTGACTTGAAGAGTTTGTGGTTTAACACCACAGAGCTACTCTTAAAAAATCAGCTGCAGCTCCCTAACAGACATGTTAGGGATGCGAGGCCTAGAGGAGCACTGATAGCTGTAAGATTTATGGCAGTACAGGGAAAACTATCTTTCCATACAGCTGAAAAGCACACTTCCTTTGTAGAAGCACACACCATCCCACAGTCCGAGGGACTGACGACACCATCATACACGTCCTTGCTATTCTTCAAGTAGTCTGAGGAACAAAAGCACAACCAAGAAGTACAAATGCCTTTGCATACTGCTCCCCTTCCCCAATCCAGGGCCGAGAAGGGAGGGAGGGGGGATGGTTCCTTCCCACCAGTGCTGTCTCTGGGGAAGAAGCGTAATAGATCTACAATCTAGACTTTATGACTCTAACCCCAGGCAGCATTGAATGGCCAGAAATTATACAGTTGCAAAGTGTGTTTTATATCTGTAGAAAAGAAGATAATTTCATCTCACAGGAAAGTGTGAGGGACCAGTGCTTGTCTCTTCATAGCAGGTAAGCACTGCTATAGCTTTTCCATGACAGCTGGAAAAGCTGCAGTGGGCAATGCAGAATTGGTGGAATGCTTTTCCTTAGGATTTATTTTCTTTTACTTTTATCCTCCTTTATAATTAAATGTAATAAAACAAAATTTTGCTTTTGCATTGCTGAGTCTCAGAAAAGGATGGAGAAATATGTGAATGATTTATTATCTATGCCAAACACAAACTTTCTCCCTTGAAGGCATTAAAAAAAAAAAAAACAGTATTTTTGAAACATGTCACCATAAAGAACATATTTCTATATTTCTTCATCAAGTGTAGACAACACAGTGGTGCTGGATGAGGATTACCTTTATAACAGACCTGTTAACCACTCTGCATCTATGCTAAGGCTGCATTATGCCTCCCTCTGACTATATGTGCATACAAGGAGAGAAAGGAAAGAGCACGTCAAGAAATAAATGCCTGTAGGATTAAGTTTTCTTTAACTTTACTTAGGTGAAATTATCCTGTTGATATCAACAGCACAAACCAGATGAGTAAAGTTCAGCCTGTGCACTAGCATTTAAGAATTACAGCCTTCATTTGTGATTCAAAGCCCAAGCCTTCTGCCACTGAATCAATAAAAGAGTTTTCCATTAGCTACAGTGGTATAGGACTTGGCCTCTGCTACTGATTTCTGAAGACACTTTACTGACATTAAAAAGCACTTTGTTTTGTAGCACAGACACCATGAAGAGAAGGCATAACATTTGCTCCATGAAATATACTCTAGCTTTTGGATGTGTTTATAGTTTTACTGGATGCAAGAGTTGTCTAATGAGTTATCAGGCCTAAATGAATTATATTTCTAGGTAAATTTGACATGTATGATTTATATATTGTTCAACAGACACATAGAGTAAAAACCAGCATTTAATTGCCATACCTCTAAAGCCAATTAGAACTCATCAAAGAGTTCATAGCAGGAGCATGTGTTTTAAAAATCACTACTTCGGTCTCTGAAGGTATCGTAAAATGTACTTTCCTCATGCACATGACATCTACAAATTCTGATTGGCATTTCCTCCTTCCCTGAAAAGAGGGTCTGGCTCAGTTTGCAACAAATATGACAATAGGCTGTGCAAATGTACATCTGAAACACAGCCCTTCCGGGGTTAAGCATTCAAGCTTATATGAGAGATCATCAGTTTCGGGTCAAAGTGCTGTTCTTAAATGATCAGTGCAGAACAGAAAAAAAAAAGGCATTGAAGTGACCTTGCTGAGGGTCTAAAACTGTGCTAAAGCCTTTTCTGCATGATTAAGTGAGCAGAATCTTAGATTAGCTAAAAGCAGTGCAGAAACATAATGAGTTCACTTATTTTGGAGCATTTAATAACAGTTATAGACAGTTATGTGATCAGGCGGAGTTATGACTTATTCATTCTTTCATTGCTATTAAAATTACTGCATTTGAGGTTTTTAAAGTCATTGAAATAAAAAAGTCTGATTTATGTTAGGAGAATTTAGCTTGCCCTTTGGTCTCTCAGTTTTTAAATGATATAATTAGACTTTTTAAAGACCATTCTAAAAGCATTATTAGCATTTTCTATAGCTGAAAGTAAATGCATGTTTTGTGGGTAGTTTAATTTTAAAAAGGATAATAATAATACTCGATTCAGACAGCGATAGTCAGATTGCTACAAGAAGTATTGCATAAAATTGTCTTAAAGGTGACTCTGTGCATTTGTTATGTATGTATACACATTGAGATACACACACAAACACATGCATAAATGTGAATACACATATGTTTAGTGCACATATGAGCAGGAGTTCCAAATATATAGAAAATTAAGGCTATTCCCTTCATCCATTTGGGAAATGAAGGCAAGAAGAAGAGCAAGTTCCATAGGACATATTAACTCATGACCTTTAACATATTACCTCACAAATTACAAAGCCATCCACCAGTCTCAGGGGAGAAAAAGTGCTTTGATCAAAACAAAGGGACTTGCAGGTGTTTTGAATTAACAGTAAGCAATAATCATTAAAAATCACTGGGATGAATGTGGAAGTGTCATGAATGTATGCACGTTTTAACATACACTCAATTTCTACGTCTCAGCATACACGTTATTTTCGAATGATATTTATATATTAATTTTGCAGTGTCTTCAGCAGCAAAAATACACATTCTATATATCTGATTTTAAGCTTATGCACAGACATTCACAACACACAGGCATACCCAACTGAATACTTTTATGCAAGACTCTGTATCTTGCTGTAAAGGCCAAACAGGTAAACCAAAACACTTTCCTTTCACATTTAAATAGCAGGTTTTCCCCTACATTGTTTTGGCTTAGAAAATAAAACTTCCCATAAGATTAAGAAATTCTGCTTTTAGTTGGGTCCCAAGGGAACATATCTTTGCTTACAAAAATCACGCTTACGACAGCTTCCTTAACTGAAAGCTTTTTGTGTGTGTGTGCCTTGTATGTTTATTCAGTAGACAGTTTGGGTTGCTCATTTTGCTACTCCGAATGCAGTGTGCTTTTCTATTAAAACACATTATTAAAACTAAATCAGAAAGAAGCTTATTTAATAGTCATTTCATGCACATGACTGATGGGAATACATAAATTATCAGACTAATATCTGATTAAAACTTGATTAACATGCTAATAAATTATGCTAGAAATGTTGGTGGTTTATTTTTTTTATTATTATTTTTTTTAATTTCTCCACATTTACTTAAACTTCCTAATTGACACTTCAATTATTTTGTTCTCTGAAATTTTGCCTTCCTTCTGAATAGCAGCTGAGATAAATTATTTCTTTGCCTGAACTTGGTAGGAAAAATGATCAATTACAATTATTAAAGCTCCCTAGTAATCTGTTAATTATTATGAAAAAAGTCACCTCATTTTTGTTTGTTAAATGGATAGCATTGTATTTATGGCTGACACAAGTCTGTAAGCTGTTCGAGACACCAGTGTCCTTAATCAATGCACTGCATGGATACAGTGCAGTGAGTTTCAAGCTGCGACTTTCTCACACTTCGCTTGGAGCGATGTTAACTTTGGTGTGTCAGTCACACTGCTTAGGGAAATGACAGAGTAGTCTCTATCAGCTTCACGTGCTGCTACCGCCTGTATGGAAAAATACGTCCATGAATCCTGTAATACAGACTCCTGCCCACTAGAGACTGATCTCAGCCCAATAAAGCTTGTAGCTCAGGACCCTCACAGTTTAGAGTTGAACTATGGTCACAAAGGTGAGAGGCCAAGGCTTCATCCACTAAGCCATTTACCCTTTTCCTTTGTAAGGAAGATTGATTTTAAAAAAGCTATTAACCTTCAGCGATTTATCTCATCAGATCATCTTCATTTTGTTCTGCCTATAATAAGGCAGTATTATATAGTTTAATTCTTCACTTAATTCAGCTAGACTATCCAGAAAGAAATACTTGGGGGAAAAATAAAAAAGGAGAGAGAAAAATTATCAAAAACTTTAGTATGAAAATATCATGGAAACAAAAGAAACTGCAAATGTTATTACATGTCTGGAGGCACAACAATGAAAGACGTAAGTGTGGATATACAGACAATCTGGTTGAACAAAAACTTCCAATATATCATAATGGATGTTATGCTGTGCTTACAATGAACATAGGATCTTACCTAAGCTATTCAAGAGACAAAAGGACATTTCTTGAGGTGACTCCCAGTATCCAAACAACCCATATTCATTAGTGTATGTTCAAACAAAGATGCTCCCTTGGTAGAAAAGAGCAGCTCCAAAGAAATCTGATCTTGAAATTTAATGTTCTGCTGGATTTCAGGGAACTGCCTAGGAGGAGTAGGTAAATCAGCAGAGTGTTTTGGCAACAGTGTGCTAACGCTAATTTCCTTCGAGATGAAGCAAGTAGGGGTTTCTTGCTGGGAACTAAATTATTTCTGGTTTAATGATTGATTTGGGAAAGGAAAAAAAATCCTTTTTTTATGAATAATATGCTTGCATTAATAATTTTAGTTCATCTAGCTGAACTTTGTGGCAGGTACCAATTTCAATTTTGCTCAAACATCTGATGATAAAAGCAGTTCTAAGCATTTCAGGTCAAACTGGGTTGTGATTCCACTCATGCTAAAGGTTCAAAATTATTCAGAAACTCAGATAACAATGACCTTCTATAAGACTGATTTTTAAATCTCTTTCTTAGGTTCATCTGAAGAAATAAGCCTTTCTTCTTGCATGTTTATAAAATACAGAATCTGGACTGAATCTTCAAAATTAACATATCTTTGTTATCCTTGTGGGCTTTGGATCAGAACAAAATTCTTTTTTTCTAGCAACTCTGAGACTTCAATGTCTGTTTAGACAGAGTGAGGACTACGGGGTAAGTCCATAAGTGATCTAAAACTAGCAGATCATACCTTCTAGAACTTTTTTCTCTTTCTTCCCAAACATATTCTTAAGTATATGCATCTTCTGGCATCTGCTTTTCTTCTGATATGCAGGCATTTAAATGGTAAACTGAAGCAAATGCTTACAACATTTCAGTATTTGATCAAACCACATAACAGTGGAAGTCTGTCTGTCTTAGTTTTGCCTGTGCTTATTTAATATCGCTGAGCTGAAGGCTCTTTTGTTTCAAGATCACACGAGTAAGTTGGTATTTGGGAAGTTGAAGAAAACTTGAAAATGGTGATACTAAAAGTTACTATGAGAACCATACTAAGATACTCAGAGAGCCAATAAACTTCATGGCAGATCATAAATTATTTCCTTTGTCATCAGAAGACAGAATTCAGGTAAGCAAATGTGGAAAGCAAAATGCAGGGAAAAGGCTGCAGTAAAATAGTTCAAGTTTTTTTCTTTACAAATGAAACTGATGATAAAGTAACTCTTCAAGAACTGGTTATAAATCCTCTTCATACATATTTAACAGTATACAGTGAATAGGATTAGTAATATCTTTTGTCTAATTTGTCAATCCAGTTCTTAGTTCCCCACAGTGCTTCAGTCAAATACAAAGACAGTCTCAGTTACTTTTCCATAGATTAAGTAGCTCTTGAATTAATATTTGCTGTATGGTTTGGGACTTTGACTGGTAAACACTGTGACTGATGCTAAAGGCCAAAAAAAGGCAGCAATAAGGAATTAAAGCAATAGACTTTTGGTTGACTTGAAGGGCAAATCCACTCTCTCCACAGAGCCTTTCTCTTAAATGAAAAGATATCTTAAGGTATTGGTATAACAGCCAGCAATCGTTTTAAATTTCTTCTTTCTTTTCATTGGCCTATTTGATTTTGATGTGTAAATCTGAATTCTGTTGCATTTCAAGACAGGGAAATACAAAGACGTATGGTCAGCCAAGCTGTGCCTACTCTTTCTGCTTTGGAGTATCCTTTCACTCAGGTCCAGGGGCATGAACCATAGAATGAATTGACAGTATTTTTTCAGAAGCCTCTTTTCCAGTGCAGCTGGAGAAGATTGCCACAATAATGGTGCTGCCCTCTAGCTCATTTTGGAGCATGTATTTCAAACATTCTTCAGAACCAGCAGAAAACTTTTTTTCACCTGCATTGACACAGACATATAGGCAGATATATTAACCACTACATAGTGAATCACCAGTCTGGGTGGACTGGCAGAACACTTCAAAGCACATATGGACTTAGGAATAGGGCCTGGGTCTCTGCAACTGCTAACCCTTCCTCTGTGATTATTGTATTGACAAGCCACTGCACAACAAATGCATCTATTTGCCTTGTACTGGTGATAACAGAGGAGCATGAATAATCAACAAATTAATGTGAAACTTCTGGAAGGAAGAAAAAATTATTATTTTTTATTATTATTATTGGATTGCAACATAATACCAAAGTCATTGTTCCATACACATTATTGGTAAAAATTATTTTTTCCTAATCCCACCAGTTCCTTCTTTTGTCTTAGCTTAAGAATGCATCTGCAAAAAGGTGACAAATATAAGCCCTATTTTAAGACTCTGTAATATTTAACTACTTATTTGTTCAAACTACCCATGTTCACGAGGCCATCCAGTGGTTGTTATTGCATTTAAATAATTTAACCTTTAACCATTAAAGTTGGTTGTCATTAGATTTAACTCACTACATTATGTTTGGGAAAGCCTAATTATTAATATTCACATGTGAGGAACCAAGCATTCACATTCATTGATAGCAACTGATCACAAGACTCTTTTTGGAAGCTTGCAAATGTCTATGAATTTAGGACTACTTAGCTACTATATGAAAACCTGTGTTCTTTCATTGGACTCAGGAAAATCTTTTTACAGAAGGACTTATTGGACTTCCTTCATCTCTGAGATTCAAGACCATGGTAGTGGCTGTATGTCAAGGAAATGCTTAATGACACAGAGAAAGCACTATGAACTTGGAAAGAGCATTAGAACAGTAGATACATATTTCTTCTATTAAAGGTACAGATCGAAAAACTTGGAAAGCTACAACAGAAGCAAAAAGAAGAAAGTGAAGAGAAGTATACTCAGCTTTTTCCACCTTGTTTCCTAACTACATGTTGGGTCTCATTCAGCTGCCATTAAAGACAACTGAAAGACTCATGATATATTCAATGAAATTGATCACTAAAAATTCAGCCCTTTATGAGCCTATTCTGTTCGGCATATTTATTCCAAAGAGTTGTATATCAAACTGGTAATATAACATGACTGCGTTCATATTCAGAAATACACTTACCTGTTCTCAACACGCATGTAATATACAGACATAGAGGCAGGTGTAGATAGGTATCTTTCTTCAAACATTACACGCAAATCTTGATAATGGGTTTCCCATGCAATCTTAGATTACTTAAACTAAAGCTCTTCAAACAGATGCATCTTGTTGTGTCTTATGCTACTGCATGGCAGCACACTGCACAGAGATGGAGCTTGGCAAGTTTGGGTACACGCTAGTGATGTATCCAAATATGCACATAACATCCACCCTCTGCTGCGCAAGTCTGAACCTGAACTCATGAATCTAATGAAGTCAATGCTAGTGAGCTCACTGGCCCAAACGTCGGGCAGGGTAATGCAGGCAGGCTCTACTGGAAGAGAACCCAGCATTGCACTGCTGGGAGCAGGCTTACCAGCCACTCTCCAGCTCTGAGCGCAGCCATTTCCTAATCACCTGATGTCATTCTTCCTTGTGTGAGGACAGTGCTGCTGTGACTCGGTAAGGAGTGCCATTCCTGTTCTTGCAAGTATTGCATGCTCTGAAGAAAGCAACACGTGGGCAGTTGTCTGGCAGCAAAAGAAATCCTGAACACTGAACAAAAGAAATGAGCCAAACAGCCATTAGGTATTTGAACAAAGGACTGTTTGTTATCTGGGTAGTTTTGGGCAGTGAATATTAAATTGTCCTAAAAATATTTTAATGAATCTGGTTAAATCTGGTGCCAAGCAACATTAAGAATTACTTGCCAAAAGTTGGTTACCTAAACGCTTATGTATGTGTTTTTACCCATGTTTTATTTTTTAAAAGGCTGATTACACTGAGCAAATGCTTACTTTTATGCAAAAAAATAGGCATGTGGTAGCATATATGTAAAATGATCTATGCCTGAATATTTGACTCCTCCAAAATGGGCGAGAGAGAAAGTAAAAAAAGATTTGGCAAAATTCTGAAGTCCTATGCAGCAGTTAAACTCCCAAAGAACAAAAAATCGTCACAACAGAAGCCTAGCAAAAGGTAGCATCAAAACTACTTAACCTGCAGCAATATTGTCAAGGATGTCACCCACAAGTACTGATTAGGCCATGACAAACAAGGTTGTCTTTACATTCACATTCTGCCACCAACAATGTCTATTCGCTTTAACTGCGGAGAGGCAGACACCTTTCCTCATGACAGGGCTATAATACTTCTCTTAATTTAACATACCTGAAGACAAATCTTTCAGGCTAACACTAATCTTTGGTACCTTTAAAGCAGTTACACAGCAGTTACTGTAAGTAAGTTGGAAAAAGGCTCATTTGCAATTGTATTTATTAGAAGGCAAAATAAAAAATAAATAAATAAATAGATAGACAGATAAATAAGAAGCCCAGAAAGTTAAAAACCAAACATGCCATAAAGAGAAACACCATTCTCAGTCCTAACTGGGAGCTAGCAGTAGGGACAGAAAACTTTCATAATACTTACATAGGAGACAGAGAAATAAGCTCATTGTCCATCAGGTACTTACTCATGACTTTGTAGCTGCTTTTCTTCTCTCCAATCTCCTGATTTAACATGGTGCGCAACAATCTGAAAGTCCATGTTTTTCTGAAAAGTACCAATCTGAAAGTACCTTATTTTTCCTCTTTGCCTCTTACCAGCAAAAGACTCCATTGTAGCTTCTTGATTTTATGAAAGCACTTTAACTGAGCCTAACAGATGTGATAGCTCCACCAAAGCACAGTAAGATTTAGAAAATCATCAGTTCCTACATATCTACACAGTGTCTGTACAATGTACTGCTGTTTGAGTCTAAATTTAAACTTCTTTTCTGAGCTCTAAAGATGGACCACATAACAGAGGATCCAGGCAAACTTCTCTTCCAATCCTTTTTAGTATGACAAATCCTCTAAAGAATGAGTTCCTTCTCGAATCAGCAGGGTTTCACAGATCACTTCGCACTCTTCCCAGGCTTCAATCTTTCCAACCTACCCTATACTTTTCACCAGTTTTCTGTGTTTGAAATAACACCTCAGCAGCCCTAGTTTGGCAGAGGAAAAGAGGAAAGGAAAAGTGTAGAAAAGAATAACTCTTAATTTCTTATTTTTCTGATTCTGCAATTAGTCCAAACCTGTTGGAAGACTTCCAAAGAGATTAACACTATCTCTTCACGGGCCAGCAACAAGGCCTTCTTATTGCATTATATCATTAACATTGCATACAAAAAGACAGATATGGGGGAAACAGGCCAGTTGATTTGCAATTTCACAGAAACACTCAGGACCACGCTCAAATAAAATGGCCTATTACTTTATAAGTTCCCAATGAG
Source organism: Anser cygnoides (assembly GCF_040182565.1). Classification (NCBI taxonomy): domain Eukaryota; kingdom Metazoa; phylum Chordata; class Aves; order Anseriformes; family Anatidae; genus Anser; species Anser cygnoides. Next base: position 26,371,118 of record NC_089877.1, on the reverse strand, counting down.
ATTCTTTATGTTATTCTGTGAAGTTCCTCTGATGATCTAGATACACTTCTAGGCTTCTTCAATACACCACATGCTATGTAATTCTTCTTCATACTTGTGAAATATACTGAGTGCAACACGAGCAACTCACTTCACAGATTTCAGTCTGGTAACACAGAACAAGTGATATGTGTTCTGTACTCTAATTCTCTGAAAAACTCAAATTCTGTTCAGAATTAAAAAAAAAAAAGTCTCTTATGACCAAAGCTTGGTAATTACTTAATATCTTGGGACATATCTTCGTAACTATGCTACAAGTGAACAAGACTCGGCTTGCTTTGAGCAACGTAGTACATTTGACATTAGAGCGCACTATTACCAAGTGCCAATAGCCCAGCTCCCCAAAATAGACCAGCAACTTTAATGAAGCACTGCTGTCGGGCTAATAACCTTGTCCACCACTGTCTTACTCCAGGTGCAAAACTGCACTTAGATGCCTATGTTTCTTTAATTTCTGCAGCTGACATGGTCTGTGCTGCGTTGGGATCTCTAGGTAAAGCCTCACTGAGTTGAGCAGTTGTTCTCCAGATGACTGCAAACAAATTAGACTTGAAGTGTTCAAGGGTGCAGGGAATATCGATAAAAGACAAAATGGGAGTGAAAGTCCCCAAAACTGAGAAACGTAGAAGAGAGAAAAAAGTGAAATGTGAACCTAAGAAGAGAAAGAAGGTAGAGAACAAAGGTGACCTCAGCAGCATCTGGCTAGGTCAGGTTTGTTCCAGCAGGGAATATTGTAGCATATAGGGCATGCCCCTCCCCATTTCTGTACCTGTCAATCTGGAGGACCCACATGCAAGAACTTGTCTTTTTTGGTTGTCGTTCCTCTCTCTTCCCTACCCTTCCTCCTCTCTTTTAAATGTAATCCAAGATCTCCATATTAAGAATAAGACTTGAAGAACACTTGGAACTCCACCATGATGTGTCTATATGAGATCATGACTAAAATAAACAAATGTAATAAATAAAAAAATCCAAATCTTATCTTTGGATAAAAATGTTCTAAAACAACAGGAAGTGACATTTTACTATATCCAGCAAGTGATGGGTTGATCCAAAAAATTTAGTTAAGTAAGCAATGTGCTTTTTGCAAATTTCAAGCACTTGATAACATAAAATAATATTTTTTTATTATCACAAGGATATATTTAATGTCAGAAGTTCATACTGAGACAGTTTAAGTGGAATTTTGAAGGCAAATAAACTCTCAGCTGCCTGAGAGTATCACAATTACAAAAACTTCTGTGCTACATACTTTTGCCAAGATTTATTGAAGAAATAGGTCAGAGTGTGTAAAGATCCCTAAAGTGTCGTACAAGTATTGCCTTACACAGTACTTCCTGCCCTGTTCACACAAAGGACAGTGAGGAAGCACAGGTGGGACATGATGCCTGGTTAACAAGTCCAGGTAGTGCTTCTGTGACTCCCCAGTAAAGGAGGACAGCCTGGTCAGGGAGTTTGGCATTCCTCAAGCCTGTCAGTTGGTCTGAGTTGCCCACTGTCCAAAGAAGCCATGCCCTGTTTCCTGCTTGCCTTCTTGATAACCATGGTTATGTAAGTCTTTACACACCCAGATGTTAATTTTAGACCACTATTGTTGAATCTCTGGATTTGCTGCTGTTTCAACCTGGATAAATCATCTGTATTTGTTACTGTATCATGCTACTATATTTAGAGATAAGTTATTTATCCCTAAAGCTGATGGTCTAGTGTCTGCTCTTGTATGCTGAACTTATAACTTGGTGAGGCCACCTTAAGCCCTTACAATACAATACATATGGTGCTATACTGTGATTTTGGTCCATTTATTTATGGTCTTATATTCTTGCTTTTAAAGATCATATTATGGGGAAAAAATGCACTTGTTCCTGTGCACAGAGCTGGTCCCACCTCAAATGTGTAAAGGCCACTGGTAAATTTACTATATCTGTGCATCCACAATGAGTCACTACCATTTCCCATTGTGGAAGAATGAATCAGTTCAGCAGAGCACAGAAGAATCCAATGCAGTATACATGCAAAAAATATATATATTCACTCTTCTTTTAGTCACATATTAATACATACTCTGGTGTTGTATACAAACAAATAAGATGAAGTCTAAAACAGATTGTAATATAGAAAAATTGAAAGTAGAATAGAGGATATTTTTTCTCCATAGTGAATAACTTGAATCCTCTTCCCTGAAACTTTATATTGCTTTGGTATTTTATTTGGATAACAGAAACCTTAATATATTTTATATGAGTTCATAACCTGAAGGTTAATTACCATCCACCAGAAATGGGAACAGTTTTGTTCAGATAGTTCTATAACTCTGTGTCTACAGCAATAACCCCTGTGACCACATGAAAATGGTATTGCAATTGCAAATGGTGTTGTCTTTCTCCAAGCACCAGAAAAATATTTAATCAAAAAAAAAAAAAAAGTAGCAGTATTTTGTGGGGGAAAGTGATTTATATTAACGCAAACTGGATGTGAAATTTGAAGATAACTTGAAGATGCTTATAATGACTTTTGCTTGACCTGTAAATGCATTCAGATAAATTCATTATGCTTGGAGTCCACTTCTTTGTCAAAAAAAAAAAAAGTTAATTTGAATTGAAAAATTCCTCCAGTAGAAATTAATTTAGCCCCTGACACTTAAGATTGCGCCTTAGAATACACTTCTAAAGAAGTCACTGGGGCAACATCTTATACTAGTAATCCAACCAGAGATGGGTATGACCTTGAGCACACACCAAAAGCATACTCCTTTTCACGGTTTCATTCTGTGCCAATTAGCATTCTCCCACCAATGCCTAGACACAGCTCAGGAGATATGAAAGACCAGGACTGTTCCCCACAGATAATAAAAATGAGAATACCATATTCTGTTGCTCACTGCCAGGGCCAAAGAACAGACACAGCCTGATATTCCACCCAGGGCCCACCTATACAGCTGTCTTTACGAAAGAGCAGCACAAAGTATTAAGACCAGAGTAATAAACAAAACACAAAACAAATTTAAGATGTAATATTACACTAATACAAGTTTAAGTTTTCACAAATTTGTGAGTAACATTCTTCATTGACTTCCCAATGTCCAAACTTAACTTCCTAAACTGATCCTTCAGGGGCAGCTGTCTGGTGTTTAACTACCTGCCACTACTAAGAAGAGTCTTACTCTGTCATCTTTGTAACTCCATTTCAAACAGTTCATAGAATCATAGAGTCATAGAATACCCTGAGTTGGAAAGGATCCACAAGGAACATTATCTCCCACTCCTGGATTCACACAGTACCATCCAAAAATAAAACCACATTTCTGCGAGTGTTGTCCAAATCCTTCTTGAATTCTGGCAGGCTTGGTACCGTGACCATGTCCCTGGGGAGCCTGTCCCAGAGCCCAACCACCCTCTGGGTGAAGAACCTTTCCCTAACACCACGCCTGACCCTCACAGCTCCATGCCATTCCCTCGGGTCCTGTCGCTGTCCCCAGAGAGCAGAGCTCAGCACCTGCCCCTCTGCTCCCCTCATGAGGAAGCTGCAGGCCGCCATGAGGCCTCCCCTCAGTCCCATTCTCTAAGCTGAATAAACCAAGAGACTTCAGTCGCTCCTCATACATCTTGCTTTCTAGACCCTTCACCATCTTCATAGCCCTCCTTTGGATGCTCCCTAATAGTTTTGGCCTCCTTACATTGTGGCACCCAAAACTGCCCACAGTAGCCGAGGTGAGGCCCCACCAGTGCAGAGCAGAGCAGGACAATCCCTTCCCTCAACCAGCTGGAAATGCTGTGCCTGATGCACCTCAGGGAACTGTTGGCCCTTCTGGGTACCAGTTGTAGAATACTGTTAGATTGTCCCTCTTCACCAATAGGCTCAGCTCCCTCTACCAATCCTAACACGACCATCTTGGTAGTACTGTCCTGGACTCACAGTTTATCTACCCAGAGGGGCTGTGGAGGTTATCCAGATTCACTAGACAAAGACATTGCTTACCCAGCTTACAATGGCATTAGTCCTACTTTGAGCGAGAGCTTGAACCAAACGACTTGTTACCAACCCTTACATCACCATATGCCTCACAGTAAGTGCAAAAAATATACTAATTCAAGCCAAAGTTAATTCTATTCTTTTTAGACAAAGCAAATAAATTATGTAGGTCATAGTAAGAAAAACAGATGCCCAATGAGTGTATTGATCATCTGAACATTTGGGTATAAAGCGGCAAAGTTTTCTGTCTTTAGTGTTGGTACAAAAATGTGTTGGAGAGTAATTGCAAGCTGATTACAGATTCACAGATTTCTCTAGGTTGGAAGAGACCTCAAGATCATCGAGTCCAACCTCCGACCTAACACTAAGTACTCCACTAAACCATATCCCTAAGCTCTACATCTAAACGTCTTTTAAAGACCTCCAGGGATGGTGACTCCACCACCTCCCTGGGCAGCCCGTTCCAATGCTTAATAACCCTTTCGGTAAAGAAGTACTTCCTAACATCCAACCTAAAACTCCCCTGTCGCAACTTTAGCCCATTCCCCCTCGTCCTGTCACTAGGCACGTGGGAGAATAGACCAACCCCCACCTCTCTACAGCCTCCTTTCAGGTAACTGTAGAGAGCGATGAGGTCGCCCCTGAGCCTCCTCTTCTCCAGGCTGAACAAGCCCAGCTCCCTCAGCCGCTCCTCGTAAGACTTGTTCTCCAGACCCCTCACCAGCTTGGTCGCCCTTCTCTGGACTCGCTCGAGCACGTCCATGTCCTTCCTGTAGCGAGGGGCCCAAAACTGAACACAGTACTCGAGGTGCGGCCTCACCAGAGCCGAGTACAGGGGCACAATCACTTCCCTCGACCTGCTGGCCACACTGCTTCTTATACAGGCCAGGATGCCGTTGGCCTTCTTGGCCACCTGGGCACACTGCTGGCTCATATTCAGCCGACTATCCACCAATACTCCCAGGTCCTTCTCGGCCAGGCAGCTTTCCAGCCACTCATCTCCCAGCCTGTAGCTCTGCTTGGGGTTGTTGCAGCCCAGGTGCAGGACCCGGCACTTGGCCTTGTTGAACTTCATGCAGTTGACCTCAGCCCATCGCTCCAGCCTATCCAGATCCTCCTGCAGAGCCTTCCTGCCCTCGAGCAGATCGACACACGCACTTAGCTTGGTGTCATCTGCAAACTTACTGAGGGTGCACTGGACGCCCTCATCCAGATCATCAATAAAGATATTAAAGAGGACCGGCCCCAGTACCGAGCCCTGGGGGACTCCACTAGTGACCGGCCTCCAACCAGATTTGACTCCATTCACCACAACTCTCTGGGCCCGGCCATCCAGCCAGTTTCTAACCCAGCGAAGCGTACGCCAGTCCAAGCCCCGAGCAGCCAGTTTCTTGAGGAGAATGTTGTGGGGAACGGTGTCAAAAGCCTTACTGAGGTCAAGGTAGACCACGTCCACAGCCTTTCCCTCATCCACCAAGCGCGTCACTTGGTCATAGAAGGAGATCAGGTTCGTCAAGCAGGACCTGCCTTTCATAAACCCATGCTGACTGGGCCTGATCGCCTGCTTGCCCTGCAAGTGCCGCGTGATGACCCTCAAGATAATCTGCTCCATGAGCTTCCCCGGCACTGAGGTCAAACTGACAGGCCTATAGTTCCCCGGGTCTGCCCTCCGGCCTTTCTTATAGATAGGCGTCACATTGGCTAGCCGCCAGTCAACCGGGACCTCCCCCGATAGCCAGGACTGCCGATAAATGATGGAAAGCGGCTCGGCCAGCTCCTCCGCCAGTTCTCTCAGTACCCTTGGGTGGATCCCATCCGGCCCCATCGACTTGCGCACATCCAAGCTCCGTAGCAGGTCGCCAACCATTTCCTCATGGATAGCGAAGGCCACATCCAGCTCCCCATCCCCTTCCACCAGCTCAGGGCACTGGGTGTCCGGAGAACAACCGGTATTGCCGCTAAAGACTGAGGCAAAGGCGGCATTAAGCACCTCAGCCTTTTCCTCATCCTTAGTAACTAGGTTTCCCCTCGCATCCAGTAAAGGATGGAGATTCTCCCTAGTCCTCCGTTTCGCGTTGATGTATTTGTAAAAGGATTTTTTGTTGTCTTTAACGGCAGTACCCAGATTGAGCTCCAGATGAGCTTTGGCCTTTCTAATTTTCTCCCTGCACAGCCTCGCTACATCCTTGTAGTCCTCCTCAGTGGCCCGCCCTTTTTTCCAAAGATTATAAACCCTCTTTTTTCTGCTAAGCTCCAGCCGCAACTCTCTGTTGAGCCAGGCCGGTCTTCTTCCACGCCGGCTCATCTTTGGGCACGTGGGGACGGACCGCTCCTGTGCCATCACGATTTCCTTCTTGAGGAGCGCCCAGCCTTCCTGGACTCCTCTGCCCTTCAGAACCGCCTCCCAAGGGACTCGGCCAACCAGCGTCCTGAGCAGCTCAAAGTCAGCCCTCCGGAAGTCCAAGACAGCAGTTTTACTGGTCCCCTTCCTGGCCTCGCCAAGAATAGAGAACTCTACCATTTCGTGGTCACTCTGCCCCAGACAGCTTCCGACCACCACATCTCCCACCAGTCCTTCTCTGTTTGTGAAGAGAAGGTCTAGCGGGGCACCACCCCTGGTAGGTTCACTGACCAGCTGCGTCAGGAAGCTATCTCCCACGCTCTCCAGAAACCTCCTAGACTGCTTTCTCTGTGCCGTGTTGTGTTTCCAGGATATGTCCGGGAAGTTGAAGTCCCCCACGAGGACAAGCGCCGACGATTTTGCAACTTCTGTCAGTTGCCTATAAAACTCCTCATCCGTCTCCTCATCCTGGTTCGGCGGTCTATAACAGACCCCCACCAGGATGCTAGCCTTGCCGGCCTTCCCGCGGATCCTAACCCACAGGGATTCAACCTTATCATTCCCAGCCTGGAGTTCCACAACATCAAAAGATTCTCTAATGTAGAGAGCCACGCCACCACCCCTTCTGTGCTGCCTGTCCCTCCTGAAGAGCCGATAGCCAGGCATTGCAGCACTCCAGTCGTGGGAGCGGTCCCACCACGTCTCCGTGATGGCAACCAAGTCGTAGCCTGCCTGCTGCACAGTGGCTTCCAGCTCCTCCTGTTTGTTAAGTTGATACTTGAGTATTACCAAACCTCTGAAACTTTTGTGTCTTTTTACCAACAATTAATCTACTTATTAATGAAGAAACAAGCATGTCTTGTATTTCTTCAAAACACTTCTTTTAATTTAATCTTACATGTTCAGAAAACTGAACCAAATAAAGCTATTTTTACTGATTTTAAGAGCATGAAAATATGTACATTTCTTTTGGATTAGTTTAAGCAATTGTACTTTGTATTATGTAAAAGCAGACAATTATATTCCCTGGGCCTTCCCTACTGAGAGACAAAAAAGAGGAAAATTCTCCCCCGAACTGTACTCAGTGATGAAATTTTGATCAGGAAAATGTTATTCAAAGTGCACAATAATAAACAAAAGCTAGTAATTTGATGAATATTAAATACCAATATGTACTAAATTATTCTGAAAGTTGCTTCTATTTAACTAATAAACCATCTTCTCATAGAAGCAACATTCACATATATAGAGTTCAGTTTGTGTCAGTATTTCTATTTCAAGTATTATACTATATATTTTATTATTGTAATTCACTATTTAGAGAAGTGCACTACTCAGTTGGAAATCCCTTTCAGGTTAGATCTTAAGAAATTGCACTTGAGCCCCATAAAGGATTTTCATTTCTGTGCTAGATGTTTAGAATTTTACAACAAAATATGTCACTAAAACTTTATTTGTGATTTAGGAAAATTTCTTCTACAAGATTTAAAATAAATAAATAAATAGTTGGTTGTAAGCCAAGGATCTGGCTACAACAGCGGAGGGAGTAACAGAAATATTTATGAAACTGAGTCAGGAAAATACATTTGAAAAAATGCATAGGTGTACAAGAACGAATCTGGTTATTATACAGGGCTTTGTGTTATAAAGCAGCATGGATTGCTGTTCAAACAATAAAAAAAGAAAAAGAAGAAAAAAAATACCCTAATTTTTCGTGTAACATTTACAATAAAGTCTTTATATGGTCTTTATATGAAATCCTTAGAGAAGGTTCTGATCTGAGAAGTCAAGATAAGGTCACCCTGGAACTATATATTCACAAGTTAGGGTGTGAGAAAATTTTTGCTTCATAGGCTAAAATTTGTAATTTTACTGTTACCTTATCCTACACATTTGTTTGTTTGTTTGTTCACATCTTGTTTGTTCATTTTAGATCATGTTAGCATACTAGAAGCTGGATTTTATTTATTTATTTATTTATTTATTTATTTATTTTATTTATTTATTTATTTGTTTTGTTATCTGAAAGTTCTGTAGCTTTCAAAATGCTAGTGAAAAAAAATCTGATCCCCAATTTAGACAAGTGCTATTTTAGTACTAAAAAAATCATTGCGTATAAATGTATTGTGTCAATATCCCACAGAGTAATAATAGGGGACTGATGGGGTGAAACAGAGGACAGAAAGCTTCTGAGTAGGGAGTCCCTAACAGGTGAGGAAACTCAGAAATTGTGAAGAAGAATGGAGGATGAGAGGAAGTTGCCTAACAGAGAAGCAGAAATGGCAAGTCAGAAGGCATTATTTGAAGATTATTTGAAGATAAGAGTAAGGAGGAGCACAATGGCTAGCTTAGATTAAACATAACTACAATGAAAGATGTTTTTTTTTTGAGTGCCTGACAGGAAATAAAAATAGGATCTACAACAGGAATGAAGAAGTAGTAGTCAATATGATGAGTAGTCAGATCTGATCTGTTTTAACCTTAAAAGTCTATGGAAAAGCACTAAGACATGGAAGAAACAACTGACAACTTGTTGCTCTTCTTTTGAAGTTATGGCAAGATCACTTGGTTTGAGATAGATGTAGACTGCCATCAAAAACACACCTTTTCACAAGTAGGTGTTCTGCTTTTTCACATTACCTCATTATAAATATATGGCCATCAGACAATTCAAAAATATTTTAAATATGAAATAGTGATGAATAAGAGATTAAAATCCTCTTCCTTTCTTGGCTGGAAGAAAGATGAAAGATGACCTTTTTAGGAAAAAAATGGAAATCTACAATTAAAAAAAAAGTAATTTTTAGTTGCCTTAATTTTGAAGTAGGTATGAGTGTTGCATTTTAATAATGTAGAATGAGATCTCTGAAATCACTAAGACACCCCTCAGATCAGTATACTGTGATCCTTTCTTCATAATGGGGCTAAGTCCTTGTGTAAGAAATCCCACTGAAGTCAAAGGAACTAAAAACTGAAAATTAATTTGACTTTTTATCAGTATCTTTAGGGGTTTTAGAGACCCGCAGTACAGTACCACAGCTTTATGTAGGGGAAAAAAAAAAAAGATTAAAAAAAAGAGAGAGGAAGAGAGAGACCAGATCACATATGTAATGAAAATATTACATGAAAGCTGCTGAATACCCAGCCAGTCCAACTGCAGAAACATGGTATATGCCTGTGTGAAGTGACATTTTCAAAAACATATCTTTTCACAAAACTCTGAACTATTAGAAGAAAACACCCTAATAATAATAAAAAGTTAAAATGTATTATTGATTCTGATTTATTTGCTAATTTGCAGAGAGGGTATATTTCAAATTCCTTTTTTTTTTTTCCAGTGCCCAAAGATATAGACAAATATCTTGCTTCACACAGTGCACTTTTTTTGATATATATATTCAAAGCTCAAGGACCATCCAATAAAGAACATCCTTTGATGGCCTTTATCAAGGGTAATAAAGGTCATGAAAGGCTGTCCTTTACATAGGCTGCGTCAGATTTTTTTTTCTAGAATATTAAGGCACGTATCAATATGATCTGTCATTCAACCTTGAGGTGCAGTTAAAACAGAAAAATGATGAGAGGTACTTAGTAGCTACTTATTTTACTAAACTGGTCTGTTTAAAACAGAGCATTGAGTTTCAGTGCGATTAAGGGTCATGTGGTGAAGTGGTATCTCTTAAGCTCCATCAGTAGAAGATAAAGTCAGTTCAAAGTGAACACAAGTTTTATTTTAATTTCTACTAGCACAAAGATATTTTGGCTATAGACTTAGGATAAAAGGACTCTATAAAAAATAGAATTTCATCTTTCAAGCCAAGCAAATGATAATCTCTTCTTTAGGAATCACAGCTCACAGATATTCAAAGGTTTTGTACAAAAATTTGGTATGTGTATCACTCAGAAACTTGCAAAAAATATGCTGAAAAAAATTACCAAATTATACAAACCGAACTTGGCCAGGTAAAAACCTCAAACCTGTACAAGTAATATTATTGTTAGCAGTGAGATTATAATAGGAATGTCTGGAAGTACCACATGATTAAAGGAAACAGAAAAAAAAATAGCTTTATTCAATTTTTTTTAAACTAAAATACAATCGACATTCATAACTCTCAGAGAGTCAGATGCTTCCTAAGAATATCACTTGTCAAGGTCTGTACAGTGTTCAAGAAACAGGACCGTTTGATGTGAAAGAACAGATCAGAAAATCACAACTCACCATAGTGTAGTCCAGACACACATTTACCAGTTAAGCTAAACATGCATTAGATCCCTAATGGATGTGTGATACTTGCTCTAAAATCTGCTTACGATAGCACAGATGGGAAGCTTTCACCTTTACGTAACTCAGATCAGGACTGTATTTCTTTCCTCATAATATATGGTTATTTTGCCCTCAAATCTCAAGTACTGTATAAAGACCAGAATCATTCCTTATAGATCAGAGTTTAACTTCCTCATCTATACAGCCTAAAGCTAGCTTCAAAACTCAGACGATTTACTTATTAACAAGCTATCGGTGGAGAGCAGTGTAATTTTATCAGAAATCTTAGAACAATACTCAGTAAAGCTCATCCTCCCTGTAAATGAAGTTACACTATTTACCACCATGACTGCAGTCTTAGAATCAAAACTCAGTGAAGTGAGTTGCAAAATGGTACTCAAACAACCCTTTTGGAGTTTAGAACAGGATATTCCTCTTAGAACAGGATATTCACTTCCACTAGCTTATCAGCAAGGATTTATCTAGCAGATCACTTGAGCACCTTTCCTGTCATCATCAAGAAGAGCAGCAACTTTATACCACAAAACTAAATGATGCCAACATTTGTTCAAATCAAGAAGCATTACAGTAAGTAGCTCTTATTTCTGTACAATGTTTTTATGAAAGACTGGACAGTGAATGCTATCTGTATTGTTGAAGATATGACACATTTTTCCTCAAAACGTGGTGGTGGTAAACACCTCTCAGCATCCTATTCTCTAATCATGTTCTTCAGCTGGACATGCAGTAGGTATTTGTTTACTTTATGCTTTGTTTTACAGTCAATTTTTCATACAGTTGATTAACAAGGGGTGCAGTTTGAACCCAGGAACAAGAAATGCCTGAGTTCTCCTCTTGCCTTTGACACACTTAGTGTAAATATATCAATTTCTCTGTTTTTATGTCCCTTGAATGAGTGTTGAGATGAGTAATCGCAATTTGTAAAGTACTTTACAAATAGGAACACAGAAAGAAAACAATCTAGTGAATGAGGCATGGGAATAGTGACTAACTTGGGATGAAGATAGCCAGCCCCATATCAGAGCCACAGACTTTAAAGAGAAAACACTCCTAGTTAAAAACGGATAAAAAAAATAATTAACAGAGTAAATTGATTCAGTTCAATAGATGTACTTAATGGATGCAATCACAAATTAAGGAATATACAAATGTCCACAAATTGCTGCATGTAATTGCCAGACAGAAGGCCTCTAAACTCTTAACTGTGGTTTATTGTCTCAATTTTGGCTTTAAACATTCAAGCAGCTTCCTTCCTTCCTTCCTTCCTTCCTTCCTTCCTTCCTTCCTTCCTTCCTTCCTTCCTTCCTTCCTTCCTTCCTTCCTTCCTTCCTTCCTTCCTTCCTTCCTTCCTTCCTTCCTTCCTTCCTTCCTTCCTTCCTTCCTTCCTTCCTTCCTTCCTTCCTTCCTTCCTTCCTTCCTTCCTTCCTTCCTTCCTTCCTTCCTTCCTTCCTTCCTTCCTTCCAGCAGGAAGACTTGCTTTTCATTGGACATCCTGAATTACTCCTTTTATATTAATTTTTATTATCTCATTTCTGCAATGTTTTAGCTAATAATAAAGACCCCAGTGGCTCTCACCAGTCATCCATCCATCCACCCTTCCAAGCAAAGTCTTTTCTCCAACAGTAGTAAAGCCCAATCACTGGTCCCGAGGTAAGCACAGCTGAGGTGTGGGCAGGGCTATCAGGTGTGCAGATTTTATCCTCTGTCTATGTCCAGACAAAGCATAAAGAAGACATTCTTGTGTACCTACCAAAGCATATCATTTTTATTATCCTTTCTATAAACTCCTCTGCATCAGCAGCATAACTGAACTCATCCACGCACCCCTTTAAATGATTCATTGTATTATCTAATTTTTATAATATACTTCCCCAGGTTTAGTGACTGCTTAGTGAGCAAGCTGTATTTTGACCATTTGCTACACTTTTGTTGGTTTTTGCTTTAAGCTTAAAAACTTCAAAGAAACAAGGATGCAAGCAGAACGTTTGACTAAGCTATGATCCTGCAAAGCCCTCCTCAGTTTATTGCTGAGTCCACAGTACCACAGAGCCTGTGGTTAGGACCCTAAAATCAGGAAGTGGGTACCAGCTTTACATCTCATTGAATCATTATGTTTTACATATATTGAATCATTATGTTTTTAATTGTGCAAGCCCAGCTCAGATCCAGAAATTAATGCTTCTTCCCCAAAGATTTTCTTCCAGTAGTTTTCTTATAGTTTGACTTAGCATGACTTGCTTTCCCACAACTAATTCACTCAATATATGCATAATAAAGACGGCAGCGATGCCTCATTTTAAGATCTTGGTGGCTGGAGGCTAGGAAGTAGGAGACCTAGATTTCATTCCTTCTCATGGAAAGTGGGATGAATGCCTTTCCCTGGGAAGAGACCTGGATTCTGATCACTCTCAAAGGACTCCTGTTTTTGACATGAAGTACTAATTAGATAGAATACATTTACTGATTTTAAATCAGTGAAAGTATGAGAACCATAGGCACTTGGTACCCCTTCAAATAAAAGGGCAGAAGATTTTTAAAAATGATCTCTTAATTGTTCATGTCCAGTTTCACAAAATGGGAATTGTTTTCAGTTATGCCAACTACCTACCACTTCCTAATAGCCTTCAGCTGAATTGGATAATGAAAAAAAAAATCATAAATCTCTATTTAGCCATTTTCTCAACTGAATATCCAAACTTTTGAAAATATAGTCCTTCACTTTTCCTCAATTCTTCCATGCTCTGAGAAATGAAGTAAAATGTTTTGAACTCATAAGAAAGACTGTCAGATCTCCAGAAATAAGAAATGAAAACAAATCTAATAAACAGGAAAGGCAAAAGCTAGCAGCATCTACCAGTTAATAGAAAGGAAAATACAACAAGCAGTACAAAGCTTAAAAATAGTCACCACAGGGTTCCAGTTCCTTGGTTTTGAGGAATTTAAAGGCTCAGGCTCCCGAATGCAAGCAGGGGAAAATGACTGTGGGGGAAGGACTAATGCAGACTTCAATACAGTAAAGAACCTTCCTGATCTGAAGGAAGGTTATTCTTCTGTATGCTCTATACAGCCAGCATTGTAAAGACTATATTTTAGAAATAGGTTCATTCAGATGTTACAATAGTCTGTTGTTAAAGTTTTGAAGACTTTGATGTATCATATTTTGTTAATAGATTGTCTAAACATATGCATATTGTTGTAAGCTTCCATACTGAATGCAGTACTTGGAAAACTAATTTGATTTTCTCTACATATCCTGCTTAGTATTTGTCCTTCATTCACATTGTAATATTTATTGCTCAGCCATACACTGAAATATTGTAGAAATCTTATTATTGTTATTAGTTAGGACTCCCTAAGAAGGAAATGTACAAAAAATATATCATAGATTATTGACTCATGTTTAAATTATATTTTCACTTACTAATAATTAATATAACAGAGTGAGCAGTTTAGTAAAAGGTTATATCTATAAAATTATTAAAAATGATTAAATTATGCCTGGCAGCTACTAGTGAAAATGCACCGAGCCATGGCTATCTATAGTGCAGTTGCACTGGCTCAGGTGGAAATGGCATATTAATGTGGCCCATTTACTTTATGCTATAGACTCCTCTGAAGGAGGAACAGTGAGGGGACTAAGATAAAACACTAATGGAACATAATAAAACGTGGCTGTTGATACTGAGTAACTAATGGCAATTTTGTATCTTTGCTGCAGTAAGTGTGCTATTATTAATTACTACTAATTTTTATTTCTTCAATTTAGTAAGTATTTTAGTAATGCTGAATAATTCATGTCTGAAAGAGAAAATGTGAAATGGCATTCCATGCCATTGCAAACACATCTTTGTCAGTAAAAAACAAAACAAACATACAAAAAGAATTAAATTAATAATCTTTCAATTGCTTTTGCCTTTCTAGAAATGTATTTAATATTAATAACCTTTTCATTGTATACTGTATATCTCATCAAAATGTGTAAGAACCTGCTGAAACACAGAGGCACAGGTCCCATATTAAAAACTATACATTGCTTTCAATTGTTTATAGATCTGATTTTAAATCAAATTTGAGCATCTGTTTTCTGATAAATGACTTTTGCTACTGACTGACCCTTATATCTTCACTGAAGTCCAGAATTGAGGTATACTTATTCCAGAGCTTACTTCAGGGCTGCAGTGTACATGGTAGTAACAATGGAAATACTTTAAAAGAATCTATCCTGTGCATCCACTTACCAACACATCTTTTGATTGTTCTTAATATAGAAACACATAGATATGTAACAACTAAAAATACAAAATGTAATTCAAGAATTGCCTGTAATTCTTTCAATTATCACACTTCCCTCCCCCATTTCTTATCATCCCCCAGCTTTATTCATACAGTAATTAAAAATGATTTTCCCCACTCTGTTGACAAGTCTTCAATTTTGGTATGACAACTCTTGTTTTATAATGAGGTGAAAGGATATTACTGGTAAAGAAAAATGGACTTCTCTGCTTGCTAACGACTGTCAAATATTATACTCCTCTGAACACACTGTCTCATTGGGAAGAAAATAGTCATATGGGGTTCCAAATGTGTGCTGGCATGTTTATTTTTATAACAAAAACAACCATGAATTTAAGGCGACTTTCTCCAAAATTAAAACGAAAAAAGACTCTTTCTTGTCTCTAACAAGACTATTTCTTCCATTAACTTTTGAGGTTTAAAAGGAGCCATGAACCAAAACCACAAACACAGAATTACCTTTTTGGCATCTTTGCTGCCCAGTTAGGAAAGGGAGGATAAGGTCTGATGAAAGTTACATCCTACATTTTAAGGGCTAAACCTCTCAACTGGAGGTTAAGCGTCCATCTGTCATTTACAAAGTACATATGTAAAATCTGGATTGCTTATTTTAAACAGTATTTTCTTGGCTTTAACTGGTGCTAATTTTCTGTTGCTTCCTTCTCTGTTTTGTATGTAAAATCAGCACAGCTGTCATCTCATACCAACAACTGCTTTAGATGACCTAGCATTATTTCTGCAATGTATTTAGACCAGTTGCTCACAGAGGCTTTCATGTCATCTCTAAGTGGCTTAAAAATATTTTTGGATGGTTCCTAAAGTAAAAGGATGAATGCCAGTTTACAGAATTGCTGTGCCACCCAAACCTTTCAGTGATACCTTCCACCATGGAAAGATTTCCCATCCTCTAGCCTTTGGAAATGCCTAGTTTAAGTGAGATGCTGATTCATTTCCTGAAGATCTTTAAACACAGGCAGCTGTGTGCTGCTGAGGGTTGGTATTTAAGCATTGTTCCAGAGGCTTCCTGTCCCTGAATTCTGTAGGAGGGAAAAAAGTGCTGTTTTGTTGTTTTGTGTTTTTTGGGGGGTTGTTTTTGGTTGGTTTTGTTTTGTTTTCTTTGGGGTGGACATTTCTTCCTGAGAAAAAAGAAAAAAACAAATTCTTGGGGAAAAAAGCTTCTGTAAGTGACTGATAAGGAATAGAAAAGGAAGTACGGACTCAAAGTACCTGGCTTTTCTGGGGCTGTTAAATGCCCCCAGGTCCAGGTCATCAAAGAATCTGAAGTCTAGATATAAGAATGAGGGGAAATTAAATGTATCTTTTGCATAATTTTATAAGGAAAAAGATGTTCTTATAAGGTCTGTTAGAGATTATCTGCTTCTGTGAGCTTTAATTTATCTGCTGTTTCATTGCCACAGAATACACAGTGACAATGACAGGAATAAAAGAAAAATCCAAGAGCTTTGAGACCTTGTTTCTCTATTTGCTTTCAATAATAATTCAGGCTTCATGTCAAAATAATGATAAGTATTCCCACAAAGATGAACTATTAGCAATGGGCCTTTGTTTCTTAGTTTCTTACCACATCAAAAAGGATAAGAAGTCTTTAATTGTTTTATTAAATATTCATCTTGGTGTCTGTGAAAATATTAGAAACAAAAATATATTACATAAATTGGTTTATATCTTGCTTTGACTCAAGGCAAATCCAGCCATAAACCACAGTCCCTCTTGATTAATATCTCAGTAGTGTTTACTACTCTTCAACTGCTAGTTCAGTGTTTATTCTGTTCATTATACTGTTTCCTGTATCACTGTGGTGTTTATTGTTCTTCTGTGTATTTTTGACCTTTAATGTTTTATCTATAGCTCTGCTATTAAATTCACTCTTTTGTTAAATATGGATTCCATCTTGCTTGTATATTGCTGAATTTTTCAAAGCTTTAACATAAAACTATCTTAATGTTGATTGACAGCATGAAGTCAGAAGAGTTAAGTAGCCTTGGAAACAGCCTTTTGCTCTACAGGGACTTACTTGGACGAACTATTTCTGATACTAACTTTTCCAAGCTATTCTTCTGTCTCAGAACAGCAATATGACTGAAACTGTTGGTGGCAAAATTAATCTAAAGGACAGCCAGAGGAGTATATACTTTTTTTTTTCTCAGGTTAAAATGAAGTTGTCTAGAAGAGTACACAGCTATGGACAGATTATGGTTCTGTATAATTCATACAGTGATTTAGACAAGAATATGTTAATGGAATATGCTATTCGGCAAATGCTCTCATTTTCTGTGATAAAGAAGTCCCGTAAATGTCTTATGAAGCTTAAGTTAGCCGTTGGGCTGAAATATTTTCTGC
The DNA here is from genome assembly GCF_040182565.1 of Anser cygnoides. Classification (NCBI taxonomy): domain Eukaryota; kingdom Metazoa; phylum Chordata; class Aves; order Anseriformes; family Anatidae; genus Anser; species Anser cygnoides. The sequence goes on along the minus strand of NC_089877.1, from coordinate 26,353,824 downwards.
AGATTCTTCTGGAGTTGTTCTGTGGCCTGAGGCAGAAAACTTCTATGTCTCTGCCGGGTGTCCTATTTGGTTACTTCAGTGGAGGAATTTAACCATTTTATATTCTGAAATATTATTCAAATATTTGTGGCTGGATATCTGAACATATGTATATCTATGGCCTGGTACCCAGAAATGGTAAACTTAAAAAAAAAAAAATAAAAAAAGGCTCAGGATTCTTTCTGGGGCAGCTAAACCAGCGGCTCTACTTCAACAGCACCCTAGGCAGCCTCCAAGTCAGGTATGTGCACTGCAACACCACAGGTTGAACCCAGCACTTTGTCTTTTCAGAAAACCATTTGTGTACCAAAGACGTTTGGTCCAGCAATGAGACAAAATGCTGTATGATGTAAATTCCTCAAACCACACGTAATGGAGATGTGAAGGGCCTCAGCACCATCTATTTCAACCTACTGATTAATTTGTATTACACTAAGTTACTTGCTAATGTAGAAAAAGCCTGCTCCAGTTTTTAAGGAGTCCATGCAAATTCCCCTGAAGCACTTCCCTGGGTTAAGTGCTACCATGTTGAACCCAAGATATTTCACAAGAAACAAAACAGCTTTTGCTAATCAACTGTATTCCCCAAAAAATCAAATCAATATAACTGTATTTCGATTGCATCTCTTGTATCTCTTTAAGTTCAGCACAGATTTTTTTACTTATGTCTTACAATTTTAAGTATCACTTTTCAAATATATTTTAGGTAGTACTATTTTATACTGTTTTCACCTACTTATCTATCTACTGTAAATACATGTCTAGGTGATAACTGGTAAAGATTCAAACATACGTTTATCCAGATTGGATTTCAACTTCTCTCTCAGTTGCTAACACCTTTTTACTAGTGACCTCTTCCAGCAGATGTCATTCTGTTGTAAGCAGCAAACAGAAAGCAGGCAAAGCCTGTATTTCAAAACAGGAGCACGGGAAAATATTTGGTGCTCTTACTAAATTGAATGTGTATGTTTGGAGGGTGCTGCACAGTAAACAAAAGTGATGTGTAACCTCTTATTTTTCATACCCTGACCTTCTCAAAATCCATTCAAACTACATTTTCAAATTTTGTAAGAACAAAATGAAGACTCTCAAGACACAAAATTACCTTTACATTAAAAGTGTGTTTGAGCTACCATTTGGAATCTCATTATTTCCTTATATTATCCATATGGGATTGTCTTCAATATTACAAATATTTGACAGCACTGAGATGGAGTGCAGTTTATGCTTCCTAATAAAAAAAAAATGTATTAAAATTTTCCTAACAGAAAGGCAACATACCCCAAAATTATGTTATTTCTGAAGTATGCTAGGTTACTTATCATGTGCAAGTGTTGTGGGCTGTATCGTCATACAACACCTGAAAACTAGTGGTCTGAGTTCTCATGTATTCAATATATGAGGTGGTTTTAATCCACAGATATGTTCTGATTCAGAAGTAGAAATTGCTTATCCTGGGGCAAGTGCAAATTTTCTTGCACCTCTGTTAGCAGATCTACCTCAGAGTTACCTATGTGCTACAGTATTATATTCGGTAACCTCACACTGAGCATCCCCAATTGCTGAACAAACCCCAGAATATTCAAGTTGCACTTAGCAGGAATAATGCACTTTGACATACAAGTATATGCAGTGCTATGACTGTGATGTGAGCTGATGAGCTGTCTTTCATAGTGGAGGCAGAAATTTCTAGGAGAGAAGGAATAACATGTAGGAATGGGAAACACGACCATCATCCAAAGTTTTTACAGCCAGACACTGTCCAACTTGTCCTAGTGCAGTAGCATTCCTGGATGCCAGTCAGAGATTAGGATCTCCATGGTCAAAGTGTACAAAAACAGAACCCCAAGGAATCTGAAGCCCAAGCTATGTTAAATGCCAATTTCACAGAATGCCATAGGCTTCCCCCACTGCAGCTCTTGGCTGTTGAAACCCCAGACCAAAGAGGAGCAATACCATGCTTAAGCAATTCCAGTATAGTTCTTCGTGCCACAGGCACACATTACAGTCCTCCCATATCATAGTACAACCTAAAGGAGTAACAACAATACACTTGAGCACATTATTGTAAAGATCAGAAAATTCACTTAATTCTCAAAAGGTAGGTTCTGTGATTTTAAGAATAGATGATATTCTTTGATCCTCTTCTCGAGTGAGAAATGGAATACATCATTAATTTTGCAGCCTTGTCTGATGATGGTCTTTTTGTCTCCTTATGCTCCATTTTGGAGACTTGTTGGTTTTTAATACCACCAGGATATATATATGTCAGCACCTTATTTAATATTCCTATTTTAAAATATCAAAAAGCCTTAAAAGAGCTATATCTATACACTTAATTGCAGTGATGTTCAATCTGTCCTAGAAATGCCCTTGGGAATTACCTGAACATCAAACACTAATGTGTAGTCGGGGTTGAGCTGAGTGAGAGAGCAGTAACACAACAGAAGGAAGAACGTGGACTCTGCTCTTGACTTTCACCATCTGTGATGTGATACCTGAATCTCAGCACTTATCCTCTCCCATGTGAAGACAAACGTTAGCTTAAACCACACTGCGTAATACAGTAATGGTTTAAAGTAACCTGTTTGGCTTTCTGCTGAAATGGACTAGCAATGCTCATGTAAGCAGACAGCCTCTCTCAGATTGACCATGATAATTAACAGCTGAGAAACAGGAAGAAGCAATTCCTGAAAATTCCCTGCAGCTTTATGAACTAGGCATAGGCAGAGAGATTAGGCATGGAAATATAGGCTGTACACAAATGATGAGGCACACTGACAAAACAAGCATGTGCAAACATACCTAGTGAGAAGGCAGTAACAACACGTTGGTTGGCACACTGTTCAGATTTTAGAACAAATCTCAGCCGACAAAAGCATGGCCACAGAATATCTGATCACTATTTACAACACCTTTTTTTTTTTTTTAGTTTTTGTAAGATCCAGCAGCATGATTCATCATATCATTATTCCACACCCCTTTTATTAAAAACGTGTTCTCAGACCAGACATGCACTGCAAGTAGAGAATAATAGAGCTTTTCCTAAGCAGATGACTCTTCTGGCATTAAGGCAAAAATGTAGAAGTGCAAGATCTCTTTATGAAAAGATAAACAATTACAGATACAAGGACTCATCAGAAATTATTTCCAAACACTAGTAGTTTTCAGAGCAGCAAGGATTATCAGATAAAGATTACTATAATTCACCAGAAGTTTGGAAACCTTTTTTGTATGAAAAGGAAATTTTTTATACACAATTAAGATCTTCAGACACATGAGTAGAGATGTAAAATTTTGTTCCAGGAGGTCAGCAACAGTACAAATTCAATTAATCCTCTAAAACTATTCCTACATTCTTAGGAAACTATTCTTGACAATGAAGAAAGTGTGATACTATCAGAGCCAGTGATGAAAAATATTATCTTTCTGGAGAGTTTTCTTCACTTTTATATGTAATACATATATATCACTTTATATATAATATAAAGAAAATCTATGTTTTTCCTTTAACCTTGAAATCATTGCTCCCACATCCTTTCTTCCACTTCTAATTTAAGTATACATTTTAAATTACTTGAAAATCACTGTACACTTACCAATATTAAATTTCACTAAAAAGTATCAGCCCATCATCTTTTTTCCCTTTTCTTGCAGTTTACTTTCAAGGTGTGGCTTTTGACTTGCTTTAACATTACCACAAGAAAGTGTCTAACAGAACACACATTAACTCACTTAACCTTAGGTGACTGTATTTATTGTACTCTTACAGAATCTTTACTGGTATGTTTTCAGCTTTGAGCTCAGCAGGATGCTTGTTGCTGGTGTTCACCTTTCACCCACACACCTTGAATGTTCTTCCCTGTCTAAGAGAAATCATGGACTGTACTTCGTAGCCAGTAAATAAAGCCAGTATATATGAACTCAAAATAACAGAATTGTAACAAAATTACAAAATTGTAATTTCACAGCATAGATTTTGCCTCATCTTAAATGGAGGCAGTGCACACTTAATAATCCCAGAGAGCTATAACACGATGTCTCCCTCCGCTATTTTAATTTTTAGCTGGCATGCATTAGTAAATATGTCAGAATCCTTCTGCCTTTTCTTCATTGAGATGCATACAAAATGCATACTCTGCCTGCCAATACTGTAAAGTGATTTTCATTGTGTGTTTTATGGAACTGTTAGATATGTTGGATGAAATCGTGGTCTCCTTTGAAGTTAAGGAGAGCATTACTGTTGACTTAATGAGACTGAGATTTCTTTTATGTTCAAAGTTAGGCACTGTTTTTCACTTTCTTTTTTATTAAAACATACCTCAGAAAGTTAAAAAGTAAATCAGTACTTTCAGTGTTGCATCCACAACATCTAAAAGCCTAAAAATGTCAATAATTCAAAAATCCCCATAAATGGCTTTGAATGCCAGAAACAAAGTTAGATAAAATTTGTATGAAGTCAGAAATATCTTAAATAAAGTGCTTCCTATTGGCAACAAATCTGAATTGGATTAGCAAACCCTTATAAAAAAGTTCTACAGAATTTATTTCAAACTACAACTGATCTTTTTAAAACCTGCTTACCCCCATGAAATTATAAATGCAACAGGATTTGTGATAAAATATTATGCCAAAAGATTAGAAAAAGAAATACAAAAAAGGTACAGTTCTTTGCTAAAGGCTGTCAGCTTTTACATTAATTTCTAAGGAAGTCAGTTCAATCTATATAGACTCCTACTGGCTGCATCTCTGTTATTTACTCTCTATGGCATTTCCATAGTGCATATGAGATCATACATAGGAGCTATAAGAAACATCACAATTTCAGTTATACCTTTTGATAACTGGAATTTAGAAATTCTTCACACATAAGGGTAGCATTTTTGAAGAGATGACTTCACATTTCAGGATATTTTACTGGGTCTTTGTGCTACAAACATGTTTAGACACATTCAGAGGTCATTCTTCAACAGCTATTTTCTTGAATGAAAGTTGAAAAGCATTTCTTTAAGTACAAGTTTATCTGTTTTTAAGAGAGAGGCTTCTATAGACACCTTCAGTTCAGATCCAGATCCTAAAGAAACTTTAAGCCTTTTTTGAATGGAAAACAAAGATTAACTAGGTTAATGTGCTTTACTTTTCTTACTGTGCTTTAGTATCCGGAAGACAAGGTCATGGCTCACGTTAAAATAATTACACAAGGTTGGAAGATAGTAGAACAAGTATTTGACATTTTGATGCAATGTTTTTCCTCATTATTGAATGGGTATTACAAGAAATGTGGAAAGCTAGCAATCTGACACCTGGTAAGAAAAATCTGCAATAGCTAATCTGAGAGCCCCGAATGCTTAAAGTATCCACTGACATCTAGCAAACATGTCACCATAGTAAAATGGACAACTTCCAGGATGCCTTGGCCAAGTGTTTCTCCAGAAGCAGACTTCTCTGAGTGGATGGCTGCTGATAACCAGCCTATTACTAGGATAGAGAATTTGTGCTTGAGTGCTTTTGGAGCTCTTTCTGACATATATTCCATGTTCAAAGACTTAACCTGTATTCTCAGTTCAGATTAGCTTTAGATAATACATAATAAACAATGAATGTCTTTTAAGAAAGAGAAGTGTGTCTAAATCTCTCAAGTCTCCATCTAGTATTGCCTGAGATCACTTGACAGAATATTAAAATTCTTGTTTGATATAGAAATCAAAATGCTAAAAAATACATTATGTAAATACACACAAAATATTTTTTTATATAATTAATGTGTTAATCAAACATACACGAAACACAGATACTCAAACTTTGCTTTTACTGTATGTCACATCAATCCCCCATTTTTAATCTATGATCTGTCTATTTACACTCTGATTTATACAGAACAAAAAATGCTCACATATATATATATATAACATGTAATCAAGCCACTTGTCACTTTTCGAAATAGAATTAATTGGATCCTATACTCAGCTCAGAGCTACATCTTATGACTTTACTTATTCATAGCTGCAACTCAGAACCAGGGGGCTATGGATTGCTGTATCTTTCCTTCCCCACAGGTTTTAGCACCCAGGATTAATGCCTGCCTACAGTGACCTCCATCACGGGCTTGTATGGGGTTTCCAATACACTGCAATTCCACCGAGTTAAAGAATTCTATTTCCTTTCTTTGGGGACTTTGCAAACCAATACATGTTTTATTCCTTTTTCCTTTTCCCTCTCCTTTCCTGAAACCAAGTCTTTCCAGTTTAATTTTTTTTGAATCATCTCACGAATTTTGTTTCTGTATTTAAAATAAGAATTGAACATTTTTGACAGATTGTTTTCTTAAACAAGTATCTGTGGGAATCCTGGAGCCATGTACTGTATTATAGGTAACCAGAATAATAACATAATGACTTCCAAACAGCATTCAAGTTGCTTTACTTATTCTAATAAGAAAGAACAAAAGATTTTTAAAAGCAGGATATGTCTGACATTATCAAGGTCCCTTACATGGAGTTACAGAGAATGGGAATAGGTACAATCAATTTATCATGAAAGAATCTCGCTCTGCAGTATACAGAGTATAGAGAATTTGTTCGGTATGCAGCAGTATAATGAAGCAGTGAGAGACAGAGATTAAGCTTTCAGTTTTATTCATATTATGCATAAGAATTCAGAATTCATTCTTTGGAGGATAAGCATCCTAAATCACCTGTAAAACATTTGCCTTATCTTTCAACATTAAAGCAGTGGTAGAAGTACTGCTGAGTTCTAAGAAAAAATTAACAAGCTTAGGAAATCAGTTTAACATGCTGCAAGTCTTCCAGTGAAATGTTAACTTTTTATACACAGAAGTGCTTGTGAGCACTTAGGCCTAGAAAAGCAAACCCACCTCCCCCTCCTTACACCAAATTTTTTTTTTTATTTTTTCGAACTGAGTAGAAAATATGTAGAAGAAAATGCAACTACATATACTTCTGACAGCTCAAATGATACATAAATATAAGGGCTGACAAGGGTTGGTTTGTCATTGTAGTTCACTTCGATCAACTCTACATGGTTCTGTAGGACAATGAAATTCAATGCACTTATAATTTCCAAAAAAGTGAGCTCAGATTCTTTTAAAAGCATTTCTATGTGAAAACGGATCATTTACATGCCAAAAGCACTTTTAATGTGACATATTTAGCACATGTATTATTGAGAACGAAAGCTGCTTGAACTTAGTGAATTTTAAAGTCTATAAAATGGCACCCTGCTGAGCAGAAAGGTAGCTGTTCAGTGAATTTCCCAGTTATGTGATTATTTTGAATAATAGACTTGTACATAACTTTTTACAAAATTAAAGGTATGACATTTGCTTTAGTTCAGTCCTGTAAATTGCACTTTAGAACATAAAGAATGGGCTGATGTATGAATTTGTTGTTCCTCCAAGCAATTTTACTGATTTTTTAAAGAACAGTTTTATGTTTCATCTATTGAGTAACACATCAAACAGTTATCTTAGTAGATTTAATGAGCATTCATGTATAACTTAACACATATGAGGAAGAGTCAGAAACCTCAAAAATAAAAGTATCGTGTATTACCTTGGTTGCCTGGACTCACCCAGACCAAAATGCAAGATGATGACTAGCTTGATGAAAAATCCTAACACATACAAAGCTTAATTAAGGGAAGCATCAGGTAGTACAGAGACATAAAAAACTCATTTAATTTGGCTGAGGTTCTCTTTGACTAGATTAAACATAGCGCACACTTCAATGTCATGGAATTATGCAGTGCTACCTGGTTCCATACAAAGAGGAACCAGCAGGAGAATAAGCTTATCTTGGATTTTATTTTAATTTATTTTTTTGTAAATTTGTTGCTAATCAGGAAAAACACAAAAATATAAAATACACAACAGAAATCCTCCATGTGTGATACACATGTAAATAAATATATATATTTTCATTAGACCTTGGACAAAGGGTAAAAAATGCTATTTTTTTTGGCATGAGATACATTCAGTTGAAAAACAGCATCCATAACAATGGTGCTTGCATCTACTAGCATTGGTGTCACATTGGCCACTGATAAAAAATCATCTGCATCAATGAGCAAAGTAACAACTTTTATCACCAGAGACCAAAAAGATTCATCATGACTACCTACAGTATGATACAGCACATAGCCCCAGTTAAAGCTAAAAAATGAAGAAACTATTTACATTTAAGCATGAGCTTAAGCACTTTGTGGAATTTGGGTCTATGAAACAGAATTCAGACAATGAAATAAGCATTTATGAAACATATTCAGGATGCTTTCTCACTGTAATTATTTTGTTCACACTATGTATATAGTAATCCATAAATACGGTGCTTGCAAGGAGTACAAGATAATCCTTTCTTTCAGGGATCACTGTTCTTTTAACCTAAACACCAATACCAAACAAACACACACCATAAATTGACTCTACTTGGAGCGATTAAGGAAGAGAGCAAGTCTCTGGTGATTTGTAAAACCCCTGCGCTCAGTATCAAAAAACCTCCTCTAACAGTACAAACAAATCGTGCAAATATTTCTTGCACTTTTAAACAACTCAGGGGCTAGGCAACAGAACAGTAAGAATAAACTGGAAAAAGAACATTTGAAGAGTTCATCCTTTTATTATACATATATACATATATATAAAGGATGTTTTCAGAAAAGATATACGGAGGTATAAGACCAAAATAATAACATTTGATATTGCACATGACACATGACCCTTAATTGATCACTTCCTTTCCTTCTACATTTCATTCCCTTAGTGATGGGACTGAGGAATTTCATTTTCTTTTGACTTCAAATCTGATGGAAAAACAGAAAACTAGAAATGAAGATTCCAGGGCCAAATGAACCCAATAATTTATCACAAAGGGAATGAAACTCTCTGCTAGGTATGGAAGCAAAGGCAAAGCATTTAAAATTTGGGGGGTATTCAGGGTTCCTTATGACAGACTGCAGTCTGTTAAAATGTGCCCCTAGAAAGGACAAAGGGCTTAAATGGCAGATGGGACACATCACTTCCTGAACACACACCCACAGGAGTGTAGGTGCTTTGCCAGGTGTTTTGTGCCTCAACTCATAGCTCAGACTGATGCATTACAAATTAAACAAAATGAATACATTAATTCAAAAAATTTGCTTCCTTGACATATTTTTTATGTGTGCCATTAAAAAAAAAATACTAGATTTTCAAAATTTAGTAAATGTGACAGTTAAACAAAAGTAAGGGCTTAAAACAGTTACCCATTCATTTCTGAAACATGTTTTGATGGATTGCTCAGATCACTCCCTATTCCTCGTAGCCTGTAGTAATCCAACAGTTACTAATCTAGACAAATGTTAGTGGGGGGAAAAAAAGGTTGCTTTTAGCAGACATGCGGCAAGGTTTTAATTTGTAGCTGATAATTTGCTACTGGAAGCTTACCCTGATTAGTCTTCTTATGGCACTAACAGTTTTTGAGGTAGTGTGAATTACCTACTGTGTATGTTTTTACCACCCATTCAGGGATGAAAATGAGTTACAACCTAGGCCTCAATTAAAGCTTGAAATAAGAAAACCTAAAACTTCTTTTATGTCCTCACTTCTAAAGAATAGAATTAGTTGCTTCTGATAGTATTGGAATTGTAATTCACACTCCTGGAAATCCAGCAATGGATCTTTCAACCCTTTTCAACGAAGCACATTTCAGCTGTTACCCAATTATGCTGCCTTTGCTCCAAGTCAAATCATCATCCAACAGCTGAGAATTGAAACAGACTCCATTTGTGAAAATGAATGGTGTATTTATCTGGTAATGCAGAATGTTTTTAAGTGTTACTCTAGCTGTCGTGTAGAAATTAGGATGTTATTGCTTGTTCTATTAATTCTCATTTCTGGGAAACTGATTTGTAGGTTGGTTTCATCAGAGCGATATGGTAGGCTTTTCTATCAACATTATATGCAAACCATGCCATAGACATTACAATGAGCAATGTATTGCCCATAATCTAAGCATCTGGCTTAAAATAAAGGAATCATCATAGGAATCATTATTTCTTGAAGGAGAATCCATATTATCCTGTTTGTAGACTGGTACTTAATAGTTCACTAATCTTAACTGATCACCTTCGCACAGAATGATAGAAACTAGATGGAACTAATGAATACAAATAACAAAAAATAATATTCCCCTTACCTAGCTGTCCCGGTTTTCTCTCAACACTTCGCAAATATTGTTCAGCTATTGTTTAGGGCACATTGTAATAAATAGCAAGACACAAAGCATCCTTCACTACTACCCTGCAACCTAGTACAGCAATTTTTGCAAACTTTCACAGTAGCATGGAGTCTTATTTTAGGTTTCATTAACAATACTTTTAAGGAAGGAAAATTGGGACAAATGATAATGGAAAAGATAATTATAATTATTTTATTCTGTCGCTGTTCACAGATTCCCAAAGATGATTTGAGACAGCGTAACAACAATAAACAGTAACACAACTGGTAGGTGTTGAGGATAGCTGATAAGAAATGGGACATTTTTCATTAAATTAAAAAAAAAAATTGACAATCCAGAGGTAGAGGAGTCATGGGGAACATTCTGGCATACAAAAAAAAAGACATATTTATTTAGGTGGCTACCCTGTGAAATGAGGTGCAATCACTGCTTCTTAGCAAATGCCAGCCACTGTAGCTTGATTAAGGCTATCTGTACTGAAGTAAGTTCTCCTCCCAGTTCTGCCAAAGTAAGGGCAGGGAAAGAGAAGGAATACACAAGCAAAGGAAGGCTACCACACTGATGAGTGGCAACTGACAGCTTTTGTCCTCTGTGTTAAATTTCCTCCTACAACAGTTTTAAAGAACTGTACACAGATTACAATAAACCTATCAGTTTTAATCTCTATTAAGTAAATTTTTCTCAGGCAGAAAAATTGTCCAATATATATATTTCTTTCTCCTCTGTGTATATTATCATTATGTATGTATCTGATATATGTACTTTATGCACAGATACGTACATATTCATATCTGCCTGTTCATCTTTGTATTTGTGTTAAATGGACTTATTTAGACTTCCTTTGTCTTTTACCCCTCATTACCTTTTCAGTAGCAGTTTTTGTCATGCAGTCACTCTCAAGTTCATTTTTTTTTATTGTAAAAGTGACATTTAGAATAATGAACTTAATCTAATTCCATTTTTATAATAAAAAGGACAGATTCTTAGCTGCCATAAACTGGTATATCCCCTGTGAGGTCAGTACAGATTCATGGCACTTGAGTTTGATTTTAAGAAGGCCTACCCAGTGCAAATAGTTCTTTCAAAATGCTTAAATTCTACAAGGATTTTCTCCTAGGTTTATCAGACTTCATTTTGGGCAGATAATTTAGGCTCACACCTGTCCTGTCTTTCCTCTATCAAAGTCTCCTGTGGAGACTCTCTCTGTCTTTCTCTCAACAAAAAGTAGTAATGCTTCCAGAATGAACACAATCTCTGAACTGCCTAACACCAGGAATAAATTTATACCTTTCTTATTTGTTTTTCAGATTTGAGGTCATAGCATTGCAGTCAGTAAGCTTCTCCAAGATGGTACAAAGTTAAAAAATCTCGACTGGCTAATGAGAATTCTGTCTTTGTCTAGTGATTGCCACAGAAATACTACAGTATTGTTCACCACCACTGTTCATCACATGACACTGCTACCTTATGAAACTGTCTGGACCAGAAAGCCTTAAATTGAAATAAAAATAAGGTATGGGTCGAACCTTTCACTGTGTATAATCAGGACAACACAGACTTTTATACTAACCCTAAAGGAGAAGCTGGTTTCTGCTACCCAATTTCTCATTTGTAGCTATTCTTTCATTTAAATGAATGTCCAGTCACTGGTTGCCTGCAATACATTCATTTTGAGAATTTGCAAGGCATTACTCAGGGTGACTAGTCACCCAGGTCACTTTTTCTTATTCTGCAGCTCTTTTGATGATGCAAATGTTTCGGATATAGGATGAGCGAGTTATGAACGCCCAACAGCAGGTATGCCTGTTTACACCCACATTTTCCTCACACAAACTCAGCTACTCACAACATGTCTGCCTGTCCTGTTATACTGAATTCATGACAGTGGTCTCAGAAAGCTTATTAAGTTGTCCCTTCTATTGTGAATTAAGACACAACTAACGTTTGTCCTACATTTGTTTCGTACTGCTTACAACAGAAGTGAACAAAATCAAGTATCTATTTTAGCAGTAAAGAGTTTTAAATTGTTTTTCTATCTCCCCCAAACTGAAAATGAAAAGGCCAAGTATGAAAGAATTTAACAGTTTCAGAAGTTTTAGACTTTAATTACATCTTCAGACACACTCAATATTCAGCCAGTTTTAATAAAGATCTAAAAATAATGATGTGCATGCATTCCAACAGCAACAAATCTGGGAGGTTCAAAACTAATTTGGTATTATGCAAGTTGACATTTCCCCTTTTTATCAGGGTATAGGTAGATTTGTTTCTACAGACTTGGAAGTAGAAAGTATTTGGAGAATATACAACATCTGAAAGACCTATTTCTTGTACTGAAAAAGAAATTCCCTCATTTGATTAAAAGTGCAGATCTGCTTGAGATGAAACCACCATTAGAATATAGAATATTAGAGAGAATTTCTTTTAGAAGGTCCTATGAGTAGAAAAACAGAATGCCTCAGCTCATCATGCCTGTTCGTAAGACTACAGGGAATGCACCTACACCACATCCCTTACACCACACACGTGAAAGATTAAGTGTCAGGCTAAGTCTATAATTTTTTCTAAGTAGTGCACATAGGGTCCTGCCACACATAAACTTGGTAAGTATAATAATAAGCAACTATCTTGTGCAACACAAAATCCAGTTTGTACGGTGCTTTGAAACATCAAGACGTTTCAAGGTAATTTACCAGAGACATACAATAATTGAATAATACAGTCTGCAGTTCCAAGCTAATGACGGTAAGCAAAGGGAAAACAAGTGAGTCTTCTCTACTATCAAGGTAGGGAATCTTTCTGTTCCTTAATCTTCTCCTCTCCTGGGGCTGTCAATTGTGCAAAATGGCTTGAAATTATGGATTTTTTTCTCATGGACTACAATTTGCTCAGGGACTATTCAAGTAAACAAAGTCATTCAATTTATGATCTGGTTGCCTCTTTCCCTACTATATTTACAATGCATTTTCTGTAATTGTTACAATATTGATCAAGGAGTGTTTTGTAAATATTCTATGGAGTGGTGTGGTCTATGTGTAGAAAAAGTCAGATGATGTCAGTGCACATTTATTTTCTATACAAAAGAGATGCACAACATTCTTACTCTGATCAAGTCATATTTTTGATCCACGTTGCATAAAAAAAAAAAAAAAGCAAAGCCTACAACCTGACAAACACCACAAGCTCAATAATACTGGAGTTGTGGCTCTGTTGAAGCCAGTATGATTTACTACTGACTTCAGTGCTACAAGCATTGTACTCTGAAAGTTAAAATGTACAGTTTCCAAACAATATAAAAGAAGCTTCTTTTGAAATAGAAGAATAACCTAAGTAGACTTCTTCACTATATTAACATAGAAAAAGGAGAAAAAAAAAGAAGTAAAAACTAGTACCTAGCCACTGTGATGTTTGTTTTATGCATTTAGTACTCTGTGGATTATCTGTGATGCATATGATTTCCTGTGTGCATCTTCTATGATATTCACCACCAAAACTCTATACTGAAGCTACTTCAGCTAAAAAACACTGCTAAATTCTTTATGCCTCCTCCAGTTCCTTACCAAATGCTCTGAAGAGAAGAACATTTAAATTACAGCATGGCTTCTTTGATAGATATGTTAACATTTGGAAGAGGTGCCCAGAGCAGCATGGTGGAGTGAGCACTCCTTGTGGAGTCTCTCTGATCTGCTGTTATAATTCCAGCTCCGTATGCAGGTTTGGGGGCTTCACGTGCGTTTCCTTATGGCCCTAGGTGACACAACAAGCAAGCAGAATTGTACTCACCAGAGCTTTATCAGACGTACTCTATGTCATGGCTCTGCAGCCTGTCCCTCAGCGACAGGCTCACCACTTCACATTCCTGAGTCTCCAATCCCTCTTCAATCTAATCGCCTTCTGAAACCAGAGGCTTTCTCTCACTCCAATTTGATTTGTTACTCTACAGTAATCGTGTATAGGAAGTTACATAGCTATGTTTTCCGCAACCCAGAGGCACGCTTTTGAACTTTCTAATATGCCAAGGCACAAAACCCAGCGTCACAAGTAGGGGTAAACATGCACTCTGGTCCCATGGGGAGCAACATAAGAGGTGCACCTTATCCATTCATGCAGTTGCAGAAGGGCTGCTACATATCAGTGTATGGGGGACAGTGACTCCTAATGCTGCTTCAGCCCAGGGCCTCTCTAAGAAACACAGCCCTTGGGTAGGACACCGGCCTTTCACTCCCTCCAGTTCAGCAGTACATCCTGCGCCAGGCACATGAAGGGGGCAAGAGACTATGGAGTCATGCTTACAGTCAGTGCAATATGAGAAGAAAAAAGTGTGAAGGAGCGAGATTAACATCACCTATGAGAGTGTACAAAATATTGATGAGCCAGTATTTTGCAGGTTATGACAGTCGTCTGCGCATTCCTGTGTACAGATGACAGAGAGCAGACTAAGCAGTGAAAGACAAAGGTTTTAGTCATCAATTGGCTCCATTAACTACAAAGCACCTACAGCCTGACTGTTGAGCAATGCTAATCATTCTCATCCTGCTTCACAACTGCAATGCACAGAATGAGAATTCATGGTTGTAAACAATAACAAGAAAAATATTTTTTAATTCTTAACGCACCCAATGTCTGAGCATTGACAGGGTCTGTCAGTGGAGCGGGGTGAGCACAGAGCCACACTCCCAAGGAAGGGGAACCACGAGCGAATAGCAACAGCACTTTGCTCTGCCCTACCACTGACCCCAGCTGCAATCAGGGCACACCACACTTTAAACAAGGAGCAACGGGGGTGAAGTGAAAGCAGTTCAGCTCCTTTGCTGCTACAGGTCAGTTCTGAGCAAAAACTCTTTTGAGAAAAGACTACCAATTTAGGTGAATTATGTGTGGTGGCTTTGTGATGCAGATTAGTGTCCATGAGGGACTGGGATGAAAACACTGAACTCATTGTGTATGCACATATAGATTATGTGATAAAGTTAACTATAAATTAAGAGATCTATACTGTCATAAAAACTGTCTCAATAAGACCATTAAAACTGTATAGTAGCTGCATTTTAGATTACTAGACTGTGGGTCCGAGTTTTTATTTATTTCTTCTACTGAAACTGCACTCCATATGCGACTCTTCCAGGATTTTGGAGATACAGTGAGAAGCTTAGAAACAGCACGCTATTCTAAAATGAAGCAGAGATGTCTCTCTTTCAGCCAGCTGTGTCTCCATCAGTTTCAAAACCTTTTTTTTCCCCTCAAACATCAGAAAAAATACAAAATATAGGAGAAGGAGTTGGGCTGGGTGGTTAGTTCTGATGAGCTGAAGTGAATCTGAACACCATTAAATATGTCTAGGTTCTTTTTTGGGTGAAGGTTAATTTTTGGCTTAGTAAGATGTCGCACTACAATTTCTGAAACTTTATTCCATTTAGATATTGTGATTGATCACTACCAGAAAGCAATATAATGCTGAAAAATGCAGAACCAAGATTGAAAATAATTCCTTCAAAATCTATCAAAATAAATTTAAAACATAAATTAAACTTTAAAATGGACTTTAAAGAGTTGCAGTGAAACTAGGCTCCTGTACTGTGCTCTGTGTCCCTAATTGTGCTTCAACAACAGCCTGCAACCTCGGGAAAATTTTAAAAAGTCATCTTAAAATAGTCTGCAGTATGCAACTTATGTCTAAATAGAAAGACCAGTGAACAAGAGTTGAAATGAGCAATTCTATCGAAAACATAGATTTTGACATCAGCTAATGTAAGTCCTTCAGAAGTAAGATTCCCCTTCTTTTTTGTTTCCTGTAACAGGCTGACAACTGAAGTGCTCCATGGAACATCTCACTACTTGCCATTCTTCAGGGGACAGATGTGAAGGCTCCTCTGCATTAACACCGCTCAGAGGAAAGTTCAGCTGCCCGAGGAGAGTTCTGAAGGTCAGAGAAACTGTGGCAAGACCACATGCAATGGATCTTCATATACACCACACGTGATGCAAGTTAAGATAAGCAATGACCTGCTTTGTAGCATTATTTTACCTGCTTCTTGTAGAAACAAAGAAAATTTAAAGGAGCAAAACATTTAAATAACTAACAAGCATCTTAAGTTACCATAAAAAGAACCAGGTAGATATGACACCACATAAAAACAGGGCAGGGCAGTTGTTCTTTTAATGTCTAATCTGGTTTATGGGTAGCAAACTCTTCTGCCTACTCTGAATTTTTCAGTTTCTTTTTATTATTTCAAAGTCTACCTTTATAGCTCTCAGGCTTATTCTGCACTATTAAAGCATCCCATTTGCAACCTCAACCACAGAAGACACAAACCACATTAGCAGAAAGTGGTTATTTATGTTTGCTATAGATAAGATGCTCCCCTTATCTATGGATCCTCCTGTTTCTCTGCCAAAAAAATCTGTCAAGTCTGTCAAGCGTGGGCCAACTGTGGGCAAACTTTCTGTGCTTCCTAGTCTGATTTGAAAAGATTCTTCTACAGAACCATACCTTCCCATAACAACATTTATTTTATCCTCTCTTTTGGGACATTCCCATTGACAGCAGTAAATGACTTTTAATCTTCAAATTCAGCCACTGATCCTTCATTCCCACAGCACACTGGACACACACTTTGACTGGACATAGGAAAACTTGGTTTAGGGCAGGGTAAGTTATTACCATGGCATTTAGTTACATTATGCAGGTTAAATGAACTAAGAACTGACGTGCTGACAGGTCCCACAGGCAGTCTCAGTGAAGAATTGTCACCAGATCTGGGTGTTTCTATTGTGTGAAACTGGTATTGGGCTTGACCCTATTTAAAATTTGTGTCACTCATCTGGCAGTAAATAAACAGTCAAGACTAATAAAATGAACAAATAACACGGAGATAAGAAAGTGTTCAAATAAAATTCAGGAAAGCTATGGCTAGCAAACAAAATGGTATAGTATGCTAGGTCCCTCCATGCCAAATACCGACATAACTAGAAGCAAAGCTATATGCTGAAGAACAAGAAATGAATATTCAGAACAAGAAACTCACTACATGTTGGAAAAAAAAATGTCTGGCTGGGATTGGAAGTTACAAGAGAAAAGTGTCCTACCATGGGCTTCCTGAGCATGTGGAAGGGCTTCTGTGGTGAGTGGCTGAGCAGTCCCTCTGTGCTCCCAGAACACAACTTTACAAGACTGCATTGCCACGTGATAGCAGAGTCCATGTTGTACCTGAATGGTTCAGGCTCTCAGATCAACTCAGCCACCTAGGCTGAAGCTGATAAAAGCAATGACATCAAAATTGTGTTTCTGTGAATAATTTTACATGAGAGAATGAGCAAAGGAACTTAGTGGCAGAATAAATTAGTATAGTATCCACTCATTGTTAAAGAAATACTGCAATACAAATCCTAGCTTAGGTCACACTGAAAATGAGTTTTGATGTCTTTTGCTGATTCTTATTTTTCCATTTGAAAGGACCAGATAGGAACAGCAATGGCATCACAGGTCACAAGCTACATGCTTTTCAGGGACCCATCTTCTTGCGATGCCTGTCTGTATCCAAGTCTACAGGTCTCATAAATAGCACATTGGGATGTGACATTTTTAAAATAACAATGAAGAAAACTCTAAATAATTAACCCTGAGGGAAATACGTCATGTTAATGGTAAGCATATTTTTCATCACTCCATCAAACAAAAAATTTTGAAAAAAACATAGTGACTTTCTTCCCCAGAGAATATGAAAACTGTAGCATGACACTGTAACAACGTGCAAAGTAAGCACATTCTTAAGAAATGAGGCTCAGCTCCTAGAGGCATGTTGCACACTGCCTCGCTGGACAGGAAGGCTACACGTGGCTAGTTCTAGTCAGAAGTATTTGGCATTGGGTCGCATGACTATGGGCATTTTAAGGACCCACATAATTAGACTACAGTGAGCTCTACTCTGCCACAGAAACTCCAGACTAAATGCTTTGTTATCTCTGAAGCCTTTTAGAGGTCTCAGGGGGTCGGAGCACAGTGACTGCACAGTAGTGCGGGTCCTCACCAGCATGCTGACAGAGTCCCATCCACTGTGGCCATGATTAGGCAGCTCTGAAGTGGAAGTATTAGGCTGAACCAAAAATAAACAAAATAAATGCACTGACTGGGAAAACAGAAAGGTAAGTTCCCCAGGGAACTGGACAGGTACCTCAAAGATGTCTGGTCTGGGTTAACACCTAAAAGGAGGCTTTTGTGTGGGTCCACAAACTAAGCCCTGCCACATCTTCATATGGTTCTGTAAAACATGCAATGAATCAGGACCCTCAATGAGTAGTGCTAGAGCAGATGCAGGATCAGGTCCACTCAAATACAACATTGCATAAGTAAGAAACATAATACATTTTTTGTTTGTCTGTTGCACCCACCTATTTCATGCACTCTTTAAAGCTCGCGGAAACATACTCAAAGTTACCTAGTATATTTTTCTGACACCTCTGCAAAACTCATATCTAATAGTTTCCTTGAAGTCACTGTTGTTGTTTTTCAGTACCAGTATTCACGTATTTTAACCATGAAAGGGTGTTTACTTTAAAAAAAAAAAAATAAAGGTGGTTTTGTTGTGATTCACAGATTCACAGATTTCTCTAGGTTGGAAGAGACCTCAAGATCATCGAGTCCAACCTCCGACCTAACACTAAGTACTCCACTAAACCATATCCCTAAGCTCTACATCTAAACGTCTTTTAAAGACCTCCAGGGATGGTGACTCCACCACCTCCCTGGGCAGCCCGTTCCAATGCTTAATAACCCTTTCGGTAAAGAAGTACTTCCTAACATCCAACCTAAAACTCCCCTGTCGCAACTTTAGCCCATTCCCCCTCGTCCTGTCACTAGGCACGTGGGAGAATAGACCAACCCCCACCTCTCTACAGCCTCCTTTCAGGTAACTGTAGAGAGCGATGAGGTCGCCCCTGAGCCTCCTCTTCTCCAGGCTGAACAAGCCCAGCTCCCTCAGCCGCTCCTCGTAAGACTTGTTCTCCAGACCCCTCACCAGCTTGGTCGCCCTTCTCTGGACTCGCTCGAGCACGTCCATGTCCTTTCTGTAGCGAGGGGCCCAAAACTGAACACAGTACTCGAGGTGCGGCCTCACCAGAGCCGAGTACAGGGGCACAATCACTTCCCTCGACCTGCTGGCCACACTGCTTCTTATACAGGCCAGGATGCCGTTGGCCTTCTTGGCCACCTGAGCACACTGCTGGCTCATATTCAGCCGACTATCCACCAATACTCCCAGGTCCTTCTCGGCCAGGCAGCTTTCCAGCCACTCATCTCCCAGCCTGTAGCTCTGCTTGGGGTTGTTGCAGCCCAGGTGCAGGACCCGGCACTTGGCCTTGTTGAACTTCATGCAGTTGACCTCAGCCCATCGCTCCAGCCTATCCAGATCCTCCTGCAGAGCCTTCCTGCCCTCGAGCAGATCGACACACGCACTTAGCTTGGTGTCATCTGCAAACTTACTGAGGGTGCACTGGACGCCCTCATCCAGATCATCGATAAAGATATTAAAGAGGACCGGCCCCAGTACCGAGCCCTGGGGGACTCCACTAGTGACCGGCCTCCAACCAGATTTGACTCCATTCACCACAACTCTCTGGGCCCGGCCATCCAGCCAGTTTCTAACCCAGCGAAGCGTACGCCAGTCCAAGCCACGAGCAGCCAGTTTCTTGAGGAGAATGTTGTGGGGAACGGTGTCAAAAGCCTTACTGAGGTCAAGGTAGACCACGTCCACAGCCTTTCCCTCATCCACCAAGCGCGTCACTTGGTCATAGAAGGAGATCAGGTTCGTCAAGCAGGACCTGCCTTTCATAAACCCATGCTGACTGGGCCTGATCGCCTGCTTGCCCTGCAAGTGCCGCGTGATGACCCTCAAGATAATCTGCTCCATGAGCTTCCCCGGCACTGAGGTCAAACTGACAGGCCTATAGTTCCCCGGGTCTGCCCTCCGGCCCTTCTTATAGATGGGCGTCACATTGGCTAGCCGCCAGTCAACCGGGACCTCCCCCGATAGCCAGGACTGCCGATAAATGATGGAAAGCGGCTCGGCCAGCTCCTCCGCCAGTTCTCGCAGTACCCTCGGGTGGATCCCATCAGGCCCCATCGACTTGCGCACATCCAAGCTCCGTAGCAGGTCGCCAACCATTTCCTCATGGATAGCGAAGGCCACATCCTGCTCCCCATCCCCTTCCACCAGCTCAGGGCACTGGGTGTCCGGAGAACAACCGGTATTGCCGCTAAAGACTGAGGCAAAGGCGGCATTAAGCACCTCAGCCTTTTCCTCATCCTTAGTAACTAGGTTTCCCCTCGCATCCAGTAAAGGATGGAGATTCTCCCTAGTCCTCCGTTTCGCGTTGATGTATTTGTAAAAGGATTTTTTGTTGTCTTTAACGGCAGTAGCCAGATTGAGCTCCAGATGAGCTTTGGCCTTTCTAATTTTCTCCCTGCACAGCCTCGCTACATCCTTGTAGTCCTCCTCAGTGGCCCGCCCTTTTTTCCAAAGATTATAAACCCTCTTTTTTCTGCTAAGCTCCAGCCGCAACTCTCTGTTGAGCCAGGCCGGTCTTCTTCCACGCCGGCTCATCTTTGGGCACGTGGGGACGGACCGCTCCTGTGCCATCACGATTTCCTTCTTGAGGAGCGCCCAGCCTTCCTGGACTCCTCTGCCCTTCAGAACCGCCTCCCAAGGGACTCGGCCAACCAGCGTCCTGAGCAGCTCAAAGTCAGCCCTCCGGAAGTCCAAGACAGCAGTTTTACTGGTCCCCTTCCTGGCCTCGCCAAGAATAGAGAACTCTACCATTTCGTGGTCACTCTGCCCCAGACAGCTTCCGACCACCACATCTCCCACCAGTCCTTCTCTGTTTGTGAAGAGAAGGTCTAGCGGGGCACCACCCCTGGTAGGTTCACTGACCAGCTGCGTCAGGAAGCTATCTCCCACGCTCTCCAGAAACCTCCTAGACTGCTTTCTCTGTGCCGTGTTGTGTTTCCAGGATATGTCCGGGAAGTTGAAGTCCCCCACGAGGACAAGCGCCGACGATTTTGCAACTTCTGTCAGTTGCCTATAAAACTCCTCATCTGTCTCCGCATCCTGGTTCGGCGGTCTATAGCAGACCCCCACCAGGATGCTAGCCTTGCCGGCCTTCCCACGGATCCTAACCCACAGGGATTCAACCTTATCATTCCCAGCCTGGAGTTCCACAACATCAAAAGATTCTCTAATGTAGAGAGCCACGCCACCACCTCTTTTGTGCTGCCTGTCCCTCCTGAAGAGCCGATAGCCAGGCATTGCAGCACTCCAGTCGTGGGAGCGGTCCCACCACGTCTCCGTGATGGCAACCAAGTCGTAGCCTGCCTGCTGCACGATGGCTTCCAGCTCCTCCTGTTTGTTACCCATGCTGCGTGCATTAGTGTAGATGCACTTCAGCTGGGCCATCGCCTTCTTCCCCGGCCTAGCCATTGTTTCCCCCGGCACAGCTCCAACAGGCCTTGTTTGAGCCCCGTCCCCCTTCTTACCTAGTTTAAAGCTCTCTCTATGAGCCCCGCCAGCTCCTGGCCTAGGATCCGTTTTCCCCTTGGAGATAGAGACCCGTCTGGGGCCATCAGGCCGGGTGCCGAGTAAAGCTCCCCATGGTGAAAAAACCCAAAATTTCTATGCTGGCACCAGCCTCTGAGCCACCTATTAACCACATGAGCTTTCCGCGTCCTCTCCGTGCCTCTCCCTTCCCCCGTAGGGACAGACGAAAACACCACCTGCACTCCCGCTCCCTCCACCAATCGTCCCAGCCCCCTATAGTCCTGTTTGATGGCCCTGAGGCTTCTCTTTTCAACATCATCGCTGCCAGCCTGGACTATCAAAAGCGGGTAATAGTCAGAGGGGCGAACCAGGTTTGGAAGCTTCCTGGTAACGTCTCTGACCCTGGCCCCAGGGAGGCAGCAGACTTCCCTATGTGTGGGGTCAGGCCGACAAATAGGGCCCTCCGTTCCCCTGAGGAGGGAGCCGCCCACAACAATCACCCTTCTTTCTTTCTTGGTGGAGGCAGTCCTGAGGCGTGGAGTCAACTTCCTCACCTCAGGCATCCTCCCGGGTAGGCTTCCTACCTCATCCTCACCCACGGGTCTCTCGAGCCCCAGGGCCTCAAACCTATTGTTCAAGGGCACCTGGGAAGGCGGTGCCGGCAGGGGAGGGCATCTCCTGCGAGGTCGAGCAGGGACCTGTCTCCATTCCTCCTCAACTCGCAGGTCCCCTCCCTCTGCCCGATGGCAACAGGGCAGGGGGTCCACCCCCCTTTGGGGCGTCTCACCCTGGTCCCTCTCCCTCCGCTCCTGCAGGGAGTTGCTCCACCAGTCTATCTCCCGCTCGCACTCCCTGATATCCCTCAGTCTCTGCACCTCTTCCTTGAGTTCCGCCACCATGCGGACCAGGTCGTCCACCTGCTCGCACCTCACGCAAGCAGTCTCCCTGCCTCCCGCCGATGGCAGCAAAAGGCTCAGGCACTCCCCGCATCCTGAGACCTGAACTGCCGCATGTTTGGACGGGCAGTCGGTCTGGGTGTGCACTGACTTCCTAGAGAAGGCACCGTGCCTGGTGGAGACCATTGTAGCCCAGCTGACAGGAGAGTGCCGTTAGAGGAATTGTCCCTAAGGGCGGGTGTGAGCGCTCCGCCCTGCCTGCGCCAACTGCCTCGCTAACTGCCGCGTCACTCCCACCGCGTCACTCCCTGTTTGCCGGCCCTGTTCGCCGCGCTCCTGGTCGCTCGCGCTCCCTAAGGACTGCCTTTGAACGGCCGGGGGGAGGAGCTGACGCTGTCGCTGCTGGCCCCGCCTACGCTTCGGCAGCCTCCCTCACGAGGGCTGCCGGTGCCTGGCGGCTCCCTCACGTAGGCTCGATGCCCGAAAAATAGCCCTGCCTGTCCCGATCCCGCGCTCCGCTGCAGCACGCGTCTGCCCCGGAGCCGGTCGCCTCGGCAAGTGATAAGTATTTCCTTTCAGATTTGGAGATTTTTATTGGCAATTCAACACATACAGTGTTGAAAAAGGAGTCAGGCTGTGTTTTGTAATAAAGCTGAGAAAGGAAGGAGGGAATACAATAAAACAGAAACTTGTAACGTGATTCTCTAAGGGGGAAATTGGTTTTATGTATTAAGACAGGCTTATAAATATGCTAAAATTAAATTTAGCATAAACATGTATCATTCATCCAATATAGTGTAACGTAATTGTAAAAATACAGAAAAAATAAATGGAAATACATCAATTTAATTTGCTCTTTTTCTTTATGGGTTGATATTAATGACTAAAAACACACAAATAGGAAATTTATACAATAGTCACCACATTTCTTTACCTGTTGTTTCAAAGGCAATTTCATTTTCAGTTGTAATTGTTTTAAATGGCTTTTACAGCAACACAACCACAGGCTATTGCCACTTGTCTTATGGAAACACCCCACTTTCACAACTCTCTGAACCATAAGGCCATGTGAGTGTTGTAATTTCTGAGCAGCAGGCCAAGCATATGTTTTTATACAATTGGAGTGTAATGGTTTGGGTATGATCTGAGACAATGCCAGATTAGTTGAAAACAATATCTAAAAGCTTGGAAATACAGAATTCTGAAATACATTGTGCTTGATATTTGGAAAAGGATATCTGTACGTAATTTTTTTGCCACTTTTCTTATGATAGTAAATAAAAATAAATGATGAAAGAATATAGAAACCCTGTGTCCACTCGTTTTTCTCAAGACAAGAAGTTATACCTTAAGCGAGCAAGCAC
Source organism: Anser cygnoides (assembly GCF_040182565.1). Lineage (NCBI taxonomy): Eukaryota > Metazoa > Chordata > Aves > Anseriformes > Anatidae > Anser > Anser cygnoides. Next base: position 26,329,765 of record NC_089877.1, on the reverse strand, counting down.
CGTGCCCTGCAAAGGAAGGAAAATAGTTCAAAGGCTACAGTCAGCTGAAAAGGAGGCTAAAGGTCTGTGCACAATTGCTCCCTGACATTTCTGCATGTAATTACCATCTGTCTATTTTAGACAGACACCTATCTCGCTGTTTTTGCATTCAGTCACCCCATTTGCATGCACACTTATGGTAATTGCAAGTGTAAATATAGTGGGGAAATTGACCTCAGGCCTTCATTTTTATTTTTACTTTTTAAAAAATGTGGTCCACATTTATAACAGCACAGTCAGATTTACCATTACAAGATTCTGCTCCTCATAAATATATTTGGGTTTTTATTTCATTCTAAATATTCACAAGTGAAGGAAATGAGAAGGGGAGAACAGCTGTAAGTAAGAATAAAGACATGTTTGAAGGAGCAGGCAGAGTTTAGGCTAAGAAATATAGTGACAATATTGTGATTTACAGATCAAACATTCCAGCCAGAAGCTCTGTAGGAAAGCAAGATATAGTACGGTTCCAAATAACAGGATAGCTCTTCAGCTGATGCAATTCAGCAAAGCTCTACTGGAAACAATGAAGTTATGCTGATTTACACTGGCTTGAGCTCTTGCTCAATATGTTTATAGCTTAATGGCTCAATATTAATCTAAAAATCAGAAAAATAACAACTTGTCATTTATTTAACCCCAGCATGATGGAAGGTTAAACTAAATACAGAAAGCCCATAACAAATAGCAGGGACATTCTAAGGTCACCAAATGAAGGCTGTCGTTTTTGTATTCAGGCCAATGATAAAAGAGTTTTTAAATGTTTGGACATTCAATCTATGTAGTGCCACAACCTGAACATACCCCTTTGCCAAACACAGGCTCACTAAATCCTCTTGGAATGTTGTTTACCTCTGAATAAATCAAATTTGACAGCGTAGGTTAACTTTACAGATTCATTTTTCAATCACAAGTGATTGATATTTCTTACAGAAAGAAAGCTACAGAATTCTTACTACGTTACCGACTATTGGAAGTCATATTGTTCTTGGGTGTCATATGGAAATCCAAGCCATTTTTCAAGTACTTTGTTTCAGAGTCATCCACCCTCTCTGTGAGAACACAGTAGTGAGTGTACTCAAATGAAGATAACCTAGCAGAGATAGTTTATCAATTATTTTAAGTCGGTGTCTGTCTCCCAGAGGCTGAACATGCTGTACTGCGCATTTTTCAGCAGTGGGCCAGTACTAAAATCTTAAATCCATTATCCAGGCTTATGTCACACAACAATAAAGAATAGGCTATTGCAAGAAACTGAATGAAAGCTGAGATATGGGAAGGTTTATTGTTAGTTGATTAAAAACAAATCATAACAAAATAGGGAAGGGAGCTTGAAGCAATCTCTATCATTTTATTATATACATATATATATAAAAAAAATCTTTTGGAGAGGCCAGAAATAATTAAAAAAAATCTTAATTTTAAAAATTTCTATGTATATCTTACTCCCTTAATTAAAAAATAAATATGCATATGAAATATGATGTCAGCAAGAATGTTCATATATTGCATTACTTGTTTGTTCAACTGAATCTGCTATTTTGGCTACTAGCTGTTTAATTATTATATGTAATATTGCTTAAGGCTATCTGATATGGGTGTCTATGAAAAAAAATGGTTGTAATTCACTTTTATTATTATAATGACCTTGGTCTATGACAGGACTGAATTAAATATCAGTAAGAATTTACACAATTCACCATGCTCATGTTCATGCCACTTAACATTCAGTGTTTAACTGGAGCACCTAAGTCAGGTGGATGGATTTAGATGCACATTTGTCCCGAGGCTCTCTGTACTGTCAATGAAGACTGATAGGCACTGCCAAAAGGCAACTCAGGCCTCAGATGAATGGAATTACCCTTTGGGGTGCCTGCTGCCTCCATTTTCCATAGAGGGAGCCTAGGATAAGTACGTTTCTACTCTCAGTGCTTCTGCTGAGTGCCTAACAGTTATCTTGGAAAGTACATTATATACACGTTCTGGGGAACAGGTATCTTAGGTATCTTTTTCTTTCTTTTTTTTTTTTTTTAATATTTAATATTATAATATTATGTCAGAACATTAAGATTTCCCAATTGTAAAGTCAACATCTAGTTGACAAAAAAAAAAATAATAATAATCCAATGTTCAAATCAACAGCCTCACATAGGATTTTCCCCGTATCTCATAACAACATAGTCTATAAGTGCTTGAACACCTACTGTTTCTCAAGCAACATCAGCTAATTTCTAGAGTCATATATCTAGGTACTCATCAATCTTTATTTTTTTAATCTAGTCTAAAGCTATTGTCATATGGTCCCAGATACCTTCATTACAGATGGGCAAATAACTTATTTGAGAAATTTACTTTCTACCTACTCATATATTACAAACAGGCTCTTAAGAGCTCTTAAGACTCTTCTTTTGGGGATCTGCTTTTCTGGGGAAGCAGGAAGGGGACTGATAAGTATCGAGTACTCATAAGTTGTTATTCATTCAGAGCAGCTAGGGTGCATGTTTGTCTCTTTAGATTATAGATGTAAATCCCAGAGATGTCAACTAAAGCATCTCCCCTGGTTTGCTGAGTAAACCTCCTTCCCTGAGTAATCCACCAGTTGTTGGGTAAAGTAGTCTCAGACTGAGAAACCATTCATCTGCTGAGTGAATGTTGTAATTACTATACTACTGTATAAAGAGAACCACTATCTCCACTACTCTCATCATTTTTAAAGGAAAAAAAGAATCCTCATTTACTTCTTTGAAAGTAGAGGCCTACGCACCTATCTTCAGGAAGGATGCAATGCTGTGGGTCTCAAAAAAAAATACCACCCTTTGCCTTGAAAAGACACTCTCAAGAGCATGGCTTCAGACTAGACCCAACCATTTCTGGACTGAGTTTAAAGCTTTTGTCCATTCCACTTCCATGCTTTTTTTGAGACTCTCATTTGAAACGTCTTACAGGGCATCTTAAGTACCTCAATTGCACAGTCTTCTAGGCTAAACCTTGAACTAAGAACTTGAGTTTGGTATCAAAGCTCATTTTTTTTTTTTTTTAATTATTTGGATTGAGCATAAATAAGACTGTCAGGATGAGAAAATCATTGAGACATCACCTGCTAATTAGTGGCTGGGAGAGCACACTACAGAAGCACTGCTCTCTTACCATCTTGTTGTCTGGACGCCTTTGCTACCAGCTACTAACAGAGAAAGGATTCCGAACCCAGTGTCCCCACCTGCATTAGCAAGTAGTGTGATCAAATAAAAATAGATCTGTGCAGCAAAACAGTCGGTGCCAAGTACTCACCGTATACACTAACCTTGTATCAGATGAGTTTGCATCAGCTATCCCTACCACGCTGCCATGGACTTACTACCCATTAGCAATTCAAGTGGATTAAAAGTACTTATGGAACACATCTTCTGGTTTGGCACCAGCTTGGAGTCCAGCCGGCATGCTCAGAAACCATGCCAAGGTGTGAACTAAAACTTGATCAGAGGGGACTACTGGGATATTCACATGCTCCTTAGCCAAAATAAAATGCTAATTGACATATACCCAGTGTGTCATTGCAAATTTGTTTTCTGCCAGACTGCTGTCCTACAACATATACATAATTTTGCCTATTTACTTTCAGTATTAGAATTCCTTCTACTAGGAGATTAGAAATAAATGTAGTTTCCACAGACGGAATACAAACTTTAAAAGATCTGTCAATACCCAGGGATTTATTTTTATTTTTATTTTTTGTAATATTTGTAGGAAAGAACCAAAATGAAGAGTATCTTCTTGCCAGAATTTTAAAAAATCATTACAGTTACTGCTACATGCAGTAAATTTATGCTCAATAGTCCTCGTTCCATTTCCAGCACCATATACATTCTGATATCCTGATCATACGGAAAGACTGTTCAGTACTCTTTTGCTTTTCCAAAAGGATTGCCTATAGAGTCTCCTCTTTGAGGAGGAATGACCTAATAGGAGGATGTAGGATGGTTCTAGACAGGAGTAATCAAAGAAGTAAGCAAGACAGGATATTTAAAACACACATTTATTTTTTTTATGTTTTGTAATAAAAGAGAAACAAATAAATAAGTACAGACTTTTCTTTCCACTTTGTATTCAAAATTTGGATTTCAAAATCTGCTATGAAGTATTTTAAGGCACACAATTCACATCAGACACTTTGGAGGTCAATTTTTGCTAATGTAAGTTATTTTCACTTGAACATCCAGTTATCATTTTCAAGTAGTGCTGTTCTAGACAGACTAATGCAGAGTTCAAACAGGGCTGAAAAGTAGACTTTCCTCTAGTTTTATTTTCATGTAAGAGTAAGACAAGTATTTTACAAGTGACTTAGGAGGAAAACAAACAAGCAAGAAGAGCACAACTTAGAAAGTTACACACCAATTCTAGTTCCCATGGTTCTCAGCTGGATGTATAGTTGGAGTTGGATAGGCATTTTTTCTTGTTTTAACATTTCTCCACACTAGTACACTAGAGGAAGAATTCAAGACTTTCCAAGGACTTGCAGGGAAAGAAAGACAAGCAAGGAAGAAAAACATGGACCACCAAGTTCCAAATACCAGTAAGACAGTGTCCATTATAGCCACGTAGGATGTGATAGATGTGGGTTCAAGTTTTTGATTAACCTAAGGCTCCCATTTCCAGAAGATGAGCTCTCTCCACTCTGAGTTGGACTCGATGATCCTTATGGGTCCCTTCCAACTTGGAATATTTTATGATTCTATGATTTAACTACCCAGCTGTATATCTGAGTAGGATGAAGATTTCCCACTTACATCAGTTCTGTAAAAATTTAAAGATCCTTTATATTGTTGCACCTACATAGGTAGCTGACCTAGTCAGACTAATCAAGATCAAAGTCTTTAAATTAGGTCTTGCATCTACCAGAGAAATTACACAAGCAGGCAATTGTTTGCAATGTTGCGAGTTGTTCTAACCTAGCAATTCTTTTCATTAAGGAAAAAAAAAAAAAAAAAAAAAAGATCTTATATTAGCAGCTATTGGCTTCTATCTAGTAGCCTTACTTTTTTTGCCATATCTTTTTTTGAGTAAAAGCTGCCATCATTTATTAACTCCCTTAATTTAGGGAAGCAACTGCAGAAATGATTGTACTTCACAGAAATTTCCCTCCGTCTGGCTGCCTTCAATATAGAGGTGCTGAAGAAAGTGATTACATCTAACAACTGGAGTTAGATCTAAACAGAAGAGTTAGCTGTTATGACCCAGCCATGCATAAAAAGCAAAGAAGAATGTTTAGTGCAAAGTTCAGAGTTTAACAGATGTGCAGTCATCAAGTCCAGCCAGCTCTCACTTCTGCCTAACGTAGGCCACACAGCCAAATCCAGTAATTGATACAACGCCTGACAAGGGAACTGCCCTTATTTTTGCTCAAGATTCCTGACACAGTTATTTAACCATCCACCCATCTATCCATCCAGCTTTCTACCTTTTAATGGTAACCTCCTTTCTCAAACTCTCCCCTTCTCTCACCCTAAACAGCTGCAGTATGTAATGTACGCTATCATTTTCGTATAAAATTGTTCCTAAAAATTATCATAATGAAAATATTGTTATGTATTTTATCTTCTATTTACAATAATCTTACAAAATAATAATTGTATTTTGCTCTACTGTAAGGACCTTAAATATTTGGATATATTCAAAATTTAATTGAGGGTCACAACATCCTCATTCCTCTGAGGAAGTCAGATGTTGTTGAGAAAAAGATAAGCAGAACTGATCCGGTGTGATGCAAAGCTTTTCAGACTTACTGAAGCCTTGGCAACAATCTCATTACCCTCAGCATAGCCAGGATTTCACCCTTGATGTTAATCTGAAACTTCCTTCAACAACTGAATCACTTTGTTTGTGAAACAAAAAGGTCTCCATAACAAAATGACTTGTCTTGTAAGATTTCCAGTACTTCTAGATAAAAAGCAAACACCAATGAGATAAAAGATAATGACAAAAGATAACAACTGAGTGGTGCCCAGTGACAGGACAAAAGGGAACGGGCACAAACTGAAAGACAGGAGGGTCCATCTGAACGTCATGAAACATTTGTTTCACTGTGAGGGCGACTGAGCATTGGAACAGGTTGCCCAGAGGGGATGTGCATGTATCTCCCTCTTTGGAGATCCTCAAAGGCTCTCTGGATGTGGTCCTGGGCAGCCTGCTCTAGGTGGCCCTGCTTCAGCAGGGGGTTGGACCAAGCGACCCCTAGACGTCCCCACCAACCTCAGCCATTCTGTGACTCTCTAACAGTTACCCAACGGACTTAGTTGGCGCCCCAACTAAATGCTATTATTACTTTCTGACCAAATACAACTGATCAATTTTTTACCTGGACCTTGTGAAGAAAAGGTGCCTGCAATACCCCTACAGAAAGAGATTAATATAGCAAGGTAACCACATCCTCCTGAAGTACCTCCTAAGACATCAGCCAGCAATGGCTATTTCCCTCCAATCCAATTCATAAAAGAGTATTTCCAAAAGATATCATAATTCCTTGCATTTGCACAAGTTTCCTGTAGGACAGATTTCCAGTGACCTTAGCCAGAGGCTGTAATTATTCATTACATAAAGACCCCTTTTCAGTGCTCAAGAAAGTGAGGAGCAGCTTCATACTATCTAGATGACAGTTCAAGATGAGCAATATTAACTTTAAATAGCAAATTAATCTTTTTATAGACCATGCTTAATCCTTGGGCAGAACCTTACAGTTATTAGCACCACCTGGTGCAGTATGCATAAAATTCACTGCCACTGTTGAGACAGACCAAAGCTTATACTAGATTTCAATTCCACTTAAGGTTTCAAATAAGGATTTAAATGGGATTTGGGGACGTGGAGTGAAAGGGGTGGCTAAACTAGTCATTTGCCAGGGTGGTGCACTTGCTGTGAACTCATTGTGTGTTCTAACTCAACTGTAGACCTAAATAGGCGAAGTAATAGAATATGTCTTTTATTAATTATATAAATAAATTCTGACCGCAGTGTCATATTTAAAAATCGCATGTAACATAGATGATTAAATGTATAAAAAACAACAAAAAGGACAATGTCATATCAGGTCATCTGTCTTATATGCCTTTGCCCGATCACATGAAACTCAGCTAAAAATACTTCAACATTTTTTGCAGACATTACAATGATGAGGATTAAAAAAACAACAACAAAGAGCAGAGCTTTGTCTCAATGATTTTTCTAGACCTGAGACACCCACAAACATGCAAAACTGAAAAAAAATGAGATTCTTTTTCTTATTGATTTGGTCAGTTGGTAAAAAGGGTATGACAGTAAGGGGAATGTACAGTACATGTGTTTTGATCTTTCTTAAGGTTGTAATAGAGAGGTTATACATTTCATCTGAGCTGACAGCAGTTTGAAATGTTATAGATAGGCTTCCCGAGCACAACCATTATTTACTGTTTGACTGTAATGTCAGTCTTTTTCTGCTTTTTCAATATTGTTTGCACTTTGCCTTTGTGAAAAGGGTCTTGATTGAACCATACAAGGGGAGATATTTCTATCTTTCTATGGGATCAATGAAGATGTGTTTACAGGTCCAGGACACAGTGTACACACCACAATAATGGATTTTAGTCTGTTTGTTGACTGAAAGCTCCTTTTCTTTGTAACTTGTCAATCTCGCATCTATTACTTGATTGCAACATAAAAGGCTATTTGGACAAGCTCTGAAACAACAACTGTATCAATCTAACTGAAGTGGTTACCTGCACTAAGTATGCTGCCTTTAGCAAGATAAATCACTTAAAACTTGAAATCATGCAGAACTTTATTTGCTTCTCCATCTGTCATCTCTACTAAGTGCGTTTTGCTTTAAAAGATTTTATTGAAATGGTAGCAATCAACATGTGATTGCAATAACAAAATTAACGTCCCCCACTGCACTTTTATTTTATACTTCTGAACATAAGCAGAAACTGTATATGCAAATCAGTGCCCCAGCACATATCTTTTCCATCAGTGATCTCTTGTACCCTGCTATGACCAACACATTATTTAGTCATGAGTGACTTTCCTTGGCTTCTACTCCTCAAATTATATCATGGTGTCCATTAGAGGAGAACACTCTTTCTTTACCCCTCTAGGTACGTGATAAACTTGTATCCTGAAGCATCTGATCTCATTACACTTATTGACTCTTGAAAAAATACATGCATTCATAATCCCAATAGAAGTATTCATCCCCTAAAACAAAATACAGCTAAACTGTTTGATTCAATGACCTCCAACAGCAGCAGACTCCACAGGGTGACAGCATGAGGCATAAACTCTGTCAGAGAGCTTATGCTGTTGCACAGGAAAATAAAACAAAAGTCTCTGGTTTGTAAATGTCGTAACGATTCTGAAAGGGCTCGTGACACCTCAGGGAACGTAAGCCAACAGAGGGGAAGTTTGCCCTAGACTACCACCAGAGGTAACTGCTGAGCCAAAGAGGTTGCAGGGGCAAACACTATAATTACAGCAGCAGGGATAGCAGAGACAGAGACTCAGAGTTCAACAATAGCTGTAATCAGCACTGAAACTGATTTTTTTTCCCTCTCTGTTTTGTGCTAACTAGAGCCAGCAGTGGGAGCACCTGATCCTCCTAACTCAACAGCTCTCCAGTTCCAGGGGTCCACATGTGTGCAGCCAGCCTGCCACATACTGTAGGACACATGAGAGAAAAAATTACTGCTTTTATTTCACAATTGACTTTTAAGACATGCATCAACTTTGGTTCAAGTACACAGTATTAATCCTAGCAGACCACAGCAGCTCTAAAGAACTTACTGCTCTTTGCTAGGCAGCCAAGTATAATACCAAAGGTAATACCAAAAAGAAGCACCAACACAAAAGTTGACACAGCTCTGAAAACTACCCAGCAAAAATGATGTCCTCTTAACAAGGCTCTGTCATTTGAAACATATCACAGACCGCAGAATACTGATGCATTTTTTTTTTCTAACCATAGGGGTCATTTCTAAAATTATCTTTACTAGAAGCAGTTATTTCTCATTCAGAGTAGAAGAACAATAGTTTGATTGACCTGCACTCTGTTATTCCCTGGTAGCAAGCACAGGAACAAGAAAAGGACAGCAAACACCTGTTTGAAAATAATTTCCTATACAGCAGTGATTGGACTGCTATCGGGGGAAAACGTTGCCATCTCAGTGCTATCACACTGGAAAGCTTCACTGGCAGTAACATTTTTAGTAACACAGCTTTTCAAACTAAAATGTAGAAATATTCTTTCTAAACTGCATAAGGCTGTGCCTGTTTTACTCTCCTTTGTTCATACTTGCTCATGAAAGTCACAAGTAATTAACTTCTATCTGAATGAGTCATGGTTCTAAAAGCTTGTGCTTTTTAAAAGACCATGGCAATGAGTTCAGAAAGAACTGAGAGATATCAGCATGTAACAAACTCAGAAATATTATTTTCACACACATTTCATATGCTACTTCTGAAGATGCTTTTGCTCTTTGGCCTTTACATTTCTAAGGCTCAGAAAAATAAGCTCCATCATAATTTTAGGAAACATTTGTGTGGTTTGTCAGTAATGACAGTCCTCTTGCCTCTGCAGAAATTAAGCTGAAAACTAAAGGCAGCAAATGTTTTTGGGAGCAGTGAGCAGCATTACATATAACAAAAGACTCTTAGGCCATCTTATACTGTTTCGTGTGTTAACCTATAATACTTGCTTAAGCAAACTGCTTCTGTACCTACATGGAGTTTCAAGCATTTCTCTTTGGTATAAGGCAATCATAGAAACGGTGACACGGTTCAGCAGGTTTGCATGCACACCTAGCAGACAGGCCTAAGAGGTTGCTCTTAAATTGATTTGTAATCGTGTGGCCAACAAGCTAGCCAAACTCCACACAACTCTGAACAAAAATGCATTAACTGCAGTCTGCTGAATCCTAAAAACCTTCAAGAAGTTTTATAGAACTATTAGTTTTAAAAGTACTAGAAAATTAATCGTAGAGCTGTATTTCCAATTCCTGTAAGTACCTTTGTTTCAGTCTCGATGCCATGCAATTTATCACATTAGTCACTGTAATATGGGGCATATGATGCAGCTTGAAGAAAGAGAATGAATAAACGAAGTACATTTCTGTCTTATCCTGTTTTCACCGTCTAAAAAGGAAGTTTCTAAAGATAGAGAAGGAGAGCAGCAGGAGCAGTAGTAAGGGATGGAAGCTGTAACAAATCAGTATTCCATTTACAACGCCAGCCAGCGAACAGCTTTCTGTGAAGCACAGTATGCAAAGAAACAGTTAAGAAACCTCATTTTGTTGTAGGAAGAGAAGGAAGACAAAGAAAATATTCGCTAAATATATATAATAATATATATATTACGATGTCTTGCAATTCCTGATACCATGAGAGTCAAAAATCCCTGAACAGGATGAGCTGCTACAAGATGTTTTTTATATATAAAACCTCTGAAAGATCCAAGTCGTGAAAGGCTTACAACACAAGTCAGTGGCAGGCTCTCTGTGCCAGCAATTTAGGTTCATGTAACCAGTTTATGCTGCCACTTCAAATGGTGTTGGACTGAACCTTTTAAATAGGAAAAGCAAAAATGAAGAACTTTAATTCCAAACAAATTAAAAGGACATGATACCTAATGCTGTTTTATCATAAAACTATTATAAATTTAGCATCCAGAGCAACTTAAAAGCACTTTCTACCTCTGAACTAATTTGTAAACACCGGGGACATAGCACATTTTCCCCTTAAAGGCACACTGTGTATTCCAGTCAAGTCAATGGAAGCTTCCCTGTTTTTTGTCTTAAACTGACTTTCCACTTGACAGTCTCATGTCACCTCAATGCTGCTTCCTCTGTCAATCTCAGTTTTTCTCAGCCACAAGTAGATGGAAAAGAAAAATTGTCCACATATGTTGTTTTCAAAGCTTGACACAGAGAGTATTTGTGTAGCTAGTGCACAAATGCTGAAGCCTTAGCTGTTTAATTCCCACTAATACACCTAATCACAACAGACTGGCAAACCTTGATCTATGCTTACTACATGTTGTATTATGTATACTGAGAAAATAAACAGCATTTTCCTTTTTTTTATTAAAGAAAAGGTTTTCATCAAGAAATGTCACAATAAATTTGCAGTGCCCCTGTCACAAGCAGATACACACTCTTGCCACTCTACCTGAAAGAAATGAGAGTCAGAAGTTTACTTCTGATGCGTGTGAACACCTAATTACTACATCATAGTGCAAACAAGAGCATGAAAGTAGTCTCACATTTGAACTTGACTTTTATGAGATATCTGGATAGTTAAAAATTAAGTGTATCTTATATGTTTTGTTGATTCTTAATATTAAGAATCTTAGAAAGATGCACTTTGGTATTTTAGAACAAGGCCAAAAAAATCATTTAAGTTTTCACTGTTCTCAGTACTGTGACTCAACAGTCCTCTACCTGACTCCACTCTAATACATAAATAGATTTTGAATGCCAATATGACCTAAGCAGAACTTTTTGCACCTACGTAAAAATTCCAGTCCTATAAACCTCTGCTCAGATGTAGCTCAGCTCTGGCTCTAAGTTTTCTATTGATATGTCATATATTAAAGGTTTTATAAGTAGCTGTAGTGCTATCGCATTTATGCACACCAGAAGCACCATAGTTTGATAATACTGATTTTCATGCAGAAGGCTGGCATTCCTCTGTCTTAGTCCCTGAGGAACTGAACAGATCATGTATGATGTACGATACAGATTACCCAAACAGTGGTATTAAACTTTCTTATTTATTCAGCTATTAATTTTTAACACCACATTGTTCTAGTGGCAGAGCACTGATCTAAGTGAAAAAGGCTGAGTGCTCTGCATCTGAGAAGAGATGAACACACCTCTCCCATGTGCCAGCATAGTATCCAATCATAAAGGCTTCCTTTGGTTCTGAGAGGCCAATATACTCCCCATCCTCATGCTGAAGCTGTTCTGCTCAGAAAAATTCAAGAATCAACCTTCAAGTGACAACATCAATGTCCAAAAACACCCTTCTAATTACAGCAATCTCAGGACAGCTGTCAAAAAAACAGTTTGCTTTCAACTCAACAGGAATCCCATAACTAGTCAACTAGTATTACTAGGCTTCACAAGCAACATGCCTACCCATCTTTCATCCCATTTGAGAGGGAAAGAAGAACAGCCTGCTCCATTTCTATAAGCTAGAGTATTCAGTTCTGTCTTCAGGAAAGGATCTTCAGCTGTGGACTTGGTACAACCATCTCTCATCAGGACTCATTAAGACCTGGAAAGGTGTCATATTAAAATTATTTTCTGTTTTAGGGCTGATGCAATGTTTAGTGGTGAGGTAAAGTTTCTGACGTAATGGTTTAAAATCACCATATAACAGAGAGATGATTGACTTCCATGAACAGTCTTAGTGTTTATGAACTTGGTAAATTTGACCAAAATAATATTTGTGGAAATATCTTCCTGATCAAGGACTTCTCAAGCATCATAATTTTATGTTATGGGATCATCATTTATATATATAGGCATTACAGGCATTTGTACAATCAGATCATACATGTTATATGAATTGAATGTATGCATAAATAAGCGTGTGCTTAAACATTATCTTAGTGGAAGCGATAATGAAATACTACAGCTGATTAAATCAGTCAGGTAAATTGTCCCTACAAATATAGAAGGAAGTACTGCAAATATTTCCCAGATTTCCTTTTCCTGAAAAGTTGGTTATCTTGTTAATTCAGGCAGGTATTAACTATACAATAAATTCAGCATATCCCTAGTTGTAAGCTGTCAGGATGTGACATAACATCCTATAACATGATGCTACATGGTACATAATGCCTTAAATTAAAAAGAAAATGAAAGCAAGACATTTCTTTCAGAGAAATAGTAGGTAGCTAATCTGAATATTTGGGGTAATTGGCTCTAGGAAGAGAGAGAGAGAGAGATCATTATTTCAGGTTCCCTAGTGAGTGTTAATTAGTCATATTGCTTCATTGTTTGACAAAGAGAACATTGCTCGTACTGCTAAATCTATAATGACACATAGGCTTTTGCAGCACAGGTATTTTAAACTACCTTGACTGACTGACAGGTGGGTATTTCTATTCATAGTTGAGTGTGCTCACAGAGTCAAAGTTATGTTGTCTCAGAGGCATGAGAGTTTTCTCGTACTGATCATGATAAGCTTTATTTTTAAACAGCATAGAACAAATTGCACTCTGACCATTAAAATGTGTGTCCTCTCTATTTGTAAGCATAAAGGGTACATACTTGCCTTTAAGAATGAGACCCGAGTGCTACAGTAAGCCAGCTAGCAATCAAGAGCTACAGGTAAATTACAAGGACTTTGCTGTCACACTAGCCACCCAAGCCCAACACGGAGGTAGGTGCATGAGTGGTGGTATCACGCCTGTCAAACTTTTATTGTTTGGCTTTGATAGCCTGATCTTTAGCACAAAAAACTTAGGTAACAGTATTACAGAGAGAACTGTATCGCTCTTTATATCTTTGAAATGACTACATTTTACAAAGAGAAAGAAGACAAATATTGCCTCTACTCCCTATATGAACCTCAGATTAAGGTGCTTACTCCAAATAACATTAATTTATAGAAGTCAACAAATAGGTTCAATAGAAAGGAATTAAAGAAACAACTAGAAAAATATGTGATGGTCTGACATTCCCAGACATGTAAAACATTTTCAAATTGTGCTTCCACCTCCCTGAATCTGAAATCTCTTTCCTCCTAACAATAGTATTACTGATTGCAACAAGACGTGTGGTAACTGTTGAGCATTTGGTTATTGAATTTTTTTTTCTTTCCTTTGTTTTTTTTTTTTTTGATGAGTAACAGATGACCTAGCTCAGGCACTCAGATACCTGTGATGTATCCAGCTTTGTCTTCTTCAGAATATCTTACTGGTTAGCACGGAGTGTCCTTGTTCAGTTCGTTGACTTCTGTGTGCATTCGTGTCCTTACTCAAGTGCACTCAACATATAAGCAGTGACAAATTAAAGCTAGAGAGATGAAGATGATCCTGCTGCCAGTTTTGTACTCTTTCTTAATTTACTGAGCTAAAACTTACAATGCTTTGAGAGACGACTAATGAATCAATTAGTTTTACCTATCTTGGATGTGTTTTCAGGGGGCAGAGCTAAGGATGGGAACAACCTCACTCGTTAAGTCATCGATGCCTGTCCAACAGAACAACCGGTTGCCTATCTCTTCCTTTGAACTGTATGAAGAGTCCTGGTAACAGTTAATGCAGGAGATCAACCACAACAGAATCTGAATTTCAGTGTAGAACTATACATTTGTCAAGAATAACACTGTGCTAGAGAAGACAGCACTACTTTTTGTACGTTTCAACATTTCCCTTGCTGTCCAGATCTAAATTCACTTACTGCCTACTTTTATCTGAAAAAAAAAAAGTATAAATAGACTTCCACAAAACATAAGATATTCAGACTTTTATATGATACCACTGTGAAAACAAACAAACAAAAACACATAAGTCATAAAGGGCTATGCTCAGTGTGTTGGTGTGACTTTACTGGCTTCACTGAACAGCACTCAGTGACTAGAGAATTGGACAAGTACCAAAGTTTCTTTTTTTGATAGAACATCTGATCTTTGCTATCTTAACTATCTCAAAAATATAATGGAGATTTGTCTTCATAGCATGTACAGGCCTACAGTACCGTGCAAATGCTAAGAATTAACCTGAACACCATGTGTTTACAATTGTTAACCATTGTACACCATTAAAATGTATGTGTTGCATTTGTATCCACTATGTTTAAAGAACAAGGAGATTCTGTCAATGTCTACAACAGGAGCATCTTTTATCAGAGCTGATTACACCGTACTTGACATTGAAGGGTATAAAAACTCCACCCATAGTGTAAGGACATACACTAATGAAAAAAAGATGCTACTGATTCATAATGACATTTTAAAAAGGTATTAGGTATGGTAATTGATATGATAATGGTCATCTGTATCCAATCTTGTCCACTTAAACTTCAAAATTTATCATAAGAATTTTAAACAGCAAGACTCCAGATGTCCTGTGACTAAATTTTTTAGGTCATTCTTCTATGAAAAGAGAATTGGTCCCAGTGTATAAGACCCTATTCCCCTCTTAGGGCACATGAGAAATCCCTATTATCAACAGAATTATGTATATAAATCAAGAAAAGAAGGTACCTAAAATGGTCTTTTTAAACTATTCTAATGATACCTTGCTTTGCAGTATGTGGCATTTAATATTTTCAAGGCACCACACAGGCATTAACTAATGAATCCTGACAACATCCCTGTGAGGTAAGTGTCTATAATCATCACCATTTACAGGTGGTGAAGCTGACACAGAAGGCCAACTCTGTACATGAGATACAGTAGGGATACATTTAGCCGGATTAGTTAAGTGTCACAAGGAATTTTAAGTAAGTCCTTTCTCCATGTTCACAGCCGAGCTAGTACTGGAACTTGGGGTTTCCTGACTTCAGCCCTCACACCCAGCATACAACATATTAACTGATGATTTTAAGCAATTCTGGGCTGCACGCTCAACTGCCATAAGCAACTGCAATTTTTCTGAATCCAACAGTTGTAACTGCTTACACCAGCACTGAACTCAGTCCAAAGACTATCTGAGCAGTTTCACACCAAAACACTTTATGCCTGATTAAAAAGAAATGATTTTTTTTTTTTTTTGGCAGCACCTGGTCTCTTCAGGAACACATGTTTACATTTTGCTGAATTACACAAATACACTGTGCTTTTTGGATAGCTGCAGACATTAATATTGAACTGCAGACAACCACATGTTGGTAATGAGCCCATTTTGTGTCTTGGCTCATGGAAAAGAATGTGGAAATACCTTGTTCTGTGGTATTTTTGCTCTGACAGTACTGATACAGTGCCGCAGGCACTCTGAAAATAATAGCATAAGGTTAACTGACAATTGCATGTGTATTTACACCGATAGCCTGATATTATCATATTGTTAAAGAAAGAAAAAATCTCGGACTAGAATATGCAACTAAATAAATTTCTAGCTGGTGAAAGCAAGTAAAGCTAGAAGAGACATTATGTTCATATTGTTCATATAGCTCACATTCTATATACATGCAATTTCAGAAACCTCTGAGAATCCTAGAGGAGGGGCAAAGACACAAGGAAAGCTTTAAAAAGCTGTAAAGCATCAGTCCAGCAGTACTCGAACATTTGCTGCTCCCATGAAAGTTAAAAGATGTTTTCAGCTTTCCATAAATGCACCATCAGGTTAACCAGAAAAAGCAAATGAAGTAATGAAAGATTGATCTAAAAACAGAGAGATTTTGATGGCTGAAATTATCTATAGAGTTCTTTTCAGAACAGTAAGATAGGTTTTCAGGATCTAGAGGAGAGTCTGCAGGACCTAAATGGCAAGGTCTCAAGAAATTCTGCTTGCAGGCCAATTAAAAAATTGTGTCATTATGTATCATGGCCCACAAAATGCTCTAATGAGACACCCGAACCAAAACTATCCTTCTGGTTTCTTGAAGGCTCCCATCCATGCATTCTTTATTAAGCAGAGAGACAGCTGTTACATTCAATGCAAAGATTCTGAATAAACAGCCTAGCTGTGCCTCTCGCTTGTGCCATACCTTGCAAATCAACTCCCCTCCCTCTGTATCACCTGTGCTCCTTTTATGTCTCTTCCTGTGCACACAAGTTTCCATTAAGCTGTACAATTTACCGTAAAACAGCTGCTCCTAGCTAAACACTGTTCATACCTACAGAGTTAAACCAGGTTTCTTAATTGTGCTTATAAAATATGTCTTACCATTTTGTTCTGTGTAAGGCTTTTGTTATGATTCTGGGTGTTCATGAAATTATTATGTTTCTCTAAGCCTAGAATTTACTGCCTTTGCTAAGTATAGTTTTTCCCTTTGACTTTGCTGACCTGCCACATAAAATGCCTTGCATTGTATCTGTAAACTAATTACTGTGGAGTTTATCATTTTTCATTAGCTTAGAAGGACAAACAAGTTTGACTTACATAATTTTAACGTAGTAAGAAGTTTGTTTCTTGTTTGCATAACCAAAATTGAGTATCTTAAAGCATATATTCTGTAACTAGAGATGATTACCCGGAAGTTTAGGTGGCATCGTGACTTTAGTGTTGATCACTGAAGAATTTAAAGGGTGATTTCTGGGAAAGTACACTGTACCTAACCTTTTCACCAGCTTGTCTCACTGCCTGACTTTAAATATATTTTTTACTCAATCAATAATTTCTTAGCTGACAAAAACAATTTTCTAAAAGCTGTGGTAGTATGTAGAATTTGTTATACAGCAGTAATTCAACTTGTCATGTTGTCCAATAGAAATATTACCAGAAGGCAATCCACCAGTTTCAGTCACTGTCACCGGAGTTTAAACAACAACACGGCATTTGAGAAACAGGGGGTTGCTATAAAATCTACATCAGCTAGTGGTGGCAACTTTCCATACCATGTCACCTTAGGTGGTGGACCCAGTCAATACCTTTTGAATTGTTTCTTACTGAAAGTAAAAGAAATTGTGCAATGCAGAGGGCTGAAAAAACTTTTCAGTCCAACATGCTACTGGCATGTTGAACATGATGCAGTACTACTACCAGAGTAAGTATCAGAGCAAACCCCTTAACAATTATCAGAGCCTTTAACAAATTATTAGAGCAAAACCCTTAACAAATATGTACATATGTTCCCAGTAAGACATTCTTGCGAGAAGAGGGAAAATAATAGAGCATCTAATGCTGTCCTTGCCTTCCTCCCAACTGGTGAAGCCATTCCCAGTGTCCCCAGCCACTGAGAATGAAGGGCTGGAGATGAAGAAAATATAAAGCAGTACTACAGCTGTGAGCCTGAAGGGAGCAGGCAGGGGCTGGTTCAGCTCCTCTGCCACTATCTATGAGCCAGTGCCATCTTCCACTACAAGCAGCTCATCCTCAGCTAAGACACTGACATGCCCCAGTGCTCAGCACTTTCAGGTCTTCGTTGGGGAGCTTGTGTCCAAAGGTTAACACAGCTAACAAAATAGATTTTAACACAAAATGTAACGTTAACACTGAAAACAAAGGGCAACATAAAAGAAAACAGAGTTAAAATAAAGCTGGCTTGAAAAGCAGATTTGTTTCTTCAGTCCCCACAGCGGCACTGATTTCTGTGCTTTCCTGCTTTGCATGACAACAGCCTCCCAGCCCAAACAGCATGACTTTTTAACATTTAGATGCTCATTTTGATCTTGTGTATCTAGCACTGATAAAAGAAGTTGTGTAATGCTGACATGCCCCTAGAAGTAGTATCTTAGTAGCTAAAACCTAGGGCTCAGACTTTCACTAATTCCTGCTATATTTAACATTGTGCTGCCTTATAGTTTTCCTAATAAGCTGCTGTTAAGTTAAATGTCATATGCCTAACTTAAACATGCCAAACACCCAACAGTACTGAAAAAAATATCCCAACAGCAAGGTCACTTGATTCATAAATCATCGTAATTGATGTCAAATTTTCACAGTAACTCCAAATCAAAGGCTTTAACAGGGAGACAGAAGACTTAAAAACAGGGAGAATTCATCCTCTGTGTTTCCCTGACAATACCGTTTATCTTGCTCAAAACTGTAGTTTATAATCTCTAGACAAAAAATAGTTTCAGATACTTTTCAAGACACTCATTTATGTATTAAATCTAATTAATTCCTTCAGTGTGTGATTAGTGACTTGTCACTTTTCCTGTGTTTTTCTCTTCAGGACATCATTCTCACTAAACTTTTCATAAAGCTCAACTGTATTTGCAGAGATCTGAAAATACGTAAACTGCAAAGCAGCTGTATTTACTCAGAGAGGGTGTGGAGTCTCCCTCTTTGGAGATCTTTTGGGGTTTCCAGGACACGGTCTAGGCTCTAGGTGCCAATGCTTGACCAGGGGGTTGGACCAGATGACCTCCAGAGGTCCCTTCCAACCTATTCCATTCGGTCAATAACTGTCATTTTAGTCTAAATATGTGACACAAAAGCAGCACAAATGATCCTAAATGTTATTTTCTGAAGAAAATTGCCTTACTGTTAAAATCTTATCACTGGCTTTTTGTAAGTGGTACCACAACACAGAAAAGTAAGGCAGCTTCCCACCGAAACAATCAGTTTTACCCTTTAAAGTATATTCAAACAAATTTTGTGAGAAAAAAAAAAAATCTTCCTAATCTTTTTCCATTTTTTTCCAGACAGGATTTTTTTTTCAGATTTACAGAACTTCGCAATTTGTGAAATTACACTAATTTGTGAATAGTGGTAGCTGGCTTAAATCAGCACTTCCAAAAGATTCAAATATGCTACCGATTCTACACATATCTTCTCATTTTGCACTTGTCGCAGTAACTCAGGCTCTATCTATTGCGGCAGGCAACACAGCACTTCCCATGATTACTTTTCCTGACTGGTGCTACTGCCTTTTCCAGGGAGGAGTACACCTTCTCTCCCACCTCATTGCTGGCTTGCTGACACAGAAGAGAGAACCCAGGGACAGCAAATGTTACTGTCAAACTCCACATTGCAGTATGCTCCATTAAGATGACACTGCATTCAGGGGAAATCTGAAAGGGATTGTAAATGCAGGATCTTAGCCACCTTGCCGTCCTCTGGAGACATGCAGAGCTCAAACAATCCCACACGGCATGCTGCACTAGGCAGCTATTAACAGGCAGCCCTCCTGTTCTCTTAGTCCAGCCTTTGTCAGCAATTCACATCTGTTCTAGTTCTATGGTATGGAATTACCATAAATTGGTTATTTTCCAAGAAGTAAGCAGGATGTTTTAAGATCACTTAGGTGCAGATGTTACTAATGCACTTTCCAAGGAAAGAAAGGAGTGGGGCACTTAAGAAAAATGAATTCTTTAGGTATTAGCAGAAGACATCTCTATTAGAGATACACTTTATGGTTATGTGTAATGCTCTCGAAGGCCATACTTGTATCAAAACAGATTTTACCTGTCCGTTACAGAAGTACATCAGCACGAACCTGATTCAGCTCCTCTTTCACTAGGCTTCTCAGATTTCCCCTTTTAGGAACAGAGTGACTCCCATAGTAAGAGTAATATTAACATTATTGTAAAGGATTTCCAACTAATTCTTTAAATATCTGAGTTGATTTTTTTCTATTATCCCTGAGATTTTTTTCTTCTATTTCCCCTTTTCATACTTTTGAGCTGGCTTCAACTGTTTCTTGCTTTACAGTGGCAATCACACATTTTTCTCTCTCACCTCCTTCTCAACCACATGAAGAAATAATAGGAAACTCTGACAAAATTTTAATCCTTATCATAAAGCCATTTAGTACAGCTAATGAAAGCATAATGGGGTGCATGTTTTGCATGTGCCATGCAAGATTAGATTAGCAAATTTCTGAAGACCTATCATACATTCAGAAGTTGCATTTCTTTCAGAGGAAGGAATACAGAGTTATATCTAACCAAAGGTACAACATCATTAAGTATTTTCATAAGGGAATATACCTTAGCACCAGCTGTACCTACAAAGAACGGTATCCCTGCTCCCTGTTCATCAACCCTTCTCTTCAGCCATAGTTTCTCTTTATTATGTTCAGCAACTTGAAAGCTCCACTTCACTTCCACAAGTTAGATTATTTGTATTTTCTTTATATTCCAGACTGTCTCCACAAACATAAAAACAAGAGTAAACCTACCTTTGTAGTATTGGTCAGGTTCAATACATCAGGAAAGGCAGGTAAAACTGAATACGTATTTTCTTAAGCAGAAAATATTTTTAAGAAAATAAAGATTCCCTAATGCTGAAAATTGGACATATTTCCCATTTCCTAAGTTTGTAGAATTTCTTCATGCGTTTCACTCACAGTCTCTATTTATATATCCAAACTCATCATTCACTCCTGATTAAATATTTGCTCTGCTGATAACGCTTTCATGTTGCAATCCAGAACACAGAATTGTTAGGACATGTTTAGGACAAAGTATTTTTAGCACAACATAATATTGTGGTTTTAAGGCAGTCAAAAACTGCTGAAGAATTTCAGATCTTTTACCAGACTCACTGAATATAACTACAGAAAGCACATGAACTTTCAGCTGTACAAACCATTCTTCAGATTCTTCTCTGCCTTAAATCTTTTTTTTTTTTCCAACTATGTCTAATAAATATTTTAGTTTTCCCTATAATCTTTTAATCCCCTTTGTAACTTTTGTATCAGTAATACTACTGATTCTAGCTCAGGTAACTGAAAATGCTACAGTGGAAAGGCAATATTTGGAAACTACATTCCAGATTTTTCAGATTCTGCATACAAGTCCTTATAGTTTCAGTCATTGGGGGTACTGTTGTTATACATAAGAAAGATGCTACTTAATAATTTAGTATTGAAGAAGAATTATTAAATGGAAAAGATCTGTTAGACCCCACTCTTCTCCCAGTATATTAGGGAACGTGTTGAGAACATAAAGTGATGATAACTTTCCAGGTTTTGAGTGTACACGGATTCCTTCAGCACTGTAGTTTACTGTCTCCCACTTTGCTGGGATACACCACTTGGGAAAACTGTTATATAATACGAAAGAGCATTTATTTACCTGTCCCCCTAGGCGCCAGCAATTTCCATGGCAGCTCTGACAGCACAGCATCATACCTGCTGGGATGAGGTGGAATGTTGTCATACAGCTGAAAGAGATCTGGCAACTAGTAACAGCTAGGTAGACCAAATAAATATATTTTAAAATTAAACTGAGAATGCTTTGCCAATTGGAACACTTTGCAAATAAACTTTAATTTATGTTAATTTCTCAAAAATCTATGGGACAGTTTTATCAGTTATTTGTAGTCTGGTAGATTTGAGAGATCATGCTAACAACTTGACTCATTAAATCTTCTTGGTTTTAAAAAAGAAATAACACTTGTAACATTTGGTTCTAACCTCTCAAATAAACAATGAGTCATGATTAAATCAAGACTTTCAATCTGGGCCATTATTAAGCAAGGGAAACTGCAATTTTTTGTTCCACATTTTGTGAATCCAGTCCTCAGCAAAGTGCAGCAACACATAAATTAAAGGTTTCAGATTAAACTAGTTTCTCATTTTTATTGTTTGAGATTAGAAAAGTTTTTTGTTTTTTGCTTTTTGTTTTTTTGTTTGTTTGTTTGTTTGTTTTCCTGGAAATAGTAATACTTGATCATATCCTGTAAGACTGTAAATTATAATAGCCAGATTGACTTCAGTGGACCTATGACGGTTTGTATTAATAAAGCATCTGTCTCATGATGTGTAATATACCAGTGTTAGGCCATGCTACAGAGATTTCTTTTTATCTAGAACTGTATCAAGAGATTAGACTGAAATGAAAAGGAACCAAAAAAAACAGTAATTAGATACTCACACTGTAATGTATGTTAACATTTGAGTAAAAAGAAAAACAATAAAAAAAGGTTCTGTTCAACCCCAAGGGAAGCATATAAGGGTCGAAATCCACAAAACTCACCAGGAATGAAGTAGCCTCTTTCTTTCCCCTGACATATAAAAGTACAGGATGAGGGACAGCACAACCATGTTTTCTGATCTGGCTGCAGCAGGGAACACCAGATCCACCAGTTGCAACACGGCTCCTCCTCTGTCAGCCTTGTTTAAAGTTGCTGCTGTTGCTTAAAATTATCCACAGGTTACACAGGGAAAGCCTATCCTAATACGCTGTCAGGTATTAGAGTACTGAGGCCAGAAGTCTGTTTTATTTTTTGTCTCCCTGACAAGAAGTGGAAATTTAAGCTTCACTGTACCTTTTGGAAGCAGTACCCAATGTGGCCAGGCTCTAAGGCTGGAAGCTCCTCACACAACCCCACCACATCCTGTCTCCTTTACCCTATGTGCAGCAGGGTGTAGCGCCCGCCTGTACCCAGTGCATGGGTGCCTGTGGTGTTGGCAGCAAGGCCCAGTCAGCTGCTACCCCAGCCAGCAGGGACCCCTGTGGTACCAGGATCAGCCCTTAGGCTTCTTGCTTCTACTAGGCCTGTCCTTCTTCTTCTTCCCATTGAAAACGTGAAGTGTTCTTGTTTATGTCCTGCTAGGGAAGGAATGCTGAGCTGGAATGCCATCTGGTCACCCTGAGCAGTGCCCGGTTAGCAGGAAGCTGAGGCCGCACATCTTCAGAGCTGTGGTCAGGATGGGGTCCCACCTCTGAGGGGTTTCAGCAGCCTGCTTTTTGCGTGCCTGGTGCCCACAGGTGGGCCAGCTGCATGGGTGGAAAGCAGCCTTGAAGCTGTGAGCCTGATAACACTTCTTGTGTCTGAAACCCGTATCAGCATGACAGATTTGAGACTAACTTACAGAATGAGGTGGGCAGGGATATAGATAATAGACCCGGGTGCTGCCTCATCAAAGGAGTGGGCTTCTACCACAGTGGTCAGGAACAGAGTGGTTACCACTGTTACTTTCTCTGTGAATATGACCCAGGACGTTTTTGTTTTCATATCTAAAACCAATCTGTCAGTACAGGCTAAATGTGCTGTGAAACTGCATTTCTAAGTAAACAAATCATCCACCAAATAAACTTCCTTTAACTTCACCTGGGAGCAGGGCAGCCATTTTAAAAACCAAGACTACACTTTGCTGACTTTGCAGATACCAGGTTTGCTATTCCAAAAATAGAGTCCTTAGTCTTGTGCCCCAGGGACTGACTAGTCAATGCCAGAAATGACTGTTTCTTGCTACCAAAGAGATCCTCCAACTGGTCAGCTGCATAATAGATAAAGTGAATGAAAGGGTGTGTTTACACAGCAGCCTGATGGCCTCTTCGTTAATCAATCCTTCAGATGCCTCTAAGGTCAGACTGCTCTAGGCAATATACATTGCCTTTTTCCCTCTTTGACACCGTTTACATACTTTTTCCTTAATTAACTGAGTTATGCATGTGTATTTTCCCCATGGGGCAGGTGTGCTGGCTAGATGCCATTCATCTGAAAAAGAGTTCAAAATGCTCAAACATAAACTAACATCTGGGCAGCTTGTTTTCACTGACCGCATACTTCAGGAGGGATTTTTAAACAAGGATTGATGTAGTTTCCCTTTTCATATTTCTCTACCATATAATGGCATAGCACATTTAAGTAACTGAATACCTACTACTACATTCAGCAAGGAGTGGTTGGCATCACTTTACGGGAAATGGAGAAAGTGGCTGGTTTAATAGCATAGTCTTGGAGAATTACCTCAACATCATTTCAGTTAGTTTCTTTGCTTTAAAAAATCGCTGCATTAAATCGTCTGCTAAAGATGCTGTCGTTCAAAAGGACTGTTCCTACACAAGGATCAAACACAAAATTGTTGTACAGAGTCACAGTCTTATGGGAGAGAATGTGAATTAAAAAGATAGTTGTTGCTTCCATTCTTAACTGCAATGTATGCAGATTCTCACAAGAGCAGCTTGAAATTTATAACTTCAGGTTTATGTTAATCATGCTATTCTTAAGTTATAAAAAGGGCACTTGCACACATGCATTCAAGTATGTGTTCTAAAAAACACTTGCACAAAAACTCTAAAATGATACAAGTGTGTATTGACATAAATAAGATCTTCGACTTTTCTGCCAGCAACGTGCTTGCACTTCACCCAGAGAGGGTGAAGGGAATAGTTTTTTTCATGAACTCCATGGCATTTTGAATTGTCTCTCCTTCTGTTTAGCACTATATTATAGCAAAACTATGCCCTGAAGATTTGACCCTATCCTCAGTCCTCACTTTTGATTCATTCTGTTCCATTCTCAGTCTGTTCCCCCTTAAACTTCCTGCTGCTGCACTAGGCTTGGACTCTTTTCATGACTGTGAGCAATGATTTTTTTTAAAACGTCATTCCTGTGACAATCCCCATTTTTTTTCTACTAAAGGTCAGATGGATCTCTTGATTAATTAAAATTAACTCTTTCTCAGAGGAGATATTGCTACTTATCATAGTCATTCTTCTTGTTGTCAGAGCAAAGACAGTGCAGTAATAATATGATTAAGACATTTGGATGAATGAGGAAGCTTTGAAGTTTTATTGTGAAATAAGAAAACAAGAACATATTTGTCTTACACTTACTGGAAACTATAAAAATGTAAACAAAACACACTGAAATGAGTAGAGAGACACTCCAGTGAATTTGAATGGCTGACCAGCCATGACTATAAATACATATACAGCTTTGTGGAAGGAAGACAGTACCATAGAAAAGGTTTCACTCTTCTGGATAATATTGCAGTGCACTGATGTGGACAGCTTAACTCTGTGATTGGTAAAGCATTTTAGTGGACTGAAATTAAAACTTGTTTTATATACTATGGAATTTAAAAGAAATTAACACACCAAACATTTTTGTATATATTTGCTAAAATGAGAACATTGTTTTAAATTTTGTAAGAATCTGATTTATTTTTTTCTTTCTTCTTTTCCTCAATTTGAATAGAAATTATAGCTGTTAGGTAGTCACAGAGATGATTTGTGTTTTGATTTTTTTTTTTTTGTGTTATAATATGATCCAGAAGGTGACATCCCAGCTAAGTATTTCTCCTATATGTCCCCCTCAGTGGTATGATATTTGCCAACTAATAAAACTTATCTGGCCTTAAACGTAAATTTCCAGAGCTAACTGGAACCGCTCCTTCATCTAACTAGGGTTATTTCTAACCCACTTCATTCTCTCACTGCTTTATTGTTCTTTTTCTCATGTGGATTGCAGCCAATACCCTTGACAACAGCTGACATGTTTTGAGGTATCAGGATTCATATGTCAAGTTTTGAAATGAATTTATTCCTCAACTTCAACAGTTTTTATATCTGCCTTTGCTGTTCTGGTTAGTTGGTCCCAGTTTATGAACATGTGACATTGCCTACAATGTAAAAAGTAAAAATGAAGTTCAATTCCTTTTTTATAATCTTCCATATAATAGATGAAATGATGTTCCTGATTTTGCATCACTTCATGACTAAAGAATATACACTGAGCAGACAATACATGTAACACTGCTTATCTGCTAACTCTAAAGTAACGAGGACAAATATTTGCCATTGTATGTAAAAGCAGGCAAGCTTCTGACTTACTCATTATTTTCATTAAGAAGTAACATATTACCTGTATAATATTCATTGTTTCTAAAAAGTGGTTGTTCTCTTATTCCTTCCAACAGTAATACTATTTTAGATCTGAATGTGGATAACGATTAGGAGCCTGAGTAAGTTGCTTTGTGGGAAGAGGTGCAGCACTGAACTTACACCCAGTGAAACAGGATTAAAGCTGTGGGAAATACTTCTGTGTTCTCCACTCTTTGTTGGCTTTAGGCGATGAATGGGTTAGTTATAAGGGTTTGTCACCAGACACCTGGGGAAGTAACACTATGTGGAATCCTGTAGTAAAGTTTCACACCTTACCCTCTTGTCACGCACCTTATTTCCTAGGTCTTGTCCATAGTGTGCTCCCACTTCAGAAGCTCTGGAAAAGATAGTCTGTAGGTGTCTTCTTCAATACCTTCAGCAAAAATAGGAGTAAGAGGGCTTTATTCTCCCATTATGCCTTTTTGCCCTCTGCATATAATCTATCAAACCCATTATATGTGAAATGATTATATAAGAGCAGATGTTTGACTCATATAATAGAAAAACGTTCAGTAATCCACTGAGGGATAACTCCAATATTATCATCTAAAATCTAACCGGTATTAAAATATTTAGTGACAGAGGACAATAAAAATCCATAAAATAAAAAATGGATCTGATTCACTGAACTCAACAACATTTGGAGAAAAAAGAACTACAAAAGTAACTGCAAAAGTCTTTTACAATCTCTATAGGACATTCTTTTAAGTTCATGGTTTTTTTGATTAATTTCAGATGCCACTTCAGTTTAATTACATCAACAGAAAGATACTTAAGTGAAGTTACAGGAAGATAGCAATTTGCATTGTCTATAATTTCTTAAACTGCAATGGTTTTGGCATGTCAATCAAGAGGACGTGATGTCTGGTTATTTGAAGTTCATCATATATCATTTAGTATTGACTGTCACACCATATCCTCAACAGGGCAATCTATTATAGGCGAATTCAGTCATATGGTTAGAAAAATGGGTAGAAATTTATTCCTTTATAGTGCTATAAACATATAATTAATAGCAGAATAAATAATTAGAATAAAAATGTAGTGCATACCATAGATTTTTCTGTAATTATGCTATTCTCTTCACTCTTTTAGGAAATAGCTGATTTCTTTTAGTTGCCACAAGTCAGTTACTGCCAAATAGGGATAAAATATAAATACCTTTCTAGTATTAACAAATACAACTTTGTGCCCTGTTTTTTAAAAAAAAAGCTACCACCATAATGCTCCTGAGACAATACTACAGATCTTTTACAGACAAATGCAGGAATAACAAACAGTAGGGCAAGTAAGGATATGGATCTGGCATTCTTTTAAATTCAGTTTCTGGTATGTTTTGATAGGTGACACTATTTTAGAGTGAAATGTCTAGAAGTTAGGAGTGTACATTGAGGAAATAACACAACGTGCTTTTACTGTTCTTGTACTCTTTCCTAAATTACGACCATTGTAGGAGACCTGCTGTTTCCAGTGATGAAAGCTGTTAGCTCAAGAACCAAGCAGGATACCGAGTTATTCTAAACAAGTAGCTCTTGCTTTTGTTTTGGTTTGGTTGTTGTTTTATGACCCCACTCCCTCACACTAGTGGGTCTAGTAATGTCACAGTAGAGCTGACATTACTTGCCATGATGTTAGAACTGTGTATACAAAGGTTCTTAAGTTGAGGACATATCACCCATTAAATGTATCTCTAAAAGCATGTGAAAGTAGAGTAATGCATAAGACAGAAGGAGATCACTTCATCACTTCATTAGAAATTGAGTTAAGGAAAGAAACAGCTGTGAGAAGGTTTTAGCTTGCTTGAACACAAAACAGGATAAGAGGGAGCCCTTGGTATCTGAGCCATACCACCTTCCTCTTGGATGGGCTCCAGAATGAAAGATGGTCGCAATGCTGAGTGCCATTTTATGAAATTTTCTGAGTCACTCAAATCTTACTGTCTACCCAATCAGCTGGAACCTTTTTTATCGCTACTCCATACTCCCTCCACCTTTTCTGTCTATATCCATCATACTGTTTTCAGCAGCTTTCACACTTAGCTGTTTCCTTTTCCCCTTTGATATTGAAGAAGGTGTACTTGCTCAGTTCTTTCTAAATTAATTTGCCTCAAAGGTGGAAAATCAGGAAGGAAAAAAAGTAACAAATATTTCATTTTTTTTTCAAGAATATAAATTGAAGTGTTGAGCAGTTTTTAAGCCACATTCATATGAAACGGTCAGATCATATGGGATTCCTGCCCTCCCACAAAGACCACTCTGAAGATCTCAGTCTTGTTTAAATTAGGCAGTAACTTGGTACTTATGGATACTTGGGATAATATCAAGCCACAGAAAGGTATCTGATACTCTTTAGGAGAACTGTTTTGCTATGTTCCAACAAAAAAATGCATTGGTAGATGTTTCCAAGATAATGAATCAGATTACTTGGTTGAGATGGCCTAATTGCACCATGATTTCAACAGAAAAAAGTTGAAATTCTAAAAGAATTCTCTCTGACAGACAGCATTATTTGTCATTGATTTCTTAGGGCTCATCTGATTGTAAGTTCATGATCGAAAGGCTTTTAGGGTCCATGACCCCAGAGGTGCCCACCATGTAGACTGAAGACCAGGAGTCTGACAGCATCAACAGCTCTAAAAGAGATAATTAAAAATAAATTAAAAAAAAATAAGGTTGGGAGATGCTAGATATTGAATTTCTATACAAAATAGAGTTACTTTTCTCAATTAACAGGTTCATTTTATTAGCCGTATATGAAGACATAGATTCTCATGCACCCCTAGTTTGCTGATCACGTGGGAAAGAATATGTGAGGCCACTGTGTTAGAACATACAGCCTGGGGGGTTAGACAAGGCAAAGCCCCTTCAGCAGCTTCTCTGAACTGATATTGAGGCAGAAGAACCAGGAACAGTCTGAAACAAAAAAACACTATGAAGTCACTGGCTTATTATCCGTAACTTTCTGGTCTGCTGCCAAGTGGTGAGTAACAATGAAGTGACTGGGTCAGAAACAGTAGCTTACCGTGCTGATTTGAAAGCATAAGCTTCTCTGAGGTCTCCAGCCTAGTGGCTCTGAAAGCGGTAGACTTTGTCCTGTATCCTTGAGGTCACCAGCTCATCAGTATATTGAATGCTGCACTGATGTCAAAGCAGGGCCCTCTCTGGAGAACTGACTCAGGCCTTCTGTCTTGCTGGACTGATGTCAAAACTTCTGTAGGATCAAGCTGGACAAAAGCCAGGGAATAGGCTCTTGTAGAATTACTGGCACATCCCCTTGAATTTTCTGGGTTTATGTCAAGATACTGACAAGGCCATTCTGTTTCCCTTAGCTTCTGTGGAGGAGACTGTGTAGTAGGGTATCGGTTTTATTATGCAGAAATTGAATTTAGGCAGAAGATTTTTTCTCTTTTTCTCTTCTCCAGAGGATCTTACAGTAGCAGAGATCAAACAGACACTAGATTTTTGGTCCTGACCTGGGTAACTTGCCTTATATAAAGTACTGATTTGTTACTTCTGTTAGGGTGGAGGCAGAGGGAGATCAGGATCCTCACATCCCCAGTACTTGGCACCTTCTCTAATTGCTCCCTCCACCTGATGAGTTTCTTGTTTCCCCTGCTTGAAATGAAAGAGTAGGAGATAACTACGGTTGCACTCATGAATAAGGAAATATTGCCCCACCCAAGGCATTAAAATATGATGGAAATAATTATTCTTCTTAGAGTTATAATGAGAAATTTATCCCTGTCTTACATGCACCTTATGAAAATTTTGTTTAATATAAATACCTCCCCATGTCCTGTGAAATCTGTAGGCTGTAGTTAACAAAACACGGTGTTCTTATCACATCAGATCATCATTACAAGGAAAGAGAAGACTATTATAAGCTTTTTATGTAACAGAAGAATATTATCAGTTCTTCTGAGTTTTCAAGTATATTATTTTAGGATATGAAAGATTCTGAGTATACAGAATGACAAATATCTATATTCCAAAAAAATCATTTTAAGTGATTCAACAGTGCCTGTTTCCTGACAGCAATGAGTCCAATATTACATTGTATTCACAAATAAAAGGATCATAGTCCTTTTGGTGGGGATGCTTAAATAAACTGTTAACCTCACAAAGTGGTGCTTGAGACAAAAGGCTGGCTACTATTCTAACTAGGGTTAATATTTCAAAAGTTCCTAAAAGTGACCTGAGATTCTGTGTGTCATTGTTTGACATGGCAACAATGAGTGACAGAAGCCCCACTGAAAGCTAGTAAATTTATGCTATTATCTATACTACAGGTTTTTAAAAGCACTGAAGCACCTATGATGAAGGACTTACGGGCTTCATACTTTCAAAGATCTCATCCTAAGTCACTTCTAAAATTAGAATTTGGTATCCTAATTGATTCGGATGCTTTTGAAAAATTTTGCCTTGATATTCCCCATAGGTTATATACATTATGGGCACAGTGCAATATATTTTTAAGTAGTCTTCGGTACCTTTGCCCCATTTCAGCTGAAAGGGATTACAAATTGTAATGCAGATGAATTTATTGCAGTTTAGTTTTTAACTAAATAGTATATTTGATTGATATTGTTTCAAATCAAATTTAAAAGGATAACAGCTTAACTATATTTAGAAAAACATAGTGCAGTGTTAACAAAGCTAGCTTCTAGAGCTGATACTTCATCAGCCTGACATATCACTATAATTTGAATGTGAAACTTTCAGGAAATAAATAACCCATTAAAAAAAATTGTGTTCATGCTTTATCCATCAATTTTTTTAAACACTTGGACATTTAGTAGCTCTTTCTCTGTTTACTAGAGCCATCTAAAGTAAGTTTGGCTTGTCTTTGCAGAAAACAGGAAAAGATCAGTCTCATTTTTGATTCTGTAGTTGTGTAGCCAACCCCATCATATTTAAAATGCTAGTTTTATGAGTTGTAAACCGTATTTCCTAATAATTACTATAGATAGAAACATAATTTAGTATATTTTTACAGGGCTAGTACATTTTGTTCTATTGTAAACCATATTTCCTGATAATTACTATAGATAGACAAATAATTTAGTATATTTTTATAGGGTTAGTACATTTTTATAGTATGGTAAACCATATTTCCTTATAATTACTAGAGAGAGAAAAATAATTTATATTTTTATAGGTTAGTACATTTTTATTACTGTACAATTTCTGCAGATTAAGTACTTTGTACTTTTTCTTTTTAAAGCAGTCACATTTCCTCAGTAACCACTTTTTTATTATTTATATAATTTACAGATGATGGCTTCTTAAACTTGTTTTCCCTATTTTGCATTTTGAAGTTTCTATATAAATGTATGTGCTGCTAATTTTGAAGGAAGAACAAAGCATCTGTGAGACACTGTAGAAGTTAATGACATTGTTCAAATGATGACAGATTGCTTTAATGGTAGATATGCACTTAATTGGAGGAAGTATAACAAAATGTGCTATTTCATACTACTAAAAAGAGTCAGTCAGGAGCCATCACCCATTTACAGTCTTGTCTTCACCCAAATCACAATGCATGTACAGTGTGATAACTGATAGACATTGCTAGGCATGTATTCATGTACTGTACATTCATTCCGACAACCCATTAAATAGTGTTTGTTAACCTTTAATTCAGATGTCTGCAATAAGATAATACAATGTAAAACACAAGTCAATGGAGGGTCGTAAAGCTGTTTCTGCTACAGTTTTTATTAGCCTGTTATTCAGTGCTGAATGCAGCTACACCCTGAAGCAAGTCTTGTATAAAAGTACAATGTCAATATATTATGATACAAACTCAACCTATAAAATCAATGACAAGTATTATGTCTGTTGCTATCACCTACTAAAATATAGATACTGTTTTTAATGGATGCAGTGGTGCTAGGCTCAACATCATTGTGCTATTAAACTTAACCCCTTAGGCATGAAACACACTTACAGGGCTCCTGGACAATGACTGCTTATTGTAGGGTACTGCAACAATCAAGACAGCATATGTAAGACCACAGAATATGTAAGTGTTACATTCCTTTTAAAAGGACATTGAGGCAAAATAGAATTCCAATCTATGCAGTGTTGTGATTCTCCATTGCATTCCACTTCATAAAGCTAATATTTTAAAAAGGGGACCATCTGTCTCATTATTCACGTGTTTGTATTTTGATTAAGGACTGAATAGAAAGTTTCCTTGTAAAATTTGAAAATAGCATCAAGCTGAGTATTTTGGAGAACATAGCTAGAATTCAAAAAGATAAATTGCAAGCAGGATCTGAAATCAATAGGATATTATTCAATATGAATAACTGCAAAGTGGTAAGGGGAAATATCCCCCCAACCTGACTGCATAAATAAAAATGGAGTAAAAACTGGAAGTGATAATCATACTGTGTAGAATTCAAGCTTAAAAAAAAAAAAAAAAATTATGCTATTATTAATAATAATAAACAGACAAATGTCATCCTGTAACATACCAGTAAAGTAGTTGAATGTAAGACTGGAAGCAACTATTACTCTACACTGGTGAGTTTGCAACAGGATTATGGTGTCCAGTTTTGAGTAGCATGGGGTTAAAGATAAGGAAGAAAGATAAGGATGGGATAGAAACTCTAGAAAATGGCAAGAAAAGTCAAGGGAGAACTTGTGGAATATAAGATCTGTAAAGACATATTCCATGAGAAAAGAAAGAACTAATCTGCAACTGTGGAGTTTTAGGCGTTCCCATATAAGGAAAACAACTCTAGCGTCAAGAATTGTTTAATTAGGACAGGTCACCTGGAGATTTAGAAACTTTTGTATAAATATACTTACAGTAGAGAAATGGGTTAAATATTTTAAAGATTTGTGTCAACCCAGCATTTCTATGATTCTGTGAAATCATATCTAAATTGCTTTTAACTCAGAACTGGTAAACAAAACCACTTGTAGGGCAAAAAAAAATCAGAGCCCTACAAAAGTAGTTTTGCCAATTTATATTCTAAAAACTATTTACTGTATCTGAAGTAACAAAGTAACTACTAGCAATACAAGATTTAGAAGTATTTCATTCAGAAGAAGCAAATACCTGTAGAATTTACTGCTATTGCAAGCTGTACTTTTTTAATTTGTCTTGTTCGTGTATAATACACTCTACAGTATTGCTGTTGGTGGAGGAAAGTGTGTCATTTCTCACAATGATGTAACTATTGGCTGTGCATTTATTGATGTCACAGCTGCTGACTGCTCTGCTCTTTCAATTTCATTTTCATACTTAGCTGGTGGGAGGGTTGTTTGCTATACACTCTGCTTTGGATGGTGTGTAAAGTCTGTGTCATTATCATACAATATGAAAATAGTTGTGCAATAATTGATGGATGAAGTAATTCATTATGAATATGATGTAATGAAATAGACACCATGATTTAATCATCAGAAGAGAGGGTCTGTAGAGACCACACGAAGGTATCAAAGTCATTCACATGATAAATAGCGTGTGATAAGCTGTTTAGAAAACCATAATACAAGACACAGAAAAATGTACAGATGGGAGGCATACAAATTCCTTAGATGTAAAGCAATTGACTCTTAAGAACCAAAGAAGAGTCTAATTATGAGGAAGGGAAAGAGGAATGTCCACGGATCCATCACTCTTTTAAAAAATGATCTTGCTTTATAGGCATATTTGTTAGGATTAAAACTTACTTGGTTGATCGTCATTCACAAAGCATTTTACTTGCTATTTACTTGGGAGAAGAGTTTAAGAAAATGCTTTTAAGCATATTTAGGCAGAACTGTGACCCTTTTTCTTTTCTTTTGGTATTTTCTTGCATGGACAATTTTTTCAATTTTTTTTTTTTTAAATGAGATCATAAACCAATTTTAATTTAGTCAAGGCAGTAATTGCACCTTAATTTCAGCTGCAGTATCTTCTCCTATCAGACATTATAATACCAGATGCTCTATTTTGGTTAAATATAGGAGATCCTCAGTGCAAATCAAAATTCTGTATATGCAACTTATAATGTGAAAGATAAGAACTGAAAAATTAGTAGAGGGAGGGGAATGGTACTTCTTGCTCTGTAATAGACTTGTCACAGTTCACTGCTATTATGTCACTAGTTATCAAACATCAGCACTGCTACTATTACTCCTCCAGGTCTTTCCATGCCATCAGCAAGAGCTGAACAACTGGGATTGAATGAAGACAAAATAACTAGGTTATCTTGATATAAGAGCTTTCAATGAGAAAATTACCAGAGATTTCCAGAAACAGCTTAAATATTACCAAAGTCATCAGGGAGACTAGCAAAGAGTAAAAGCATTTGCTCTTGATCTGCAGCCATGTTACATTACAGAGAATATAGTCATCCAAAGGAGAAGAGTCATATCCTTTCCAAGCAGAAAATATGTTCCCAGTGTTATATTTTCAGATTTCATTTACAGTACCTGCTAATCAATGTAAGCCTTGTTTTCAGAGAAACAGTGTGGGGAGCTTAGTATCCACTCCAAAATATGAAAATTCACATAGCTTCATTCATTTTTCCTGTAATACCCTCAGGTAGCCCATAAACAGTGATTGTACTCAGTTCTAGAGTACATTTTACCCTGTTGGCACAAACCCTTCCACAAATCAAAGTCTGCCTATCTATGCCAGAATATGACAGGAAATGATGGCTCTTCGAATATCTTAATTACCCCCAAATTGCCCATCAAAGAGCAGTCAACATACACAGGATCTTGTAAACTCTGTTGGGAAAAAATGAGAAGCACATACTGAGATACATGCATACATTATACATCTTTTCTTCAGCCAGTGCCTAGATATGAGTAGTGTTTGCTTTATTATATGTGTTTTCAGGTCCCTGGTAAGCATACTGCATAAAGTTTGTACTCATGAAGAAAAAAGTGACCACATATGATTCTTTTCCCCTCATTCTGAAAGTAAAACTAAAATAACTCATTTTGAAGACACTGACCCAGTGGCATCTCCTGGACCTCTGTTCATGTTTGGCATCGCTATAGAGGAGATAACTGGATGCCAGGAACTGTAAGGCACTATTCTTGATGTACTAGGCTTGTCAGCCAGGTCTGGGGGAGAGATATCAGTACTCCCGAGGACACATGGAGCTCCACCTGGCAAGGTGCAGACATACGGTGTCAGAGGATATGGATGCTCAGTGCATTCCTACAGAGCAGCCAAGCATCATTGGCTCCAGATAATCAAATATATTCTTCGTGGTGAAACTGCAAAGCTAGAGCTTACAGCTCCAAAGATGAAAAGGGGAAAAGATTGCTTGGGTGGCAAATATAAAAGATTTTTCTTGTTCTGTCACTGGTGCGTTCAGGTCCAGGAGGCAACCTAGCTGCCTCCTGTAAGAAAAATTGCTACATTTACAATTCAGATAGACACATAAACTCTGAATAAACATGTATATTTGGGGGACTCAGCTAAAGCAGACAAGAACCACAACATCTTTTGAAGTAGGCCCATCACTGATAATTACGAATGTGAGATTAGCTACCGTCATTTATTCTTGTAAATAATGTCATCTCTTCCAATTAAGAACAACTACTTGTATCTCCTCAATTGCTTTATTAGCATTGTTGTCAAGTTGTGCAGAAGCCTTAATTAAATAGTCATCATAATTATGGCTATTTCCCAAACGATCGAAGTAAATAATTTATATATGGGTTATAAGAAAAGTTTTTACTTACTGAAAGACTGTATTTCAAAACTTTCCAAGTGCCTAGTTACAAAGCACTTTGCATTCATCCTACAAACAAGGTATGTGTTACAAAATAAGCACGAAAACTGAGCTAACTGAAATTTTGTTGCTTCAAACATTTATATTTCTCCAAGTGACAGTAAAGCAAAATTGAAAACTGAATGAAGAAAATTTCATAACTGAGGCTTTGAGCAAGCAGTTAAGTATTTAATACAAACTGAATTATTAAAAATATTTTTATGATTTTTTTATCTTACTAATTAATTATATTAATGAATACTGGATCGTACAAAGAAGAAAAATAATAAATTGCAAAATCCAAGATAGAGGGACTGAAGGTACTATAACAATGCATCTGTATCAATGAGCAGTATACTGAGATATTTTTTACTTTGTAAAAATACTTTTTCCCAATGAAAGTATCTGCAAAGCTTTTTCCTAACTTGTATTTGTGGGCTAAATGTACTTTTTCCCAATCTTCTTCTCACTGCTAGTAAAATGGCTTGGATATTTTTTTATTTTATTTTATTTTATTTTATTTTATTTTATTTTATTTTATTTTATTTTATTTTATTTTATTTTATTTTATTTTATTTTATTTTATTTTATTTTATTTTATTTATTTCAGTTAGGATAGAAAGTAGCATTACAAAAAGTTCTCAACACTGACCTAGTTCTGTGAAATTGAGGCTATATTCCTTAATAATCAGTATTACTACTAACAAATATTTTAATGAAATTTTACATTTTCCCCTTAGTCGAGACATGTCATTTCCATTACCCTTAATTAGTGTTATATGTGCTCTTTGAGAGAAGAAGAGGCCCTTTAGCTATAAGTTCTGACTTTCGAAACAAAAAATCATAACCTTTCTGTGTTTCTGGTTGAGGTAACTGCAACCTAATTTCATTTAATAATTGTGGCAGATAAGAATCAAAATATGGAAGGAGAAACACTGAAATTATAAGCATGTAAGACTGTTTGTTTAACATTATAACTCAAGATAGAACTAATATAAACATTTCATTTCTTATTAATGGTGTTATGCTTTTTGTGTTGTGTTTTGTTTTGTTTTCTGTTTGCATGTCCCCCAGATTAATCACTTGTCTTTTTTTTTTGTCTTTTTGGTTTTTTTTGAATATACTAACGTATCCTGTCAAAGGACACTTGCTTTGCTGGTGTGTGTACATTCATAGCATTTAAGTTACCACTGATCTCTGTTGAATGCACCTATTTACGTTTAGTTCACCTACTTATATAACACAATAATTTGAATGTTGTGGCTCATATAAAATGTTACGAGAATGCTCTAATTCCTATCTTCCTATTCTCATTAGAAGCTTGACCTATGAAATTTTAAAGACCTCCAAGATATTTCTTTTTATAGTGTAAAACCTATAATTTAAATGCACCCCCTCACCCCCAAGATTGATCTAATTTGAAAAGCAGTGTCTTGAGCGTAGGTGTACATACCTAGAATTTGTTTCAGAGAAATTTCTGGCAGTACTGCAGAACAAATAGGAGGAAAAAGATATTCTGAAATAACAAATAAAAAGAATTTATTTTCAGCATCTCTACTGCCTAGTCAGTGTTATCAAGCCAAAAACAAGGTTGGGAATAGCTTTCAGCTTTTAACTGAAAAAAAGTTCTTTAGTTTTGACTGATCTGTGAGACTATAATTTTGGCAAATTTTGTATACAAGATTCTGTTTATCTGAGCCTTTGCCCAGTTAGTATCCCTGCATCTGTCTGTGTTGTGTGGCTATGTAACAGGATGTAGGCATCAAATAATATTCTGAGGCACATAATGCCTAATGCACGAGTATACAGAAACTGATCTGGCTTCATGAGAATAATTTTCAGTCAAAATTTACAAGCTGGCATTGTAAACTAGGATTGTCCAGGTTGCATAGAAGAGACTGGAGGAAACTGCATTCTCATCATGAATGAAAAGGGAAAGATAAGTTCAAAAAGTGCTCAAGGTGTAGAAGAGGGAAACGAAGATGATAATCTGGGGGAAACTATGCCAGCTTGAAAGAATAAAGTGACATGTGCATGTTATATTAGATATTATAGGAATCTTTCCACTGAACAGCTTAATCAGTGAGACAACTGAGAGTCAGTGTATTCTGCAAGATGAATGCTTAATTTAGTTTTTACCAAACAAATGTAGAAAGTTTTCAGAGCAACAGTACAAATACTGGAAAGACCCTTTCTGGTATTGCTCTGATATGAATCATACCACTTTAATTATACTGTATATTTTAAAAGCCCATGTATACATATAAAGCAATGTATGATAAGGCAATCTGATTAATTTTAATCTTGGAGATCTCCGATTTTTTTTTTTTATTATTTTTGTCTGAAATGAAATTCTGTAGCTGGTACTGAAAGAAGTTTAGCCATGCCAGTAATGGAGTGACTGCCTGTACATTAACCTGGGAGTACAGAAATTCATGCGGTGACCCTAAAATGGTTGATGTCAAGGAAAAAAAAACTCATCAAAGCTAGAAAATCAGAAAAGCATCTGCACTATTTCCCCCCACACCTAATTTTCTACTCAAAAGGCTAAAATATGCAAGTACATTAAACATTGCCTAGTGCAACTGATCATATTTCTGAGAAGTGTTTATATGTGATTACAAAAAACTAAGATTCAGCAATGCCCTGCCGCTCTTTGTGCCAGATATAGCTGACCAAAAGGGTCATAGTGTAGGTATAATGTCTTCCATGTGTCTCAATGACTCTTCACTGTTACATGCCTTCTGGAACTGCAGCAGGGAATAGGAAGGAGATATTACGGCAGTTCCCAGAGCTGCCCTAATGTGTCCCAGGGATTTGACTCTCCTAGGGATTCTAAGAACAAGAGGCACGAAATGATTCCTATGTGATTCCAACTCAATCATCTGGAAGCCATTAATCCAGTGATATTTCAAGGAAAGCCAGGCAAATATTTGTGATCATTTATTATATTCAATAAAAAATAAAGATTTATGTCAATAAAAATGCTTGTAAAACACTTGCAAAAGTAATGCCAAATTTTGAGAACAGTTTCAGCCAGCTACAAAATAGGAAAAGAATGTAAAAAAATCTTCATTTAAAGCTTTTTTAAATAAATATTTAATATTTTCATTTCAGTCAATATACATAAGTTTAAAAAAAAATGAAAATGAAACAAGACATCTTGTACTACCAGAGAAAGATTTATTTTTTTTTCCAATTGTTCTATGGATAAGAAGAACCAAAACCAAACAATCCTTCCTAGTCAATCTAAAATGATCATTCCCTCCCCCACTTCCAGTTTTTCAATCGTGTCAGTGAACCAAAACATCCAATTATTTGCTCAGCTCTAATTTCAAATATCTACCAGCTGGTACCGGTGATAATAATAGGAGAATGAGGAAATAATGGATCGGGATCAACACCAAAAGAAAAAAAAATACAAAAAAAAAACCCATAAAACTACTTACATCATGGTTAAAATTCAATATCATCTAAAACACGTAGAGCAGATTTTTTTTTTTTAATGTATACCTGGCTGAAAGAAATCTAGTTGGTATGTGTTCAGTTTGGTTT
Organism: Anser cygnoides; assembly: GCF_040182565.1. Classification (NCBI taxonomy): domain Eukaryota; kingdom Metazoa; phylum Chordata; class Aves; order Anseriformes; family Anatidae; genus Anser; species Anser cygnoides. The sequence continues at coordinate 26,290,239 of NC_089877.1, read as the reverse complement.
CAGGCAATTGTGAGAATTTGCAGGAATATTTCTCTTTTTGTGTGTGTGTGAGGATTTTCTATGTCTGAGCTTAGTCTATGATTTTCTAATCTGTTTTATTTAGTCTCTCTAGCCTTTAAATAATGAATAAGATCAGTGAATGTATGCTTAAACAAAAATGTCAAAGACGCTCTCTTTGGTGTTCCTGATTTTCTGCATATTGCTGTTTGCCAATCTGATCTTCATTGATATACTGCAATGTAGTAGTTGTGGCAACGTAATATAATCTGTGGACATTTGGTTTCTTGTTGACTTGCTGCTGAATGACTGCATCTTGCCACTAAACTTCACTATCACAGTCTCATTGCAATCATAAACATAGCTTAGAAAAGCTTTTTTTCTCATCAGAAGGCAAGCGTTTCTGGACAGCAGTGCAGCATGATTCCAAAAGGCAGTGGAAGTTGCATGGAGTGATTAGTCCCACATATACCTACCAGCAACACAAGCATTCTCAGCTCTGCATTATCCGACCTGTAGCACCTTATGGCACAGCACAAAACATGCTAATAAACCAATCCTATATGCCACATGTTCAGAAATAGAAATGTCCTTATGAAAAGCTTATCAACCCTCATTAAGACTTTAAAAGTTATCTCTAAACAGTTTCAATACACTGTTTTATGGATGCCATAGAAGAGCAGTCAGATGGGATTAGAGTATCTAGCCTATCTAGCCTAATAAATGACCAGAAGAAGGTAAGGTAAGGTAAGGGTAAAAGTAAGTGGATATTTAAAGGTATATCTTATGGGAACATATATTTCAAGTGCCTGGCAGTTACAGAAGCAGGCAGCTTCTGAGTCGAAGGTGGAGGTTTCACTTCTACCATTATGTTCAGTAGCCATCAGTAGACCTTGACTAGTATAATCTCTTCTTCTTCTACCCTGTTTTACTTTGACCTCCACATTATACTCTGAAAATGAGTTAAGAAGAGGAAGTGAAGCTGATGACAGAAGAGACATTACTTTGTTCCCTTTCAGTTGCTGGCACATGTTATTGCTGTACAGTTTTGTCTTTGATTCAATAGAATCACTTGTGTTTCTTTTTAAAAACATACACTGGTCCTCATCACACAGAGATGACAATTTTTTTTTCTCCCACTTTTTTTTTTTTCCAGAGGTCTTGCAAGTTGTCAGGAGTCTTTAAAACAGCAGCTGTTCATCACCTAAGAAGTTGTAAAATCAATCTGACTGTTGCTACACATGTAGGGAGGAGTTGGAAATTGTAATAAAGACAGTAAAGTTAAAATCATATCTGCTCTCAAACCAAGTAGTCATAGGAAATGAAAGCCAGGGACAACTATTCTGAAAGAAAAGATTATGATTACATTAATCTTGATAATTTTTAATCAACTTAGTACTAAAACCCAAATTACAGGGAAATAAATTTAAAAAAGGATTTTGGCAATAAGTAGCATCAGTACTTGAAACAGGATGGTCTCCTGTGATGTCTGTGAAGTAGTCAGGTCACTCTAGAATTACAAACTCATCCTTCATGAGAAACTAGCAAGCTTGTTTTTTAACATATTTACCTTCCAACTTATGAAAAAAAAAAAGGGTAAATATCTATGCCTTTTTTGTTTTCAGTAAAAAACTAAAAACAGTAAAAGTTTTTTTCAGTAAAAAAACTGCTAACCTTACTGCTGTTCAAATCCTAGTAAATATCAAATACTTGGAATGAGGCAAGAGTATTCGAGTATTCTCTATGATTTCTCCTATATACTTTAAATGAGGAGCAAGATGTAAAAAGTGAAAAAGACAAAAACTGCAAAAACTGTCCTATTTATGCTTAGGTCTATCCTTTGCTACAAGTAGCACCGAGGGTTTGATGTAGTTCTGAAAATATCCTTGTATGTCCTATGCTCAGAACTATTTGTAGAACTCGTGTCCAAAAAAAAAAAAAAAAAAAACCACAGAGCAACATGGCTCAGTTGCAGACCCCATACCTCATTCGAATTTTTCAGAGGAAAGTTTTACTGAATAAGGAGTGAAGGAATAAGAATCCAAACCATATAAATGCCCCATTTGCCCCATATAAATGTACTTCTTAGAAACTGAGCATAAAAGGCGATTATATGCATTTGTACTGAATGCAAGAAAGAAACCTATTAAAAAAGACCAAATATATGTATATATATATATATTTCAAAATCTCTTCTCTAGGAAAAGGCTTATGTCTGTATCCAAAGTATATTTTGTTACATCAGCTTATAAATCTTCATTATTTCTTCCACAGAAAATATTCAAAATATGCTTTTATGCAAAAAGACAGACTTTCATTATAGGTGCATTATGCATAGACTATGGAGTTGGTCTTGTAATTGAGCAAAACGACTTCCCATTTTTTGTACAGTGTATGAAAAACTCATAAGCAAGGAGCATGTATAGTGCTACTGTGGTTTACCTTTTATGTTAAGACAACAGAAATCTATCTAGGATGGTTGCAGGTTATAGCCAAATTTAACCTTCTTGAAATATCACTACCAAGCAAATAGTCCAAAATATAAAAACATCATTCATCTCTCTCTTTTCAAAAGATATGATTATTCAACAGCTTCATGCTAAGAAAAACATAGCTTAATCTTAAGAACACACTGGAAAGAGTAAATGAAATGGCAGCAGTAGGTTTACTTTTACAACTGAAAAAAATGTCATATGTATTAATGTCAACAACTGGAATTTTACTTCATTAGGCATTTTCTGATCTAAGGCTCTGATGATTATTCTAAGCAGAAAAAATATGCTAATTATCTGCTCTGAATGTAGAAGGAAAAAAGGTGTAAAATCTTCCTTTAGCCGTGTGACCATGTACTAATTGCATGTCATGTGTCAAAATAATGCAACCCACTTTGCCTAAAGCAATTAGACATACAGAACTCTATTAATGAAGCACTGTCTGTCACTAAAAATGTTTTCAGAGCTATAGTTGAAGATTAAAATATTAACTTCTCAAATATTTATGATAGTTACTGACAGCATTTCAAAATGTTACTTTTAACAAAAGTATTTTATTCAGCTCCAGTTTTTAATTTGGATTTTATATTCAAAGACATTATTAACATATGGGAGTCATGTGAAATTTCTATGATCTCCACTGAGACTTCTTTACAGAGGTACATTAGCTCCTTGAAGCTTACAGCACCTTTTTCTATTGTAATATAAACTCTTTCAGAAAAAAAAAAAAAATTAAAAACTTGTATTTTCTTCAAAAGTCATTAAAAAAAAAAAAAGAAGGAGGATGTTCTTATTGCACTGTACCTATTTTCCGTATGCGAGAGAAGAAAATGGCCCTTCTTGTCAATATATGATTTGGTGCTCTCTTTCCTTTTAGGGTCATTGGTCATCTATGTTCATGAGCACAGAGAGTATCCTTGTGCATATCCTTATGCCATGGGAAGGCAGGATGTATGTTGCCAAGCTGTTTATTGAATCTATCAGACATGCTGAGGAGGAGCAGACCATTACATTAAAAAATGTAATGCCTGCTCTGTATTACCACTGCTCACTAATATGCTTGGGAAAGGCTATTGCACAGTTCTTCCTTGAACAAAACAAATCTGCATGTACAGGAGAGGGCTGATGGAGCATAACTAAGGCTATTCTCCTTTATACTGGAGTTTGAAGTGTATCAAATGCTGTTTAAATTACTATTGCATTGTAACTTGTGGTACCATTTTTAAAGTTGCCTTTTTTTTTTTTTTTTGGCTTTTATTTTGCATTCTTAATTTACAAAAACAAACAAACAAACAAACAAAACACACACACACACAAAAAAACACTTATTCATGCACGTGCCCCAGTGAGCTGTACAGGAACATTTGTATGCATAAAAGTTGAGTGGACAAGCCCTTAATTTACTTTCCATATGGATGACTACTGTGGTACTTGAGGATTTATAGCTTTACCAGGACTATGCGGGAATGATACCACTGTAATACCAGGGAATTATTGCCTTTCTATTGTGCCAAAAAATCATCAAATAAAAAAGCCATGTTGTTAGCACTGCATCATTTTCTAGTACCATGGTGGTAAAAACTGACTACTATTATGTATTAGTCCTGCCACTGCTTTTATGTTTGGTAAGGGTATTGCCTTGGTTTTGGAGCTATTACAGTCTATGGGAATCAATTATATGTACTTGAACTAAGAAGGATTTACTTGGTAACTGTAATGGCTCTGAAAGAGCCATTATGATCTGTCATGTCAAAAATGCACATGCCTACAGTAGATACAAACAGAGCTGTGCAAAAAGTTTTATACATAAAGCAAGCCGTTTTTGTTAGTGTCCCTGACAAAACAAAACAAGCACTTTTTGCTGAAGTACTTTCACAACTTTTCATAATAAATGAAAAGGAGTTTTTGCTGTTCCACTGCCTTGTGCTTTGCTAAAGCAAAGCTTGTGTGTTGTCTGAAAGGGAATCAGGGGAAACATTACAGAAGAGCAAAGCTCAATGAATCATAATGTTCTGGGGATAGAACTAATCAGATAAAAGGAAAAAAAGAAGTGAAATAAATAGAAGTGAAGACATTCTCAAGTAAAAGGGAGCAAATGTGTGCTTGCTATCATTATATACATACATGAAACAGATACAGTAGCTCTTAAGAATGAGCAAATAGGTTGTACCCTGGCAACCAGTCACGATATATCTGCATGTACAGAACACCAGAATATCTCAGGGCTGGAATGAAGTATAAATGGGGCCAGTAAGAATAAGGTTTCCTGTGTCTATGCTGCAGGATAGATGCATTCCATACTCTCAATTTCCTCATCAACCAGATTGCTGAGCCTTATGGCAGAATGGGACAGCTCCCTCTGTACATGTCTATCTAGGTTTCCACCAAAAGGAGACTGAAGCACATCAAAGGATTGCACATGCATTTCCATTTCTGAGTTGGACTCAGGGCAGAGAGAAGGAGCTGAGGCCCACCCCCAGCATCCTGGCCCTGCAAGGCTGACCTGGGCCAACACGAAGGTTGAAACCCACGCGTGCTGGAGGAGTGGGAAGAGCAATGTGAAGGTGTGAGAGCTGCATGGAACTGGGTAAACGAGAGGATGGTCTTATGATAGGAGCATTGTATCACATGGTGCTCAATTAAATGTTTCTAGCCACCTTGTTCATTTCTGCCAGTAAAAATTCCTTCCTGGGCAAATGAAGGCAAGAGAGCTGCTTAACTGTGTTCAGTTTGCAGGCAGGCTGTGAGTGGCAGTAAGATGGGAAAGATCAGCTGTAATGATTTTTTAGTGATTACCCTCTTTAAAGAAATGTTTACATTATCAGATCTTATAAATTAATACATACTATGCTATATTCTTGCAGTCATCTGCAGACATCATTATTTGCTTTTAAAAAAACAGAAAGGTGATAAAAACAGGTCTGGAATTCATGGTGCTCACTGATGTATTACTATTGTTTTCTAATACAGAACTTCATTTGGTGGTTTTATTTTTGTTTTTACATAGCTTTTCTACATATGTACCTTGCTTTAAGTAATTGTGCCAAAGTTGATTGAAGCACTTTCCCCCAAACGATATTTACCAGGTAGAGAGTGAAAATGTTTGCAAGTTGCTTGTTTGTTTATTGGACTAATTTTCAGTAACAGAAGAATGTTATTTAGAATGCAGCAAAAACCTTTCAGTCCCAAATGAGCATGTCCAAAAAAAGAAACAGAGATTTTACTTTTAGCTCATCTTCAGATTCACAAGGGACAATAAGGGAGATTCATTAGGCCATTTGTTACTGTCATCTGCCATGATTCAAAATGAAATACTAAATGTTTCATGGACACAGAAAAAGAGCAGTATTTGTCTTTGTGTTGGCTATGCAAAGACTGTATGGCTTTCAGCCTCCATACAAGAGGTCTGATGGATGAAAGGGGGAAGGGTGGTGCCATCTGAATGATGATGGGCTAATATCATCATCCTCTTGTCAGCTGTAATAGGCTTTTCCTCACAGAAATAATTCATAAAACCGCTACATTATATTCTATCCCTGACAGGCCCTATCTATCCTGCAACCCAGCAGGCTCACAACTAATAAGAAAATATGTGGTTCAGGAACCCTGAAAAATTAAACAGGTAGTTTATGAACAATTTGTTTCATGGGGATGTTTATTATGTTTATTAAATATTGAGCCTTTAATGTTTTCCCAGTACAGATGATATCATAAAAATGCTGACTTAAGCCTCAGTTGTATTCTTAGAAAGTGGCATTTTATAGCTCTTGTAGTACACAGTAAATAACTAAATTGCAGTGGTTTATATGTGTACACAGAATAGAATTTATAAGCAGTGAGTATATTTTTATTGTGCATATGCAATGTATTTAATATATTCATAATAGACATATGCAAACTACCAAAATATTGATCACATTGTTTGGCTTAAATGAAGTTTTGAGAAGACCAGTATTTCAGAGCCTCAAGTAGGGAAGACCAGGCATTTATTTTATTGCTTGTGCTAATGGAGAAAGACTGAGCTTGGTGTTTGAAGTGTCAAGACAAAAACTCTGTAGGCTCTAATGATAAACTTAACCAGGAATATTGTTTTGTAGATATATTTTTAATAGAAATTCTTTATACAGGTTCTTATTACAGGAAAAACAGGATGAAATTGCTTAAGCTGAAGCCAGTGTTACCATGTTTTCCATGAAAGAAGGGAGGGCTGCCAGAGCTTACACAGGGCAAAGTTTCTATTGCCAGACAGAATGCAGGACATGGTTCTGGAGAAGACCTTGAATGCACAGAGGAAGCATCTTGCACAACCACAATCTTTCTATGTCCATACCTATTTATTCCAATGTCTTCCTTCAGAGCTTATTGAATAATTGGTAATTCTCTAGCAGGATATTAAAACTGGCAAGTAGAAAACTTCCATTCTTAATGAATTTGTAATAATAAAAAATGCTTATGATATTAAAAAGTTGTATTCCACAGTCACTGCAAAGACCACATGCATGACATGATTTACACACATAAATAAATAAATAATAAAAAATTGCATAAACCTTTCATTAAACCTTTGATGAATCCAAAGCTATTCTCACATCCATTTCTGTTTAGAAGGTAGACTCATAATAAAGAGTAAGATCACTGAGCACAGAAGTAGAAACAGTCTAGAATCAGCTCCTGTTACTTCTGTAACAGGAAAGTCTGCCTCTCTTACCTGCTAGAGTCCTGTGAATATTACAGAAAGCACATGGATTAGGAGGATCCAGAAGACATAATACATTTGAATCTTCAAAAACCAGGGTTAGTAAAGAAACCTAGTTACTACAAGTGTTGAGAAAACTTCTTTTATGGCTTGAAAACTGGTTAAAGTATAGGAAGCAAAGGGTAAGGCTTGTTGGTTGTTTCGCAGGATGGGTATTTCATTTTACGCAATCAGATCCCTGGAAGATAGATGATGACACTGGTTATATTAAATATCTTCATCAATGACTTGGAGAAGAGCGTGCAGAGCGAAATCTCCAAGTCTTATCAAGATCTTCTGTGTGGTATAAGTCATTGTCTACTGGCTGAAGGAACTTCAGAAGGACCTTTTAAAACTGAGCAAAGAAAAAATGTGACAAATGAGCTTCAGCATAGATAAACGTAAGGTAATACATCTGAAAATAAAAATGTGAAATGTGCCCCATGGTTTTGAACTGCAGATAACTATTTAGAACTCAGAAAAGACACATTGGAGTCATCCCTGGCAAGTCTCTGAAGTCATGAACTCATTGTACAGTAGCAGTTAAAATTAATGAAATACAGAGCATCATCAGAAAAGATTTTTAGAACAAGACAAAACATATTTTTCTGCTATATAAAAATATGGGTGTGCCAATATTTCTAGTACAGTGTACAGTTCTGATTTCCATGTCTCAAGACAGATGCCATGACATTGGAGAAGGAACAGAGGAGGCAATCAGTAATCAAAATAATCAAGAAGATGAATCAACTGCATTGTTGTGAGGCTAAGAATTCTGAGATTGGAGAGGTAGCTGGGGAAAATAGTGATGGAAGTTTATTAATAAGTACATAATCTGAATGTAGAACTGTTGGACAAATTATACACAATGTGAGGACAAGAACTACTCAGTAAAACCTATAAGGAGTCATCTAAAAACATACAAAAGAAAATACTTTGTGCAGAGAGATGACTTCAGAAACTTGCTTCCACAGTAGCTTGTGGGGGACAGTATGAGCAGCTTCAGAAAGGGATTAGAAAGGAAACAGGTCCATGAATGGCTCTTGCAAGGACAAGACAAGGATGTACCTTCTAATTCCCTCATGCAGCACTTCTGGACACTAGAATATGAGGGGAATCTACTGTAAAAAGTGCTCGGATTGTGTGTCGTCCCTAGTAGGGTTTCCTGTGCTACTACCAGAGCTAGCCAGGCTACCTTGACCATGGAGCTGAACCAGAAAGACTCTTTTGAGGCTCTTAGCATGTCTTAATTTTATTCCACAGGTCTAATTTTCTTTTCATTTACTCCAAACTTACAGCTCTGTAGTTTAAAAGACTAATGTGTGTTCACTTCTACTTTGTATTGGTGTACCTAAAAGGTGGATCAGGTCTCCTCTTCTCTCTTTCATATACGTGCAGTTTTAAAAATTGTCCTCCCATACATACACACAGAGCACAAAACCTGAATATCCAAATAAAGGAGAACATGTCAGAATAAAGAGACTAAAAGGTTTAACTCAGTGGCTTAAACCTGAAAAAACAATGTACCTTTTAAAAACCCTTGCAATTTCTTTCATTTTTCACTAAAAATGTTTGTTTATTCTTTGCATTTACAAAAGCTTGGCACACACACTACTTCTTTTGAACTTCAAGAATAAACAATAAAAGCTGTTTCCTTGTGTTGCCCCACCCCTCAGCCCTAACTCAATCATCTTTCATTTTTTCCTTAATGTAGCTGGAAAAAAAAAAATCTCCTCTTACATGAAATCTTTATAATGAATTTTTCAAACAGAAAAAAAAAAAAAAAGAAAAAAAATGTCATTTATTGTTAACTATGAGCCACATGGCTACCTTGCCATCTCTGGATCGTATAAAGTCATTTCTATAATTAGCCAGAAGAGACACAATCCAGTTAGAGTAGTAGGGTCTCAAGGTGTATGTTCTCTTTGGAAGTAAAGTCATCTACCTTATCCATGGCAAGAGGTTGATAAGGCACACTTAGAACACTAATTACACTCTCCATTTCACAACTCCATTTTTTTTTTTTTAATGAAACTTCGATGACTGCTAAAAGTTGGTTAAAAAGTTGGTTGTATGGGTCCTTCTCCACTCGTAAGACACTTGGAAGTGTCTCTGGGCTCTGGGCGAGAAAGTGGCTGTGTTTGGCAGCGAGGCATCATGCAAGATTACCATGTTTATGACCTGCTTGGCACTGTGGTGCGAACCACATCATTTGCTGTCAGCCTCTATGGGATGTCCTACGGGATGTCCATGTGCTGAGCCCCAGAGGTGACAGCGGCCGTCCCAGAGCTGCAGCAAGCCTAGCCCAGACCCTGGCAGTACTGCAGGGGAATACACTACTCTTCAGCCACTGCAGAAACATGTACATTGCAGTATGTCAAATATGTTGAAAGTTGGACATACTCTGATGTACCTAGAGGCCCATAATGTGCTGTGTCACCAGTTTAAAGAAATACCACTTGCATTGGCAGGCAGTTGGAAGCAATTAATTACCCATGGATGGCATGTACAGCTGTTGCTTATGTATGGAAACAGAAGAGAAATTAGATTTAATTGGTTTAGCATAATGAAGAGAGTGGCATTTATTTCATTATAGCTTTTGTAAACTGAGCCACTTGGTTTTCATTTTTATCTCTCTCTCTTTTTTTTTTTTTTTTTTAATAGTTGGGCAAAACTCTCTTGATAGTTGAAAAAATCCTAGAAGAACAAAAGCTGAGAATATCCACTTGCCTCATATTAGAAGTTTACAGGATCTGAATAGGAACAGATATGTTAGACTAATGAATGATCAGATTAAATATATTGCTATATATTTTATATATAATACATACTGCCTATTATTTGCAGTAGTTTGGGCTAACTCCCAAATATGCATCATAAAGTAGCTGTATATTTTTATCTCTGAAGGTCATAACTGGTGAAGAAATGTCCAGATTTCAATGGGAAAAATTGGTGTAAATTATTCAATCGCTGTGAACAGATATTTCTGTTGTAGATTGTATTAGACCTACCAACACAAAGCGATAGTGAAGAGGAAAACAATAATATCTGTACGTGAAATCTAAACATATTCTATAGCTACAAACTGAATCCCATTGCCCTAACATTTAGTTCATTAATGTTTTTGAAAATACTCCTTGTTAAGAGATGCTGTCTATGTACAAAGTATTGGTATGTTTCTAGCTATTGAGCCTTATAAATAAACATCTTTCTGCATTACTGTCAACTTAATGTTCACTTTCTAATTATTTAATGTGAATAAATGCAATACAATCTGCATTCATACAGTGTTGCTTTTGAAGGCATGTTCTGTAGTCCTGTAAAAATTAAACTAATGTTTGTCTGTTGATTAACACTACGTTTATTTTTCACATTCACTATTAAAGAAAAAATCTAGGTGCATACTGTGTAGCTGCATGCAGTGCTGCATGCAGTGAGACTGATGTTAAAACGCTGGGGGAAGAACAGTTTAAAATGATTCTAAATACAAACATTTCCCAATTGATTCAAGAGACCAGTTGTATTTTACCTTCATATTGTATCCCTTTTCAGAAAGCCAAATATTTCGATTTTTTTTTTTTTTAAGAACAGCCTCTTATAAATGATTATAATGAGACCTCGTGGAACTGGCAGGCAGAATGTGGCAATCTACAAATGTTTAAAAGAAACCATAATAAAATCTAAAACGCCAATGAGTGTATAAAAATCAGGTGGCTCAGCTGAGAGTACATTCCAATTCAGTCCTCCACAAAAGCGAATGGAGTATTTCACTAAATAGCAGCCACAGAGTAGTTATTAACATGAGGGAAGGAAGGAAAAAAGAATGAAAGAAAGAATGTTGTGTAGGAGTGGTGTATGTGCTGGTTGTTTATGTATTTATATATATTTATATATGTTTAAATTAAGCATTGTTTAAAAAAATCCACCTGACATTTTTCATAGATAGGGACAAAACTGCTTCTCTGAATTCAGGAAAAAAGAGAGAGAGAGAGAGAGAGAGAGAGAGAGAGAGAAGGAAAGAAAGGAAGGAAGGAAGGAAGGAAGGAAGGAAGGAAAAGGAAGGAAAAGGAAGGAAAAGGAAGAAAAAGGAAGAAAGGAAGAAAGGAAGAAAGGAAGAAAGGAAGAAAGGAAGAGAAAGAGAGAAAGAGAGGAAGAAAGGAAGAAAGGAAGAAAGGAAGAAAGGAAGAAAGGAAGAAAAAGAAAGAAAGAGAAAGAAAGAAAGAAAAAGAAAGAAAGAAAGAAAGAAAGAAAGAAAGAAAGAAAGAAAGAAAGAAAGAAAGAAAGAAAGAAAGAAAGAAAGAAAGAAAGAAAGAAAGAAAGAAAGAAAGAAAGAAAAAGAAAGTCTAGATATGGAGTTCTGTGATGTGCTCTGTCTAGAAAATAGCCGTGGAATAGAAACCCTGAACATTTAGAAAAGACTAGAACCAGTCTGTTCTTTTGACAGTGGCTAAAATTGTCCATGTGGTAGAGTCCGCTGTGAGACAGAGAGATGTCAGCTGTTGCATGTGCTGATGTAAAAGTCAGAGGGGAGTAAAATGTAAAGCAAATACTTCAGAGTGAAAAACTGTAAATGATTTACTGTATTAAAACACGTAAAATTTTAATAAAAGGCTAGGTTCTGCACACACAGATCCAGTATTTGATCAGTCAGTTTTGGCAGCTTTTTCAAATTACTGCTATTGAGAGACAAGTATAATCTGTAAAGTAAAAATGACCTCTGGATGATAAACAGTACGTTATACAGAAAGTTTGTGTAAACACAATTAATGTAGGATTGCTTATTGAAACCATAAACTGATGACAGATATTTTCATTGTGAGCATTTCTCTACCAGAGTGTTGTGAAAAAACCATACTGTCTAATGCTACTAATTTGCTTTATTTACCTTTTTAAAAAATCTCAGATGCACTTAGTAAAAGCAGCATGTACCTGTCTGTCAGCAGAGCAGCCTTTAACGTTTATTCACCTACTATTCTACTGAGCACATGACTGGAGCAGCTGGCAGACACATTCAGGAAAACAACTGGTCCCTGTCAACACCACCCAACCTTCTGAGGCCAAGCAGGCACTTACAAAGTCACAAATAAAGACCAGTGTTTTGTTTTGCCAATAGCCTGGTGTGTTTCCCCCTCCTCTTTTGTTCAGAATGTGCAACACCATTAAAGGGACCTGATTAGAACAAAAGAACAGGGATCACTGTAACAATTATGATAGAAATGAAAATGCATAATAATAAAAAAAAAAAAAAAAAGGGAAAATAATGCCAGGTGAAGATGAATACACATCCGCTGGGAACAATTACATAGCAGATGCATCCAAAAATTCATTATCAACATATAATTTGACATGTTCCTAGTAATGTTATTCATTGCATTTACAAATAATTCATCACAGGTGTTGTGAACTAAAATGGCATACAAGATCCGTATGTTATTCACTGGGACAAGAGGAAATGTCCAGTTTGTAAACACACATTGAATTCAATTTTATAAAATGGTTTTGTCTTTTGTTGTGTAAATCCTTCTGCCATGCTAGATAAATCAGATATAGCAAAACCGCTGGCTTGCCAAAGCATATAAGCATATTTATTCTCTCTAAAGGAGTGGTAAATATTCCATTATTTTATTTACCTTTTCGATTTTTCTTCTTTTCCTAAAAAAAAAAAAAAATCCAAACTCTTGTTTATGCGGCTAACTTCACTGATTTCAGTTTTGGTGTACTTCAGATGATGCAGATCCTGTTCATTTAAGCTTGTTTCTAATAATCAGATCCTCTGGCAGGGGCATGTCCTGTTCATTCAAGTATAGCACCGTTCTTTGAAATAGAAACATATGCATGAATGAAGAGAGCAGGGGTTGGTGCAAGATGTTTTTTCTATAACCTAGCTCAAGGCAAATCTCTTATTCAATTTTTTTTTTTTTTTTTGGTTCATGGTTAATTCTTCAATGAAGTTGTGGGAATTTTACTTGTGTAAGTAGTACGATATCCAGTCATCAGTATAAACAAACAAAAGACAACATTTCGTTCCAGGTCAGATTTCATAAATAATGACAAAAAAAAAATACACCTACGTTACTCTCATAGTTGGAAATCCATCAAACAGGCTCACTGTCTTTATAATAAAGCTTTATTGCAATAGTATAGCAATAATTGATTAGCCCTTGATACTAGCAAGGGGCCCAGCAGCACTGTACTTTTAATCCTAGTATGCTGTGTCAAATAGAGCCTTCAAGCACATAGGTAAAGATGAACACACCTTTGAAATAGAATTAATAAATAATTTGTCCTCAGCCTGGATGACATATGATGTATTCCAATCATTTTTTATTTTTTGTTATTCTTTTTTTTTTTTTTTTTTTTCCCAGGAATTTGAGGTCACTGCTGTAAACACTGTCAAAGGTTTTAGGTAATAATTGATTTAGGGACTGGTTGCTTCATCTTGAGTCAATTATTGTTCCTTTTTATGACTTCTCACTCTGTGAGACTACTTTATTAATTAGTAATTGTTACACCATAATGTTATGACATAAATGCTAGAATCATTGAGGGACCTGGAGGAATAAATTGCACCTGACTTTGGTCATTTAACTTCAAAACTGTCTCAACCCCTACCTACTCACCTTCTGCCTAATCCCAGAAAAGTATAAATTCTACGGAGGCTTATTTTGTTTCATTTTGGTTCTTTTACATTCCTTAAGTAAATAACACTCAACTGCTGAAACTACTAATACAACCTCCTATTATGATTAGCCAGGGTATGATACAACCTCTGTGTGGTGGTGTCAGCAGTTGGGCATGCAACTGCTAAGGGCATGAGACAATGCTTTTAAATTGGCTATGCTGCCCTTTCAGTAGCCAGATGAATCCTTTTGATCAAGATGTTGAAAATAACAGCTTTAAATTTTCTCTAAGCACTACTAACTGATCCTTGGGTGTTTTGTTTAGTTTTGTTTTGGAAGGAGGACAAAATTGCTATTTCAAACACTTATTCTTCTTCAGAATCTTAGTTTAAAAAAATCATACAGTGGGACTGCATGCTAATATAAGTGATTTTATGAACAGAACACTATGAATATGTTGATGCTGCAAGGATGGACCAAGTAAAAGTACAATAATATTAAAAAAAAAAAAAAAGATGCAATGGTTAACCAAAGGTGTGTAAATAATACAGTGCAATAGAGAGCGGAAATGAAACTGGTCAGGAAAGCTCTGACAGGCTTCTGTCTTCTGAAGGTTATTCTTCCCTAACACAGCAAGCAATTATTCTGCAATTAGACTCCATATGTAGCCAATATTTTTACCACACTGCCAACGAAGTCAGTGAGGGTCCAGAAACTTACTTACTGTCTGACTGCAGGACTAAGGTCTGCTTTCAAGATATTAAAACATGAGGGATATTTATGTAAGTCTCCCTGTCTACTGAAACCTGTCATGAAACAAAAGAAGTGCCTTGTTTCCTATAGGAACTATACAGTAACAGACATGAATCTGTGCTAGAATACACTGTAAGATAACTGCAGCCTAATTTAAGAAAAAGGAAAAAGGGAAAAAAAAAAAAAAGAAAAAGGAATAATAAAAAAGTTAAAAGGAAAAAGGAAAAAAAAATGAAAAAGAAAAAAGGGAAAGGAAAAAGGAAAAAGGAAAAAAAAGAAAAAGGAAAAAAAGGGAAAAAAAAAGAGAAAGGGAGGAGAGAAGGGAAAGGGAAGGAAAAAAAAAGAAGGATGGGCCAGATTCTCTGTGTGTATACCTGTATTCACAGTGCATTTGCATTAATTCTCTGTGTGCCCTTTAGTTTACATATGCAATAATTTATTTTTTTTATATGAAGATTTGCGGTATAGCAAAGTACCAAAATTTTACAGTAACAAAATTATTCAGTATTGACTATTCACCAACTAATACAGGTAATTTTTTTTTTCAAATATGTTAGTCAATGAATAAATGATGTATACTTTTTATCCTTTTTTTTTTTTTTTTTTTTTTTACTATGGACACTGTAATGATCAGATTGTCTGAAATCCATCTTTGTGATTTCTTTGTGAATGCTTAAAAATACAGATATTTATAGAAGTCAGATTTGGTTCAGGAACAGTAAAAAGGGTGACATATACTGACTAATATATCTATAAGGAATAATTTGGGCAGTTCTAGTGGTATGTCAGAGAACTCCATTAGGGGTCACACAATAACTCTTTTATTCAGTATGTTGTGCTCTATCACAATGTAATCAGCAAATTATTCACATTGTCATTCCATATGCTTGTCTGGAAGCAGAAGAAAATATTCATTAAAATTCTCATCTTGCTTTCCATATGTTTCTGTAGTATATTTTGAATAAATAAATTAATGAAATAGGAGGAGCAATGGGAAATAAACTGATGTTACAGTTTCATTATAGGTATTACAATTATTACAAAACTCTTTTTCCCTCTAACTCATCATCTATAGCAAAGCTATCATTACATTTGCATGTTTTATACTGTTGCAACTTGGGGGCAATATGTCAGTAAGCATCAGCTTCTAAGTGACTAGAGTTAAAGTCATTCTCACTAAATTTTCCATTGAATCTTTTAACAGCAGTGCTAATAACACTGTATCAAGTGTCATCTCTTATACTTTTTAAAAAGCTAATCAACTCACAGTTAAAGATTTAGTGAACTTACACCACCATTTGGAATAAATAAATACAGCCAAAGGACAGTGGCAGTTATGCTTACATTTTCCTAAATAATGTAAATAAAGAAGAAAGTAAAAATAAAGAGAATGTTTATACAAGTGGCTGAAGAGTATGAAGGCAATTCATTTGTTTTATGTATTAACAGTCTTGTGTGGATAAGAGTTTATCCTTCAGGTTTGAAAGAAGTTACAATAAAAAGAGAATGAAGGAAATTAAACAAAATTAAGGGACTTCCTATTTACACGCCCTCTTCCCACCCTCATTTGCCCAAATTATATCTGACTTCAGTCCCACATAAACATCCTGTCAGCACTTCCCCCACAGGTAGGGTGACCTCCTCCTAGATGTGAAGAATGGCGTCATCTACGTGTGCTGCACCATTTGGCTTAAGTCCTCTTAAGTCCTGCAACTTTACAATTGGACAGTAAAATAATTTGTCAGTTCCTATGCCAGAATATTCTTTTTTTTTTTTTTTTGTCCTTGTACAATGGTACAAAATGTGTCTGCAAACTCTCCCAATGTTTATAAGCACTTCCTTAAATTTATTCTCTATGATTTTTGATAACCTTCTACTCTTATTTAAAACTGTAAACACAGGGTAGATAAATCATTCCTGGCAATCATTTTTGGATTACAATGCAGAAAGGATTTTTATTGGGTCGAATGTCTACAGCAAAACAAATATGGTGTGCTCATAAATGGAAAAAAAAGTGGCAGGACTCTATTCTGTGCTTCATGATACCAAATAACCACAGATATATTGGAATCTCTCACTAAGCTATTTTTAACAGAGCTGGTTTAGGTGGTATATCATACAATTCTGTGAAAAGGTCTCTTCTGTGAATTTCATGCTGTTTTGCCAAAGGAGACCTCCAAATTCAGTTTTACATGGTTCCTCCTGAGATAGAGTATTAGAGAAATGAGTTTCTTGGGACACATTTCTGTACCTCGGTAGCTGTGGTCACCAGAATGTTTACTTAACAGTTCAACACTAGCAGTATAGTCTGAGGATTCCCTCTCTCTCTAGAACAGAATATATCTGGGCCTTGTGAACTGCTTTTTCAATATTACAAAGCTCATTGTCATTATAAAACAGACAGAAGCTACTGAAGCCGATGGATGAATACTAAGCATCTCACTGAGCTCTGAGAGTATAGGAAGTCGTCTCTTGCTCTTTCTTCATCCCTTTCTCCTTCCTCCAACTGAACTGTTTGAAAAGTAGAAAGAAGTGCAGACAACAATTTTCAATATACAAAGAAGAGCTCAGGCTAGCATTTTTCCACTTCAGTCTCATCTTTGCCCATGACTGGTATATTGTCTCCTCCATTTCCTGCTTTTCTATTGTTGCCAGCCTTGCCAGTATTCAGCAATCTTAATCAAACCAGCTATCACAAATACAGTGGTCTGCCTTGCTTTCTGCAGCAGTGGCTCATATAAAGATGTTTGCTGTTAAAGGCCCTCAGCCAAGAGGTATATAGAGGAATGAATGATTTCATATAAAAAGTAAAGGTTTTAGGGAGGGATCTGTAAGAGGAAAGAGAAAGTATAAGGTGGTGGCTATTAAGGTTGTCTGGACAGAAGGAAGCTGTAGTGTAAGGTCTAGTGAAGAAGCAAACTATGGGGATGATATATCCCAAAAGTGTCAAGGCAAATGAAATCCTAAGTACCAAGTGCAAGCAAAATGTCTTTGTCCACACAAACATTAAATTTGAAAAGCCACTGCTGATGGATTTTTTAAATTTAAGTAATTATTTTCAGCATAATTTTTTAGTGAGGAAACATTCAAAACTGCATATGACATTTTATAACATTGAAAATGTCATAAACACATTATTTACTGGGTTTTATCTTTAGTTATCTGGAGATTTGGTTACTATGGAGGACATTGGTCTTGAAATGGTCCAGAGAAAAATGGCATACTTGCATGGATTGTTTGAAAGACTCTTGTAAAAAAAGTTGTGAAATGAAAGTATACAATGCTGCCTTTTATTTTGCCATTTTTTCCACCATCATCACCACCATTACATCCTCAAGCAAGAAAGTACAGTTTTCATGTCAATAGAAGAACAGGACATTGTCCCCAGCTAGTAGGTAACCAGCTTCATATTCTTTAAGCTGTGAGATATCCATTAAGTCTATTATCTGGAGAATTATTTAGAATATTAGCAAATTTCTTCTTGACCTCAGTGGAGTTTCTAACAATGGCTGTATGAGTTTGTACACCTGCAATACTCTAATAAATCCCTATGCTGAAAATTTAAAAACTTTAGAGTGGTCTCAGTAAGAACTCTTTCTGATCTACTTCTCTACATAGAGGATTTTGCAGCTACTGGACAGAATCACAGTGATATACAGAGCATACAGCAGAGAGAAAAGTCATTTCCTAAATGCAGTTACCTGCTGTAGTCATATTCTAAATCAAGAGAAGTTCTTACACCACCTGTGACCAGATAGAATGGTTCTGAAGTATTATGTATATTAAAGTTACACTGGTCAAACACATAATTCTATGGGTACGATAGGTTGGGCCACAGACTCAATTTGATAAGTATGTAAACTCTTACTTTTCACAAATACTCTTACAAGATATTCCTTGTTTATCAGAATGTTTATGGGTGCATAAACATCTGTGCATGTGTGCTTGTGCCACATTTAACTTTTCAGTCCTTCTCTTCGGCATGAATATTTCAGCCATCTAGTCAGAAGAAAAAAATACCATGTTTTTCAAGTAACCAGTAACATCAAGGAATAACAATAGGCAGCAATAATCAAAACTATAGTCATAGTAGGCAATTCATGACAAATCATAAGACTTAAATTGTTTGCATAAAAAAGGGAAACAACTTGAAATGAAAATCACTTCAAAACCATAAAATCCCTATTTGTATAAAATTTGTGAACTGAAAAGGGCCATTTATGAAAAAAAAAAAACAAACCAGCAAGTAGTTCAAATAGCTGAAGTAGTTCACAAAGCTCTAACAATGAAAATAACTTTCAGTATCCAGAGCTTTAAAAGTATTCAGAGATGAGATATATCTTCCCTGTTGATATTTGTCTAGTACAAAAGAAGAGATATTCCTGAAGTACACAAAAAACTAAAATGAAATAATTTGTAAGCAAAGCAGCTCAAAAAACAGCAAATAATATCTCAATCTTCCTATATTCTTCTTTAGTCATTGCACCAGTAATTTTGAAACTGCAGCATTCCATTTATTGTACAATTATGTTGTATTATTTTCCTATTGCCACAAAGCTTCCATGAAAACATGCTCCATATATGCCTAAGCAGTTTACCTTGTATGAATATTTGCATTAAATAAATGAAAATTCACCTCTTTCTAAAGATATCATGCAGAGACACAAAAGTGTTTCCTGCTATTAGGAATGTGCTTGTACAGATCTAAAAATTGTAAATGAATTTGTAGATGGTTGGTTCCATTTAAGTAAAACAGACTAAGCATGGATCTTTATGAAAATGTGTTTACTTAACCAGAAAACACAAATATTTCTATTAAATATGATTTCAAGTTTAACTCCAAATTCCTGATTTCTCATGGATATATGATTTTACGGAGTTATACTTAAAAACAGTATTCCAATGAGACTTTGTAGTCTCAGCATTTTAGGGTACAGTATAAGCTTCAGAAGTGCAATGGACAGTTTATGTTAATCCATGGTAGAGCATCTAAAGCAGAGATTTATCCATTTATTTCCCCAATACTGAGCTATCTAAAGCAGTGATTTACTTATAATGGGGAGCTTAAAGATTACTTTATAATTAGGCTTACAATTGTGAATTAAAAAAAAAAAATCAAGCTGACTGTGTATTACTTCTATTAAATGCAAAGTACATACTATTGCACTTTATTTTTATTTAAAATTGCATTACTTTTCTGAGTGGTTAATGAAGAAAAAACAAGGGGGAAAAAAAAAGACTGACAGTGTGTATGCATGTGTAATATACAATGCCTAGGGTTTTGAAAATGGAATTAAACACCAATAGGGAAAAAATCACATGAGGAGAAATGAAGCTTCAGAACAAATGTATTTTTGTGATACTGTCTGTAATTCATGCTAGATAATCATGAACCCAGCAGTTAATGACCTCTACTCTGATACATTAAGTCCAACCAAAGATAATGGTGTCCTGTGTAAATTAACAAACCCAGTGGTAAACTTGCATCTAGTTCAGCAGGAGACAGTGTGCAAATTAGCAATGGTTCTTAATAAGATCAGTGTCCTGCAATCTACAGTTCCGTAGTGTTCATAATGCTGTTTCTTTTCAGGTGAAAATTTTTTCTCCAGAGGACACTTGCACAATACGTTCTTCTGACAGAGAATCATCCTCACCCTAATCAGTTTGCTCCTGGAAAACTTTCCCTATTTCTTACACTTTCATGCTGTGAGTGCTGCTGTGAGTTGTTGGGAATGATTATTCATTTGTAAGCTTCTTTAATAACATTTCCTTTAGATGTTGAGATACCCGACAGAGCAAACCAGGATTTCATTTTATAATTATAACTATTCAGCAAAAGTAATGGTCACTCTATTGGCAATCTTTGTGCAATTCGTTCACAATAGTTTATTATCTTATGAAAAATTCAAATAAACAATTATCTGTTACATAATTCAAAGGTAAACTATTATCAAGGACCTAATTCTGGGAACTGCACACCATATCATCCTTGTATGGTTAGAGTCAAACTCTATCCATCCAGTTCTGAAGTCAGAGAACTTGGCAGCTGCTCAGAGGTGTCCTGCACCAGCTGGGCAAGGACCCAGTGCCTGGTTCTCCACAACACAGGTTGTAGTATGCACATAGGTGTGTTCATGAAAAATTTAACATTTTCTGTTGAAGATCAATGATATATTGGAGATCTAGCAATATTGTGCATCTGTTTGAAAAACATTTGTTAGAGTTTCACTTTCTGGGCTATAAAACCACAACTAATTATTTGAAAGCCAGATATTTGCCTGTTTCTTTGTTGTTGTTGTTTTGTTTGTTTTTGTTTTAATTACCTTTGAAAACTGGTACATGGGATTACAGTCAGAACCTATAGATTAATATACACTATTTTATTTATTCTTTGCTAACACATTTAAAAAATTATTCACAGGCAATGTTTCCACTATTTAGCTCTTTCTCTAGATGATCAGACCATATGTGCCAAGTAAATAAGCTATTGTCCAGCAGTAGATGAATACTTTTGCTATGAGAAAGTTTTTTACAATATTAGATGAGGTCTAATGAGGACATTTCACTTTTAATTTATGGGCTGAAAAAAAGGACATTCTCCAATTCTTCTCTATATAGTGATTTGATGATTGTGTAGTGATCATGATTATGATGAGGAGAAGAGGGTTGTTCCAGCACATACCTGATAGAAAGATGAGAATGCGGTATAGTCTCTTATAATGGGAGTTTTGTAAGAAAAAGTTTAATACACAGCTCTTGTCTGAACAAACCTCTCACTGTAAAATGTTTACCTTTAATGACATGTACTATTATTTCATGATTATTTTAAAATACACTTAAAGAGTTTTACATGTTAACCAGCTACTAAGAATGCCTTAATAGAGAACTAATTTTTGTTAGAGGTGTCTCGACAATTTGAATTTTATATGCATGCATTATGTTTTCTTAAAATGGGGAAATTATGCATCTGAAGGAATCTGTCTAGAATAATGGGGTTCTATAGAGGTTACTTTAATCACGTTCACCAGCAGTTATAGCTGTTTTACATCTTATTTGCAACAAAAGGGAACTCTAATTATCTTCAAAAAGAGCATAAAATGGTGTGCTTTGCTGCTGATGTAATGTTGATTCGTGAATGCTGCTGATAGGAACTGACAACTAAATACATGTCACACTTTTAAGAAATCAGTGGTGGTGACAGGATAACCCTCTTTTGTGACCTGGGGACCAAGAGATGGGGTATACATTTGCTTGTTAAGTAGAAACAATTTACAGTTTTCACTTAAAAATAAAAATAAAAACGCTGTTATAGATGGGTTATCGATTATTTTTAACAATGTATCGCTTCCGTTATGACTTATAAGCCGCCATCCATAAATTAGATTTAGTGCTTATGATCCCAGATAAAACTGTGAGTAAGGTTTTTTTACATATTAGTCTAATTTTGTATAAACTACTTAGTCTTTATTTCATCTCTTTATTTAAATAAAATATCTATAATAGATATATATTCACTGTACTTGTAATGAGGGACAATTAAAAATAGATATCTTACAACATGGTTTCAAATGCTTGTATTTCAAGTTCACATTTATTACTACAAATGAGAAGCATGCAGTCCACCACAAGGTGCAAAATTTATCAAATAAGATCCAACTATATGTGAACACTCATGCCACCTGTGCATAAGAAACGATTGGCTAATACTTTTTTTCCAGTATAGGATTAATCAGTGGGGATCTAAGAACATTAGACATAACCAGTGTTTTCTATATGGTACTAAGATTCATATTGGAAAGTTATTAATTCACATCTCATTCCAAAATGTTTTGCATTTTACCTAAATATTGAAATACCTGCCCTGTATAGAAGTTTAACTCACAGCCTCTATTTATTTATAATTAAAATGTTTATGTAGGCTGAATTCAGCCATATTTTTTGACTGTCAATTTTACGTCAGCATTAATAGATTTTAACACCTTAGTAGGTGTAACTGTGACTGTGTAAGGGGTTAAAATAGTCTTCATTTATTACTTTTTACCTCTTATATGGCACTTATTGGGTAATACATATTTGTACAATATTTCTTTTCATAAATTTTTCAGCTCTTCATACCAATGGTATTTGTATGTGTGACTGTGTATTAATATGCAGTCAATCATTCATGCATAGTTAAATACAGCCAACGGTTTTCCTCAACTGAAAAAAAAAAAAAAAGGGAAATATGGTCCATTTTTAGTTTTATTCTACCCAGACAATATATGGGTTAGGAATGATTAAAGTTGGAAACATGCTCTACTGCATGTCTTTCTGATTAGTTGTCTCTCCTTCTGTGTATTTTCTCTAACCCTTTATTACAATCATTTACTCACATAACACAAGCCAAATCAGTATCATTATTTTCCCAGTGTTTTCACCTACAGGTGTTGTCTGATCATTTATTTTATAACCATTTTATAACATGTATCATGTAAATACTAGATATCATCCAAAAGCACCTATGAGTGGCTTCAGCAAACCATTGGCTTTAGAGCACAAACTGGGTATATGTCTGACTAGAGATTGGTTTGAATAAAAGAGAAACAGTCTAAAAAGCTTTGCTATCTAGTTTCCTAGAGATTTTAAATAGCATTTTTATCAGATGTATTTTATTTACTTTGTTGTATTTGTATTTACCTATATGTGTTTAATTTACTTTGCATCTGAGGAATGTGCATTTGCAGCAATACTTTTGTACATAGTCTTCTAATGCCCGAAAATGATTCTCTTCTGCAAAACACACATGAAGTGCCCTTTCTATTTTACAGTCTTTTTTCTTCTACTTGCTATCCAGGCATATTTTGTTGTAATTGTCAGTACATTACTCAGATGGAAAGAAAAAGAAGTTTTACGAGATTACTGAATGGTATTTTTCTATTCAAAAAGAAATAGATCAGGCACAAAAATGCAAAGTTGGTTAGGTTTTTATTCCTTAATTTCCATGAAAAAAAAAAATCCTCTCTTCAAATCACTGCTAGGTGAAAACTCTGCAAATGTGGAACAGAAGCAGTTATATTTGAATATTTAAAAAGGTGAAAAATCTTAGTGTGTCTTATGCATATAGCACACACTGGTATTTTTTAGCCCTACTTTTCCATTAGAAATATATATTAAAAAAAATCACTTATAAATGAGACTATGTAGGATGAGTTCGTGTACATTATCATCTTCTTCATGAAATTCAATATCCTAAATAAAATGCTTTGTACTGCTTTAATTTGTTGTCTGGGGTGTCATGAATATCACTTTTGGAAAGAATGCTTGACTCCAACAAAAAGGGGGCCTTAGATCAACTGTGAGATGACACCTCTACTGGCGTCCTTTTTTGCATTTTTCAGCATTTTTTAAAGGGCTTCTGTGGGAGCTAAGGCAGTCCTATGGCTTCAGGTCTAATACCACTTCTATCAGAATCTAAATAGCAATCCTGGGCTGGTGGGAGAGTCAGGTCAGCCTTGTCTAGCACCTGCTATGATGCATCTTCCTCTTACTGTAGACCTCAGAAGGTTTTTGTACATTTTGCAAGAGTTGGATTGCTAATAGCTCAAGCCATTCCATTTGTGAGTCAGAACAATTTTTACATGAAAAAGAATAAACATACAGATGTTTAATATATATAAATACAGTAAGTCTTCTTATTTTCCTCAGAAACAAAAGGTTTTTCTAGGTCTTGACCCAAAAGATTTTCTAGGTCTTGATATTCCCCCTCAGAAAAGAGGAAAACAGTATTTTGGTGTTGTTATGCTTTGTTGAAAATCAATATATACATATATATATATTTACCTGTGTTTCTTTTTCCAAATTCTCTCTGTCTGGATTGTGTCCTTGTAAAGGAGAGAGAGAGAGAAATGAGCAATGTGATTTTAAGCATTTAGCACTACATAGTCTCTCATTTCTTCTTCTCTGCTGAGCTTCTCAGCAAATACTTCCATTTTCTCAGCATCCTAGGACCTGCACAAGTCTGTTTCTCTCTCCATCAGACTGGCCCTCTTGCATCTCCATGTGCACAGCATTCAGCCAGATGGACCAAATGTCCTGGTTCTTTGCCCTCAGTTCACATTTCCTTCAAATTTTCTCACTATCTCATGTTCTCAACCTCCTGACAATTCTTGCCAGCCCCATTTTTGCTCCTTGTAGATACCTTGTTTACCTTTTATTTTACCAGCTTTTGTGTACTAGTCATGAGCACTGTGAAATTATTATTATTTTTTTTTCTTTTCCAGCAAGTAGACATAGCAAGAAGCAAATGTCCTGTCCCCCTGCATGTGAAAGGTGGGGAACGAATCAAAGAGACCTTATCCTAAAATCATTATAAAGACTCTTCTTTCTTCTGAGAAGTGGCAGGTTGCTAAGAGAAGAGGAGAAAGCCCTCCCACAGCAGGCTTTTCTGGCTCCTTTCCTCAGGAAGCAGGCATGCATGAGAGGCAGGCAATATGAAAGGCTTCCCTTGTGACAAAGCCAGAATTTTTCAGAGGCCTGGAGGTTCCCATGTCATCATGCAATCTTAGCCAAAATCCCATTACTCATCACTAATTCATGGGAGTTGGCATTACTGGGTGTTACTCATTAGCTTTGTTACAACTGTGGGTGGGAGCCCAAAGCAGACATATTGCTCTCCAGGCCCAGTGTACACAAGCTGGACCCTTTCACAAGAAGTATTATTTTTAAATGTCAAATATGTATGAAGTGATGACTCAAGGGACTAATAAATCAAAGCTCAAAACAGAGGCTCTCATCTGTCTAATGAACATGGAGATAAATGGTAATATATTTCATTAAACTACCAAGAGTCGTCTGAAGTTAACATCCAGTCTGATAGCAGGTGCTCAATTACCTTACCTAGTATTTAAATAATATATGCAATATCCTTAAACCAGTACCTTCCACAGGTAGCAAGGCCGAATGTAGGAAGTACTTACAAAATCAAACTTCAAATATCAAGCTCTTGGCACCTGAAGAGCAACATAAAGGAAAAGAATGCTGTTCATTGACAAGTTGTTTCTTTTCATATTACTTAAGAATCTGGGCCCCAAAATATATGACTATAGGACCTGATCAAAGCCCATTAATTTCCGTAGGAGTCTTAGAATTGACTTTGATAGGCTGCAAATCAAGCCCATCCTAGAGTAGAACATACGGGTTTCCTGCACAGACTATTTCTATTCATATTTCACATATTTATTTATTTATTTATTTATTTCATACATTATTCACAGTTTGTGATGGCAGAAAGACAGTTTATATCCCTGACACAAAGAAAACAAAGAAAGAAATACGGCATATGTGTTGTCATTATTATGAAACCAAGGCATATTGGGCACAATGCATTTCATTTTTTTTATATTACAGGATTCTAATAAGCATCATTGATAGCTAAGTCACTTGTCCTTAGAACAAGTAAAGAAAGAAATGAAAACTTTTCAGGTTGTTTTGAAACTCTTGTATACTGTTGAGGCATTTTAGGCACAAATTTAATTTCACTTCAACATCACAGGTTCCTTTGACGACAAAGTCGCATATCTTTAGTCCCAAACACAAAAGTAAATAAGACATTTAAATAGTTTTCTTTAACTCTGAAGGCAGTTTTATATTGGAAAATGTGAGTGCATAAGTCAGGCACATTGAATTTTCTGGTTCAGCCCAGCTCTAGGCTTAGTAAGGACAATTCTCTAATACCTGCTAAAACACAGTCATGTCTATCTGAAGGTCTGCAGAAACATGTGAAATCTCTGAGTAAATATAGGTTAGGATGAAAAGACAGGACAGAACTGGCTCTTATGATCAGGCCTCTGATGCCAGCCCTACACAACGTGTATAGTTGTAGCCAAGTTCCCATGTTTGTGTAATCTATGTTATAACTTAAGGTCTCACAAGACCTGAAGAATGTTGAGGATTCACCGTATATTTCTTTATCTGAATTTTAATTTAATGCAATTATATAACATCTATCAAGGTTGGTTTTTTTTGTGGTTTTTGTTTTGTTTTGTTTTGTTTTTAACTGAGAAGAGTCAATTTTTTCCCTCACACACTGTCTGCCTCTGCTCTCCAGTTACATCCATTTTCTGTACAGATTACAAATTGAAGTCTGATTGCTAGAAGAAAAGAGTTATTATGAAATCATAACCCACAGTAGCAACACTTCAAACAAATAAATAAAAACACCTTGGAAAAGTCTACAGGATCTCTAAGACAATATTATGTCTCTTTTGACAGCTATGGTCAGAAAGTTTCCCTGTTTAGATTTAGCACTGGTATTCCTAAAAGCACTCAGCAAGTAGGAAAGAGAACATGGAATGAAAATAGTCTTTTGTGGTGATTTTTTTTTTTTTTGGCTGGGAGAAAATGAATGAGTATGTTTTTACTTGTGAGTCAGTGATGAATGTTTTCCACGTATGCCACTGCTGAGCTTCCTGTAGGTCATAACACACACAAGTGGGAGGAGAAGACAGTTATTTGGGAGAAGATCACAGCATTAACAAAAATCCTCAATTCCACTTCATGGTTTTAGTGAACCAAGAGAATTCTATTTAAAACTTGAAGATATGTTCTTAGATTTTCACACTGAACTGCAGTTCGCCTCCCACCAGAGCAATAAGGTCATATTTGCATGCCTTTTATTTTGCAGAAAAAATGTTCATTTATCAGTTCTGTCCCTGGGTCCTATTAATCCATATGCATGTGCTTCTTTAATTGGTTAAAAAAGTAATTCTTATGAAAATGATTAGACAGTTTCTATATACGTAGCTCTCTGCTAATACATTTTTAGAGATCTACTACTGCCATAATAATTTAAACAATTTAGATAGCTGGCTATACGGACGTGTCATTTGATCTTGGAATAGCAAATTGATCCACTAACAGTTGCTCATGGCCCTTTGCCTATGTTGGAGTACAGTCCACCACCAGTTTATGCCCACTTTATTTCTCAAACACTGTATATAAACAACCTCGCAAGGGAACAGCAAGGTTTTATAGCCCTTGCTAAAGGAAGCAGCATTGGTGGAGACACCTCATACCACTGTCAGAGCCCAGCCTGCTCTCAAGCCTCACACTGTGCCAGACTTATCCAGGCATTCTCCTTCCTTGCCTGTGTCTCCCTCCCAGCCCCACACTCTGTCTCTTGCACACAGGAGTTTGCACAGAGAATGGAAGGAAAGAAGGCACAGACATGCATGAAGAATGTGGTCTTTCCATCTCTCTATCATTTCCAACAGCCCTTCAAATTCGTCCTGACCTTCTAAGGCCTATTATAAATTCTCTGCTTACTTAGTTTCTCCCAAAACACCTTTGCTGATTCTCAATGCACTCACAGTGAAATCCAACTGTGGAGCTTCTACCTAGTTTTCCAAAAGGTATTGTTTTTGTTAGATTTTTAGAGCACCAGTCTGTGCTACATGCTGCTTCAACTGTATTTCAAATATGACTTTTTATTAATATCGTTGTGATTGCTTTCTTTCCTGACTCCATATAAGGACTAGGATTTGTTGTATCTCCTTTCTCTCCAAGCTTACTTGTCATCCAGAGTTACAATTTAGAAAAAAAAAATGTTAATCTGACTAGTTGTCTGATAGTATTTGGCTTCTTCTAGATTAGGGTGGTTTTTGTGTCTTTAATATTTTAATAGTAACTCAGTACTGACTACTAAAAAGAAAAAAACTTTTAATATTGCTGACTTAAGGACTATTACAGATAAGGTATATTTTGATCTACTCAGCAACATGAAAATGCTATATTTGCAGAATATATATGTATATATATTTGACCCAGCCAAAACCAGTGAAGAGAATAAAATTCAAGAATTCAAAAATTTAGGAACAAATATTTACAGAATATAAACATTTCTTCTATAGTCTGAAATCAATACGCAAGCAAAATTTTCACATTGAAAAAATGTACAGACTAATTTTTTATTTAGCAGTTTTTCAGTCTTAACGAGGAGAGTTATCTGATCGTCAGATACTTTTTTTTTTTTTTTGTCTTGCATTGATAGATAGTATAAAGGAAATTTTAAATAACATCACACCCAGAACTGGGTTCTTAATTTATTTTCTTTTAATAACATTTCACATGACTTAGACTCCTGAAATACATAATTCTGGTTTACATGATCAAAAGGGGATAAGAATCAATTCTGCAATTTGAAAATAGAACCTAAAAAATGAAAAATTTTAAACTGTACTATATTAGGAGCCTGCAGGAAAATATCAATTTAGAAGTCTTATAATGAATTGGCTGAATTTATATACAAGACAAATATAAAACTGAAATTTAAAAGTATTACTTGTTTAAGACAATGCTTGTATGCCTCAGTCATAAACCAGGACCTTGGGGTTAGTGTGCAGCATTAAGAAAGCACAGAAGAAGAGTTTTCATATAGCAAACACAAGGCAATTATTCAGCAAGAGGTTGTTTGAGGGTTTTTTTGTTTGTTTTGTTTGTTTTGTTTTGTTGCCAATGTCTTCTGAGAGTATTGGCAAGAGGAGATTTATAAACAAAGGTATAATAATGAATTAGCCCAAACAGTACAGCCAGAGAATGCAAACCTTTTCAGTCATGCAAGTCCTTCTTCAGGTCATACACTATATAGTTCCACAGATATTTCACGATTATGTCAAAGTCAGTTTTGCAAATATTTAGAATCAAAGTAAATGAGGTCAGTATTTTGTGGAAAAGACCAGTCAATTATCCTATAATTAAAGCCTGCATAATAATGCATTACACCATGGAATATAATTCACATTCAGTATGCAGCTGGACAACTGGTATTTCCTAACATCAGAATAATAGACTCTGCAATCTCAATAATTGTAGCACCGACTTGAAAATCTTGAAGATACAGAAGATGTAAAAGAAATTCTCCCCAGAATGGGTTGCTAGTGCGTGTTTTGTTTGATAAGCACAATGGCTTTATATTTTCCCTCTTCGTTCAAAACTGAGAAGAGTTGATTTTTTACCTTCCATTGATAAAATTTCAGAATAGTTTTGCAAGACTGACATATATATAGGACTAATATAGCTACATCTCTTTTTGACACATCTTCTTATTTCATGTGGCCTTCAACTGCTTGTTTTATTAAGTCTACTGTACCTTCTGCCCAAAGGTGGAAATATGCTTCCACACTGCATTAAATATCTTTGTAGAGCAGAAATGCTCATACCTGTAAAAGAAAAAGAAACTGTCTCTCTCTGATCTATAGAATCAGATTATGAATGGTTGATATGCCAATCAGAACCCAGTCTTCACATACCTTCAACTGTAACTTACATGCAGGTGAGTCTTTGTGGTTCGTTTGCTACAGTGTCTTAGCATCAGCAGGATACTGATATAAATGTCAGTTATTCATGCTTAAATCTGTCTATTTGATGACATCAGAAGTTGCCAGTGAAATTAAAAGCTTCAAAAGGTAGTAAATTATCTAAAATATCAGGTAAGAAATCAGCTGATTTACATTCACATAAAATGACAGTCTTTTAGAAGTCTCAGCAAACATAGAATACTAGAACATGATTTTAACAAGAGTCTGTCCCAGATGACCAGCAAAAATCAAAAGGTTTCACAGAAGTCCCAGAAAATGTAGCTGGTACGTCTGGTATTTTTGGTGTTGTCTCCTCAAGATTTTTTCCACTGGAAAATGAAATATTAACTAATGCAACATTATTCTATGATTCATAAATAGGGAAAATGGCATTAATTTACTTTATGTACATCAGAGGCACTTACCCAACTCAGTGTTTCTCAATACACAGTATTACTAACTGAAAAGGTGAGTAAATGAATTATTGCTCATGACTATGTTTTTCTGAGGTTTCAAACACTAGATGTGAACCGATAAAACTCAATTTTTTATTCAAAGGAGTAAACAACTGTTTATGCTATTAGACATGAATTGCTGCTTCATTAATTATTAGCTAGCCACTGTCTTTATGGTGACAAAAGAATTTAGCTCGCACATATCTTCATGCAACTTTCACCAGAGCTGGAGTATTATCATTAAAATAACACTTGTGTCAGTCATTAGGGCTTTCTTCCAAGTTCTGTTCATGCTTATATACTCATCATGCCTCTTCTTGTTTTTGTAACTCAGTGATGCACAGTGAGTTCTAAATACTGATTGTTCGAGGCCTGGATTGTTGGCTCCTTCCCTTACAGCGCTCTGGGCAAAATCAACATTTTTCTCATTTGTTCTATTCCTTTGCTTTTTAGGGGCAGAACTATCAATGAAGATGATTTGCAATTTTGGTTACACATCAAAACAGAAGATAGATCAACATGGCTCTGTGAGCAGAAGCTGTCTTGCAAGAATTTAAGCATACAGCTTAAGGAAAGCAACCACACTTCTTCTGTGTATGTAAAGTTTATAGGTAATTATCTGCATTGCCTTAGAAACTGAGCAATGTTTTGCGCCAAAGGTGCAACACCAGGCTTTTGCTAAATAAACATTTGTTGTATTTGGTAAAAATAGAAGGTGTGTATTTTTCAGTTCAAACAGAAGCATATTAAAAAAGAGCTATGTGTAGTTTTTCAAGTTGCATTTAAATCTCCTGGCATTTTAAGATACAAAAATTGTAAATAGTGTAACAGAAAACACCTGGATGCTTTGTATAATTGTTCTCTATTATCATAAACAGTATCTTCATTTGGAATTTTATTGCATATAATTTCTCTAAGCATATTGTTGTTTTTTGTTTGTTTGTTTTGTTTTGTTTTGTTTTGTGCAGATTTCCTGAAGTTGGATTTTTACAACAAGCAAACTTGCAATGGAAAACAAGGGAGAAATAGGTTTCTCTCCCTTCTTGGAACAGGTCTACCGTGTCAACAGAAGCAAAGACACTGTAGATTTGTTTGGGCAGTCAATATTTCTACAGGAATTCATCAGTTATTTTGATGTTCGATTTAATCTTTATTATGGGCCCTTGCAAACATACTATCACGCAGCTTTGGGAGTTCTTGATCAGTCATAAAATGATTCCATAAATTTACTTTCAAGCAGCTCTGGTGGTTTGCTTACCCTCATGCCCTTCCAGTAAAGCAACTTAATCTCTGTGCAAAGGTCTCTTCAGCTCTCTGTGCCAAGATACAAGTTCATAAATTCCTCATGATCAGTCTGAATTGCCAAAATAATGGTAATAGCTTCCAACTTGAATCATTAAGAGACATGTGTTGCCAGAATGTTTTTAGACACCCTAGAAGGCAAATATAGGGTGTCTAAATCTTTCCCAGGTTTTCCAGAAATATCAAAAATCACAGGGTGACAATGGTCAAAGTTGGAGGGGATCTCTGTAGGTCATCAGGTCCAATGCCTTCCTGCTCAAGCAACATCACCAGCAGGTTGCCCGTGACCATGTACAGACAGCTTTCGAAAATCTCCAAGTATAGAGACTTCACAACCTCTCTGGGCAACCTGTGCCTGTGGTCAGACAACCTTGACAGTGAAGAATATTTTTCTTTTAGAAAAATAATAAGAAAAATTAATAAGTGGTGATGAGGAGGAACATCAATTGATATAAGCTTTGCTCTAACAGAAGCTAGGAGTGATAACTCTCCTCAGGTTCTCTATGACCACTTCCTTGCAATTTCCACAGTGAGAAACTGTAAAGTTTAGCTTTTGTTTTTATGGCAATAGAAGTGTAACAAGTCCTGAAGCAAAGGAGAAGCCTTAATATAAATTATCAATGGAATAACAGGAAACCCATTGCTTGAAGTCATAAGAACCTGATGAATGAGTCAATAAATACGCATACACAAATACTCTTCATTCTTATCCACAATGTGAGAGTTGTCATCACTATTGGTCCTTAGCCATGATAACTTTACTGTTGCTTCCTAGTATAAGGGGCTTCATCCTATACATGAGTAGCACTAAAAAAGTTATTACAGAGAGGGCAACAAAGGTAATAGTAATGATAGCAGAAGGTACCATCTTAAAAATGCTTCACCTGCAAAGGCCTTCATCCCAATCAAGACAACATTGAAATAGATGGGGAACAGGAAGGCTAGTTGCAGTTGCTAGAGAAGTTTCCAGTGGGTCTTTTTATCAAGATAATTTTTTTCTTCCTGCTCTCAGAAATATTTTTCTATATGTTTGTCTAATACATCACATCCAGCACATACATGATTATTCTTATAGAAATGCTCTGTTTGGCTTTCCAATGCAGCTAGAGGAAAAGTAAACAGAAATTCCTTTTGCCTAGTCCTGTCTGTGATGGCAATGTCCAACCCTTTTGTGAGTGTGGTTTTGCCTTGTTTCCCAGTTTCAGCCAACAATTACTGCTGACCATATCAAAGAAGGACCACAGAATAGAACACCTTTTACCTTTAACCTCCTATCATCTACAATGGATACAATTTAATTTGGGTTTGCCGTAAATAAAAACAGCAAACTTTTGACAAGTGTTCTGAGGTGACTCCACCATCTTCACTTCTTGGAAAATTTGACAGTTCCATTTCAGTTATTTATTTGTGGAGCTCCACTAAAGATCAACAGCAGAATGTGCATGTCAGCCTTTTCAGGTGTGGAGGTGTCCTTTCAGGGTACGCAGCTTTTAAGTTTATTACATTTGAGGTAATAATATCATTACTATGGTAATGACATAATATGTGTCACTTTTGGAAATGAGAAATTACACATAATTTGTATTTGCTTCAGTCTTGTTTCTATAGTAACAAGACTAGTAATTCTCATTAATGACTAGGTTGTTAGCATTGTTATTTTTGGTAATTCCAGGTTATTAATGTCCTTAGTTTTTCTGCATCTCCTTGATGACTTAATCTTGGTGACTGTTATAAGAAAAACTAGGTCCACTTTAATAAAACTATATTTCACAAAAATCAGAGAGTATCTTTTGAAACTAGTTTTAAAGTTAATGCAGAATTAAGTTGAGAGAATAAAATCATTAAATTGTTTGGACTAAAGGCAAAATTCAGACTGGCTGGTAAACACAATCATTAACACAAGCCACACGACTCTGAGGGAAGTGCTGGCATTATCATTCAACATTTCAGTTCACCAAGTTCATCTTTCCAGTAGAAAAGATATCCCCCTCTCTGTCCCCGTCCCCTGCCTCCCTGAGACAGAGAGGTTATCATGAGCTCATTTACCATTGGGATTCAATGTTAAAGGTTACACCTGGATGTCAGAAGGTCATTATTATCTCATTTTGATAACTGTATATTCTGTAATATTTTATTATCCTTAAGAGCAAACAGCAGGCTGAATGCCTGTGTGATAAAGAATTACATATATAGTCTTCCAGTTACACTTCATATTAAGACTGCATTTAAAACATTTATCCTTTAAAAAGTTATACAGATGTAATAAACAATTCTCAAACAAATTAATCTACCTTATTTTCTTAATGGTACTTTAAAATATATTTGGCTCCTCTACCCATAAATTCTTATACATGTCCATAACTTTTCCCACCGACTGTTCATTTAAGTGAAGTAACGTGTTAAAGGATCTGCAAAACTAAGCATCATTTATTTGCTTTTTTTTTTAAGAAAACTTATTTTTTCTTAAGAAGGCCTTAAAAATATAATTTCTTGAAAATGCTTTGATATTAGAGTTTATAATGTCTTTTATGCAATGTTATTAAAGTATGTAATGTAACAATCATTTAGTAAATATTAATAAAGCATTTATAACCTCTCTCAGTTTAAAATACTACCATTATCTTCCTAACCAATATTAATCAGTAGAAGTTAGTGATCTACTTCTGCAGTTGGTAATTAATTTACTATGAGTTTGGGATTAAAAAATCTGAGATACAGCTGCATTTAAGAGAAAAACAGATGACTTGGAAGTAAATGAAAGAGCAAGTTAAAGTAAAATATTCTTAGCCTTTATTATTCCCAATCCTAAGAAGTTTACTTGGAAGAGGTACAAGTAGACCAAGATAAATAAAATTTTAGCTTTTATTCTACAGCTGTGAAGATAAAATATGGTTAATTCTCTTGTAATTAGACATGCAAAAACCACTGCAGGTCATGAGAATTTTCTTTTGAGATGCCTCTGGAACTCTTGTTATAATACGTCCTACTTCTGTTCATACTCTTCAGCAGCACAGCTGCAATTTACACTTTTGTGCAAAATCAACAACAAAACACTTGTTTGTTTGATAACATCTACCAGTTCTGATACATACACAAAGAAACAAATCTTACCTATCAATACCTTGTACATGAAGATATCTACTTAATTTCTTCCATACATTACGAATCAACTCAGAGCTTATTTTCACTGCAGGCTACTGTACTGAATTTATGGAGCTGAAAAGGATAATTTATTTTAATTAATAATTTCCTATCCTAAATGTTATTCAAGTTAAACATCTTTTCTTCTTGCATTAAATATATACATTTTAATATTTAAAATTACTATTAAAATAAGGC
Organism: Anser cygnoides; assembly: GCF_040182565.1. Lineage (NCBI taxonomy): Eukaryota > Metazoa > Chordata > Aves > Anseriformes > Anatidae > Anser > Anser cygnoides. The sequence continues at coordinate 26,255,214 of NC_089877.1, read as the reverse complement.
TTTAAACTCCTGGGAGTGGATTCTTAGGCATTCTGTCCTCTCTTCAGGCAAAAGGAACAAACTAGTTATCTCACCTACCAGTCAATTCACTCTAGAAAGGGGATTTCTGGGAGACAGAAAAAATTGTGGCAGAATGCACTATGCTGCAACAGTAGCTAGTTGCCAAATGGCACTGTGGGTCAGCAGCCATTTAGCATATATTAAAGCAATGTGTAGGCTTCTGCAGTCTATGCCAAGACCAACGAATAACTCTTGCTTGGATGAGGGAGCCTGGCTCATTTGCAGCCCTTTTCAACCTCCTGTGCTTATGGCTTCCTATCATATCTTAAGAATGTGGTAAGTATTCAGGTTCTTTACCGTAAAAAGATAATCAGCTTCAAGGAATCATTTAAGAGATGGATCTGTGAAAACTGAAATTAGATCAAACATCAGCATTAGTTTTATCAGCTATAAATTTTTACATACAAAATCAGATAAAGAAAGGCTAATGAAAAAAATCAATTTGTTTGAAAATATCTAATGCTTCAGTGGAAAATTCTTTCAGATACATTTTTGCTTGTAGAGCATAAGATATTTCAAATCACATTTTGGAATTTTTTAAGCATTTGACACAAAGGAATATTCAGCACTAACAGTTTCCCTTCAGTGTAGACTAAGAAATGAACATTAGTGCTTGTCAGGCATTTTCTGTCAAGAGAGATTCTAACCAGAGTTTGTCAAAACTGAGACTTTTGGTAGGAGGTTTTGCAACAAGATGAAAGTTCCAGTAAAATCCAGAGTCAGGATGAAATCTCAAGAGAAGCCATTGGTTACATGGGGCTAAGGAAAATTCAGTTTCTTCGTGAGCACCACCAAATGCTATTTACATGTTTGAAACTTCCAGGAGACTGACAACGTGGTGAGAGAGGTAGCTTTAACCGACTTTTTGATAACCCTAAACAAATGACCAGTCCAAATCTAACAGCTTAACAGTACCTTGTGTATGCAGAGCTGGAACCTGCTTCTGATGTTTTGAACTCTGGACATGTTTTGTGTGATATATGCAACCTCATGTTTGTCCAAATTTACCAACATGCTCAGGAGAAGAGGTTCTACAGCTATGCAGTCCACTTGATTGACTTTACTGCACATGTCTCTGTAGTACAGCCAACTACTCAATCCTTAAAACATTTGATGGTGGTGCATTCGCAAAGATTCAAGTTTCTGTCCTGCCAGATTTAGAAGTTGTATCTCTTCTGATAAGAATGATACAACCTACAGACTGCTCTTCCTTGCCAGAGCCGATTAATCCTAAACCAGTAGTTCCTCTGCAGTGGAAGAAACTTTTCCTCTTTAAGTAATAATTCATCCAAAAATGGAACCAATTTAGAAAGTCTTGGAAGGTCTTATTTTATTGTGGAACTACTTTTTCACCATCTTCAGCTTTGCTTTTTTTTTTTTTTCATCTTTACTATTATAAAAACTTGAGAGACTTCAGAATTCACAAGAGCATCTCAAATAATGGGAAAAACAAATTTATTCTCTTTCCGTAGTCTTTTGTGGTTCAGTTCCAGTTTAGAAGAATAAACCTGGGAGAAGAGAAAAGAGTAAGTTCATGCTATAAAGGAACTGTACATCATATTTACTGCAGATAATTATTTTACTTTTTTTTTTCTATTTCTTTGAAACATTTCTCTTTTACAGATTTTCCTTTAGTTGTAAATATCCTTCCATTCAATGGTAAAATCCCCCAAACTTCAGTAGTTGCCTGAACAACGAAAGTCACATGCAAATGACTTTTGCATAACATTCTAATAAATGATGTATACCCCGTGCAATTTTCTGGAGTTTTTAGCTGTGTCCTATGATTTTTATTTTTATTTTTCTGAGCTTCTAATTAATTTTCTGATTTTAAACAAAAGATGGAAAACCTTTGTGTCAGAATATTTTCCATGGCAATCTGTTCTCCCTTACTTTACCAACACTGTATTAATAATAAAAACCTCTTCAGATTCCTTTAGAATTATAAATATATATACATATATGACTTGGCAGCTCAGCAAACAGAGACAGACACAAACTACACAAGTTATATTTTGCCCTTTCAATAATTTCTGAGGGTTATAATTTAAGTAGCAGTATTACGTCTTTGCAGTTAACAGTGGTTGCTAGCTTTAACCTTTGTACTGCTGATGTTAAACCATGTTTCATTTTGAGTCTAGCCTTTTGTTCTAGGGTTTAAATATCATAGTGAGGACATTCACATATATTTTAAGAGTACTTGCCAATACTGTTAGTTTGGTTACCATGTCTTATTTCTATTCACTCATGTGAGTAAAAAGATATATTTAGGGCTTGGGTGGGGGGATGGAGGGTTGGGGGTGCTAGAAAAAGTGATAATACAGGAGGTATCACATTCCTTCAAGATGAACAACTTACTTGCTAATTTTTAGCATACAACATTCATATCCTACAGTTACGTCACTTGTCAAGCCTTGAGATCTTCCATGACCAGAACTGACATAATATGCCAAACATTTAACAAAACCACATTTTCAAAGTGCTTTTAGAATGAGTGATGCAGCACCATTCATACAATAACAGCAGATAACCTGAAATACCCTGCACAAATATTGGTACCTCCAAAATGTACCAGTTATTGGGAATCTGTCATGACACTTTTTTTTTTTTTTAAACTGGCTTTCAGTAAATTCTCATATGCTTCAAAAGTTTCTACTGATTTTAGACTCATAAAGGGATAGCACTTATATTACTGAAAGTTGCTTTCTTCTGTTTTGTCTTTTCTCAGTGAAATAATAATTAGATTTCCAGTTGTATAAGAAACTAAATACTGAACATCAGTTGTTTTAATGTGTAGTCACATTAAATTAGCTACAGACATTGTATCCTAATGCTTGCCTACCTGTATTTATCTCTCTTTTTTCTCATATTATACTGTGCTATGTATATACTTGTATATATGTGGGTTTTGTGTTTTGTTTTTTTCTTTTTTCTTTTTCTTTTTTCCAGTAAAATGATTTTAATATTTTTCTCCATTTTTTAATGATGGTTGCTATTTTCTTATGTATTTTAATATGTACCATTAATATGTGTAGAAACAGTTGACTCCACAGTGAGAGATAATATATTTTTTTAAAATCACATTAATTCTTTTTCTGGTAACCGATCAATCTTGTAGTAACTTCAGCAGAGAATTTGCTTTAAAGTTGAAATCAAAAGCTGTGTAATTTCCTTACAAAAGCTGTTCTCAGGAAACACAGGCACTTTGAGTATGTTTTGTAGAAGCTCTGAATTTGCAGATAATTTTATGAACTAGAACTTGACAAACTTTAAGGTTCCCCAGGTCTACAGTGTAGCATGTAGCACTGAGTTTTTGCACAAGAAAAAAAAATCCTGTGAAAATCTAGCACAAAATGCTAAAAAGATGTAAATTAGCATAGCTTTATTAAAGTTAGAAGAACACCAAGGGCAACCATGAGTCACTGAATATCATATACTGCATTTTTTTCTATAATGCCCCGTTTATAAGACATCCATCATTTCAAATTATGGATGTCCTGAATATGTATATTTTTTTCATTTCTAAATGACTTAACATCAATTTCACTTCATCACCAGTCTTTGTCATTAAACACACAAAAAGCTGGTTTGCTTCCTATGTTCTCTAAGATCACATTAGATTGTCTAATAGCCATCTTTTAAAATAACAGAATGATAGAAAAGTAGGGCTAGGAAGGGACTTCAAGAATCCATCTAGTTCACCCAATGCCTTAGACAAGACCAACAATAGCTATATTACTCCTAACATATTTGTCTAAACCATTCTTAAAAACTATCAAATAAGGGAGTTCCTGAAACATCCCTGGGCAATCTGCACCAGAGTTTCATTCTGTCTACTATTTTTTTCCCAAAGCCTAGCTTGAACATCTTTTTTGTTGTTGAATTTAAGCCCTTTACTTCCTATCTTGTCTACAAAGACATTATAAATAGATAGTATTTTTAATCTGTAGGTCTTTGAAGATGGCTTCCTTCCTAAGTGAAGGAAGAACATTCTTTCAGCCATGGTCATACTCCCAAGACCTGTGGTCATTACTGCTTTTGTTCTCCAGGGTCTCTACAGCAGTGTGACTCCTGAGATGCCATCCTTAGCATTCTGAAGCCATAGTAGTACTGCTCAGAGGAATAGGACAAACATACACAATGCTGGTATTAAAATATATAATAGATGCTGGAGCTGCTTGAACTGACACTGAGAAGAAGTAAAAGGAAGCCTGCATTCACAAGAATAAATTAAATTATTTGTATTGCTAATGTAGTGTGACGGCTTTCTCCAGGCTGAAACTGGCAACATAATCTTCCAAGGACTTAAATAGGGAAAAGAGATCATATTCTTTGGCAGGAAATATATAACTCAGATTTTCTGAAAAAGACGTTCTCTCTTATTGGCTGACATTGAGTGAAGTCCTGGAAGGGAAATTAATGAGATGAAAGGAAATTCCAAAATGTGGAGACCTAAGCAGGTACCCTGAGATCTCCTAAACAGGTACTCTCAAAGATCTTAACTCTGCATCTTAGGACTGGGGATCTGGAAGCAAATCTGGCATGTCCAACTGCTCTGGGACTGGATCAATTCATCTGCCATTTCCCCACACCACCATGAAGTGCACAAGTTTGAACAAGTGGGGTCAATTCCTCCATCTCCAATTATCTTATAGTATTTTCCTGTATGGCTTGGCTGCACCAGCTTTCTGTCTTAGGGTTTGGCCACCAGAGGGTAAAAGAAAGTATGAATATCAGACTAGTTTTTCAGATGCTAGCTATTCAGAACTAGGCAAAAAGAGGATAAGATTTGTGGGAGTGTTTGCATAGAAAATATAGACATACTCTACACCACAGATTTCAGTCTCTTCAGGTGAAAAGGTAGAGGTAGTGCTATTTACAGCTAGGTCAAACAGATGTAAAGAAATCCAGCATTGAATACTATATGAAAGAAAAGACAGTTTTCACACAAATGGAAGGCATACTGGGCAAATTCCCAACCCTATTGAAATCTACAGCAAATCTTCCATGGTGCTAGAATTGCTCATTGATTTGTTACATACTAGATGCTTGAACAGTGCTTATGTTGAAACATAAAGCTGAGTTTATAATCAAGATCACATGAATAGCTATTTACCTTTCATATTGATAATTCAGTGAATATCCAGCTGAATGACTTAAGCTATTTTTTCAGAGGATTGTATTCTGTACTTGTAAGTGTATCTATTTATCATGTTTTTCTTACCATTAATTTCTTACTTGTGGAATATGCACTATTCTTAAGTTGCGTTACTGTTATTTATCTATCATTGGTCTCTCCTCTACTAAAATCTTTACAGTGCTGAAAAGACAGTGAGTGTGTGCTGTTTGCATAACAGGAGCTGAGACATTCATTGAGATGTGCTCTGCATGTATTCTTTTTGTTACTGAATGTGATAATAGAAGTAGAGTGTGTTAAGGAGCCAATTCTTTCATACAAGACAACCTGTCATATAGACTGTCCATCTTCAGTGTATGATATTACAACTAATCAAGTGTTTAGGCTTCCTCTAATGCTTTGCTTTATGCCCACAGGTAATATTTTGCAACTAGCAATGAGACCACATTGCATGATAGGGAAACATTCTTAAAAACATCTCAGGGAGAGGCTTCCTTACACACCATAGTGACTCTTAGAACAAATTACACATATTTTATGTAGTCCAGGTTACCATGGTAAACATTTTCTTCATTAATAGAGAATAAATTGAAATAGAGAAAAGAAGATATGCAAGACTTGTTTCTAAGAAAAGCAACACTATCTTAAGCTATGAAGTGTGGCAGCATTTTAAAGTTTTTCAGTAAATAAACCCCAATACTTCCTTCCATTAAAACAAAGAAAAAAAAAAAAAAAAGCTAAAAGACAGCTTTTCTAGGAGTGCAGAAGAAAACATTATGCAATCACTAACCTGATTCAGCTAGTGCAGAGGTTGGAAGTCCAGTGTTCACCCCTTCAAATGAAAATTGTGTAGTAGTACTATGGGGTTCCGTACTCTGACTTTCATTTTTTTCTCTTACTCCTCTTACAGCTGGCATTAACAGCCAGGCTAGGAGCTCTACTTAGGATGTGAAAGTCCTTGCTTTATTCCCTGTATATGTATTATAACTGGCAAGAATGTGTAGGTCAGTCTCTGCCTCACTATGGCTCTTGAAGGTATTGCCTCAAACTTAATACATGGGCAATCTCTGAGAACTAGATATTAACCTTCCTATTAATCTTACAGTTAGGCCTAAACAATTTACAGCTGCAGGAAAAAGGCAAGAAACTTTTCTTTGAAGAATTTCTCTTTCATCTAACTCTGATATGGACCTATTTCCCAACCCAAAGTGTTAAATGTTTGACTAGCACAGTGGAGGGTGGAGCCCTTTTTTCTGTCTTCTGTGAAAATGGAGATAAATGCTTCCTAGTACATTAATTTCCAGTAAAGCAGCTTTGGTACATGCCAAAAGAAACTCTTCCATGCCCACTGTTCTCTCCTGCCCAGATGTACAATGGGGCTGTTTCTTACAATTTCACTGAAGACAATGGCCTTGCAGACATGACTCAGCTAGAGGGTAGCCTGCAATCCAAATGTACTAATTACTGCAAGAGATACTTGCCAGAGCAATTTGCAGGAGGCCACCCCCAAATAAAAGTATGTTTTCAGGGCATCACATCTAAATGTTTCCGGAAATAGCTCCAGCTACTAAGAATTTTATACCTGTATTAGCCATATTATTGACTTCCTGTACCAGCATGTACAGTACAACTCAGGGAGACTCAGGGAGAGCATCAGTTACTTTCATTTCAGGAAAGCAACACTTACTTAATGTCATGACTGAAACCAACTTGCTGGCAGTGAGGAAAGTGTAGAAGAAATGTACTGTCACTTCAATATTCCTGGGTATTCTTTATGTGTTTATTATATTGATTACATAACAGTTTAATTTATTGTTTGTTGTTGTTGTTGTTGTTGCTGTTTGTTGGTTTTTTTTTAATGCATATAATACTCTTTTTTTTTCTTGTTAAGTGTTGTGGATTGCTGTTTTATATTGCTGCAAAAATCACTCTTCACCTATGAATGTAGTTGGACTTCAGCAATGGATATAGCTATACCCATGCAAAAACAGTGCCTTATTTTGTTTTTGTGTTCTTTTGGTTAGAAAATGTAAATTCAGTATCCTCATTACTACTGTATTCAAGTCTGTGTTAATGAGGTACTAGTGTCTCTGGTTGGTAAGAGAGTGTATTTTCATGTATATAATGCAAACAAGGGGAAAGCTATTGCTGTAATTATTATTGCATTGCAAGATCTAAAAATATTCTTTAATTTATCATCCACAAGCAAGACATTTTTGAGCTTATTTAGTTTACTTTCATGGCATTCCTTGGTTTAAAAATAAAAGGAGAAGTTATCAACCAATCCAGAGAATATCATGAATTGTTGCAGTCTCTTAAGTTTTTCACAGTAAACTTAAGGTCTAAACAATAAAAACAGATAAATAGAGGAAATGTCAAACTGAATTCTGGGTAATTATCAGATCAGCATGCTTTTATACAATTTCCATCACTTTGAATTTTAAATCACCTTTTAAAGGGCACTAAAGCATTCTTGCAAATTAGTCTGCACTCCAATTAATGCACCCAACATGACAATAAGACCAGTTTCAGCTTGGCTAAGCAGACCAGTCAACCAGGAGGATGTGACTTGAGGACTTGGAGAGCCTGTGCCTCCACCTTTTTTTCCTCTCTCTTCACAGCAGCTTAGGTCCAATTAGGCCAGTTAATCTGTCTAAAACCATTGGAAAGGAAGGATTTCTCTAATAAAGATGAAGCATAGTCTGGGAGGACATACAAATTAAGTCTACTCTTTTCAAGAGATAGAAAATTCCAAGATTTCCCTCATCCTTCTATCTTAAAGAGGTACTTCTTTTGGTCAAGACCAAACTATTTTTTTCCATAGGGATTTTAACTTTAAGAGACCTTTTTGTGACATTTGTTAACATGTAAAGGATCTCTTTTTTGTCTATTTATTTTTCATACTGTGCTCATTTTTGACATCCATTAAATTTTATAAGACTAGACTGCAAGCAGTAGTGATGAGAAATGCCAGGTCGCATTACAAGAAAATGTTCATAAATAGAAATGACTTTGTGTTTTTCAATCAAGAAGTAAATAATACTTGCTTGAATATATAGGCATTTGAGTAGCCTAATCTGCAATTTTGAGAGGAAAATTGAAGGGGGATAAAAAACAAATTATAAATATATGCTCATACATGGAACATATTTTAACAAGTTGAAAGAAAATTCTTGCAGAATGAATAAACCGTTTTACACAGTATTTAGCTCACTTGCTTCACTTGCTTCAGAAAAAGAAATATTAAACCACCTCAGTCTTCTTTATCATCATCACTGGTGCATGGGTACTCTGGTGTATACTCACAGCACACTGTTAGAACTTTTTAATTCCTACTGTGCTTTACTGATGTTATTTGATTCAATTCTCCACATAAAATTCAAAGATATCTTATTTCAACAAAATCAGATGAGAAGCATTCAGTCAGAAGGAAAAAAAGTATAAAGATATGATTGGTTTTGGAATTGCTTCCATTCCTCCTCAGAGAACTCATGTTTCTCTTGACTGCTACTGTTTTGTTTTGTTTTATTTTGTTTTTTAATATCTCGAACCAGGATTTCAGAAAGAGGAGAGAAGCTTTAATGCCTGTAGCTCACCAACAGCATGCAATGGACTGCAGCCAAAGGTAATTATTTGAGTTCCTGTGGTAAAATGTTGAACTGTTCAGAAATTATTAACAGGGTTACAATATATATATATATATAGAAAAGGCCTGAAATATTTTTGGAATAAAAAAAGGTGATATTGAAATTTAATGATGTTGAGCAGATCTTTATCTAAACACACAGAATTTCACATTAATACCTCTCTCTCCTACATGGATATTCTTAGTCATCTTTCCTCATCAGGAAAAAGACAGGTGACTGTCTTTTGAAAATGAATGTCTTTCTATAGGTATATGATAGGCAATTTTTCCACAATTTTAATAAAAAAAATTCTTAAAAAAGCTGAAAAATATGTTCATTTAACTTTTATGATTGTTATTTTGTTCTATTATGTTATCATATACTTAAAAATATTGTCTTCTGAAGGAAGCAAAATAATATACTAAAAACACAATATTTCAGCTTCACTGATATGAAATATTTCAACCATCTCCCCCTAAAAAGTTCAAAGAATCTAAAAGATTCTGCAAAATATAGCCATTCAGGTCAAAACTGCTCCAGTAGAGAATATTCACACCACTCTAGAAAAATCTTTATGTTTGTAAATCAAATGCATTGAACTGGAAACATGTAGCTGTTCTGAGCACCAGCAAATCAGCAGCAAGGTTTACTGATATATTGTGCCTAGCAATCTTAAGGTCAGTTACAGGGAAACTATATTTAATCGGGAAAATAAAAAAAAGCAAATGCATGAGAAATAAAGCTTTTGCAAAGCTGACAAATTAAAATATTTTCAAGATTCAGGATGTCCATTGGACAACCCTGACTTCATCACAGGTTTTGCATTCCTACTTATTAGAGCTATGCTGAAAAGGCTCTTCCTCCAGATACTATCTGAAGCTGTTTGCATACTTAGCTGCCTCAAAACAGAATGTTCTCTCACGCAGATCAACACTTAATGTAAATGCTTTAATTGAAAGGAGTGATCTCCAAATTATCTTATGTTTGTTTGCCTTGTATTCTTGAAGAAGTCTTCTTTATTAACTGATCTTCCTACCTCAGGTTTTATTTAAAAAAAAAAAAAAATCAACAACAACAAAATGAAAGGGATGATAGTCTTATCATAGGCTGATATAGAATCATAGGATCATATGTTATTGTTATCAGTTACACTGGTCTTTGTTTCGTTATTCAGAGATATAGCAATGTTAAATAAAACCATACACAAGCCTATTACAAACAGGACGGAAATAATTAAAATAATCAAAGGCCAAGTTGCCGAAACATTTCATGGATAACTGGGGAAATCAGATATAGATGTGTAGTTTCAGAATCTGAGCAAAGCACCTACTGTACAATATGCAAAGGTGTACCAGAAAATGTGATTTTAAAATGAATGGGAGGACATGAAAGAAAAACTTAGCAAGTGCCATATCTATACCTAATTACAAATATGAACTATCACATGAAATGCAATTAAACTTTTTGATAGATCAAAGCTCTCTTCTGCAATAAAAAAGGAAAATATTCTACTGTATATTTAAATTGTACAATTGAATTGTGTGAGCGACTAGCATGAATACTGTAAAACAAAATTGAAATAATACAAGAGGTGCTATAGGGTTTGGCTTGTGCATCAGCTAGCACAGGCGTGATGCACAAATGCAATTATACAGATCATCTCATAAAGAAGATTAACTGCATGGAAGAACAAAAAACATCTATCATCTAAAAACTTAATCACTGGCATCTAATATTTTGCACATATGTTCACTAGGTTCTATGTACATTTATGAATAAAATGACTGCTACCGAGTACCAGTTCCCATTCAGGAAGAGGCTGCTACATTTTTCTTTATGAGCATTCCTTCTGCAGTGTTTCACTTTAGGGAGTTTGGTGGTCTGGGCAAAATCCTCTGAGCCAGGAGATGACTAGTTCTAGTTCAGGATGAGCTACTGGTTTGCTTGCACACCATAGGCAAGTCACCTGGCCTCTCTGTGCTTCAGTTGATCATGATGGAAAACTGTGAAAAGCAAGAAAGCAAATCACCTCAGGGCTCCAGCAAAAAATCAAAGGTAACATGTGAGCAAAGCATTGCTGAATAGGTCCATTTTGTATTTATTTAAAATGAAATAATTCAATTAATGAGTACTTTCTTCAGAAACAAGTAGTGGATTTTTATAAAGAGTACAGAAATTTACAAAGTGCAGGTATGCTGGATGCAAAGAAGTCAGGATCACACAAGTTATATGCTTACAGAACTACTATAAGGATTCATTCTTTTGGATAAATTGATAAGAGAAAAAATGCTAAGTCACTTAAATCTGAGAAAACCACAGCAGGAAGGCTGAATTACAACCAATGGAAAGGTTTAAAAGAAGGAGCTGTGCAAAAATCAAGTCTGTAAGCAAGGGACTGATAACATAATACACATTTAAGCGGGAAGAAAATGTTTATATATTTGCATGTAAATAAAAAAGGATTATACTGGTGTCATTCTGTCTGTATCATACGTATAGTTTCATATTTGCCAAATTACATGCTGCTGGAGATTTATAAAGTGAAGAAATTCTGAATAATCCATCACAAAAGGATAACTAATATTTGAGAGGAAAAAAAAAAAAAAAAAGCACTCTAAACCATGTTTTTCATTTTTAACCTAAACAAACTTACCTTTCAGGTGGCTACATCATTAGTGAAAGATTATTTTGGTTATAAAATTAGGAAATTATAGGAACTGTTGTATCACAATGTAATGAGATAAAATAATAAATAATTTTGGTTTAAAGTGAAAAATACTTTGCAAGTAATTATTGTCAGCTTGTAAATGGTGTCTCTCTATAACCAACCAAGCATATAACAAGAAGATGAAGACGAGGCTTATTTTCACTTCATTTCACTTCTTTGTAATTGACAAGCTCTCGCTGGGTGTCAACTTTAAAAGATGACAAATCCTAAATCTTATAGGACTCAATTCAATAGTTCACCTCTCTAAACTGTTTGCAAATTAATCTACATTTTCAAATGAACCAAGCATGAAATATGACATCTATATTGCAAAAATATTAATTTGCTTGTCTTTTTTCAAGACCCAAAGTAGCTTTAAAATACTCAGTTTGTTAAGAAAATGCATTGAAATACATAAATGTTCAATATTTTCTGTTTCTCAACTTTACCTATCTGTTTTCGTGTTTTGTTACAGTAAGCATTAGTTTCCTTCCGCAAAAATATACCTATTTGGCATTTTATATAGCATGGTAATTATACTTCAACTGCTTCAGCGACAAACCAAACCACATGAAAAACATTTCAGGGCTATACATATATATATATATATATATATGTATGTACACACACAAAAGAAAATTGGAGATAAATTTTTCTCTTCTCCCAGGATGTTATCTTATTTCCCTCGATGACCCTTCCCGTGTTCAAATTTTGTATTGGAACTGCTTCAAACATGGTCTGATTTGGAGAAAATCAAAAGCACTAAGTGAGAATAAGAACATAGTCCTCTGTTTTATAGCTGTGTTCCTCTTTTCCTGGCACACGTGTCTACTTAAGTGTAAACATGGCATAACTTTCATCATGGCATAACTTTCTCTCTTTACTAACTGAAAATCCACAAAAGCAAATTTATTCCTAAAATTAGATTACTTTTTTTCCCTTCTATACACAAAAGTTAAATGCAAATGAGTTTTTTCAGTCAAGATATGGAGCATTTGCAGAGCTGTTTAAAACTAAATGTCCAAATCATGCACCTCAGGAAACAGATCGAAACTTAGCACAGCCCTCTCTTGGAGAGTAAGTGCACCACCACTGTGCATCTGAGCTTCACAGTGTTTCTATATTCTTGATCTGTCCTCAGAACAGAAACAGCACCTGTTGTACTGTTTCTTCAGTTTAAAAGGAATACTTCTGTTTCTTACTTAGGGACCAGATTTCTGAGCAGTATTCTCTGCCGCTGCTTACTTAATTAAATGTACACAAATTATACGAAATTTAATTTCAAATAGACCAACACTTTGAGCTGGAATGTAGGCTTTTAAGTGTAAAAACAATAAAATAAATTGATTTATTTAAAGGATATATTGAAAAACCTTTTCTTAAAAATTTTGAAAAGCATTATAAAATGCCAAAGGACAAAAAAAAAAGGGGGGGGGTTATCCGATGAAATTCACGAGATTTAGGTCTGCTCAATAGAAGGTTTGGTTTGGGTTGGGTTGGGTTGGGTTGGGTTGGTTTTTTTTGTCCATGGCTACTACACATCAGTAAATTATGTTTCCTCTATTCACAATGAAATATTTTTGGCTATGCCTATGATACATAATGATCTAAAACCACTATTGTAACCACACAGTATTTTTGAAATAAAGAATATGAGATTGAATGGAAAGATCTCATAATATGTGTTCTTTGACTTTTACTTCAGGTTTTCCTTATAGTTCTCAATCCAACTAGAATTTTATCTCAAAAAATGTCTTGCTAGCGTTTTTGCACCTGAGACCTATTACAGGTGGTACCTGTTTGTTAAATACTCTAGCTACTTCCCTTAGCAAATGGAAACAGATGAAAAGTAAATATTGCCTTGCAGAACAGAATAGGAACAAGTACAGACAAATGACAGTACTGAAAACTGAAGTCAAATATATATACACTTGTATGCTATTATATTATATTTATATTTCTCTTATATTTTTATTTCTGTTGTTCATTAAAGCAACAGCAAGAAGGTAGTAGGCACATGACTGCTTCATGCTTTATAATGAAATCTGATTTAGGTAGGAATATACCCTCAGTTTTCCCATTTTAGAAAGAAAGTCTTACTAGCCTTGTTACCAGCCAACATCTAGTATGTACTCAAAATCATATGGTCCCACCAGCAACCACTTGCAGTCTATAACAAAATTATGGGCAGACGTACAACAGGTGTTTCTATGATTATCTATTCTACAATGATCTCCCATAAACTAAGCTTCATAGTTTTTCTCTGTTAAAATATGTGAAGAGGTCAGTTCTTTTCCTCTCCCACTCCTCTGTTTTTTTCTGCCTCCCTCCTTCACAATGTTTTTGAGGATTCATTAATACTCTTTTATAGTGTTAAATATCCCTATCAAATTAATTTATATTTATCACTTTTATACATCTTCTTGCACATTTTGTTGTGACATGTTAACAGGATTGAGTCTAGAGAAATTTTAGAGGCATTCTATCAGTCACTTTATCGTCAGATGCTTGCTAACTCTGTATCTAGTCTTCAGTGTACCAGTATCAAAAGCCATCTTGATGTCCAAGCAGATTATGTTTGTTGCTTCACCCCTGTCAGCTCTCATTGTCACCTCCTCAAACAAGTTAATAGCATTTGACAAGCATGGCTTCCCCTTTATAAATGTCCTGGTTGTCTTTGAACAGCCTGCACCTGTCCAAGTGTTCTCCCATTTTGTCCCTAATCAATGACCCTAGAATTGCTCCCAGTTTCCTTTTTTTTTTTTTTTTTTTTTCATACACTGAAATGTTTAGTTCAGCTTGAGAATCTTCCTCTAAAAACTCAGGAAGTGTTAGTTACTCCATGTACAGTATCTCTAATGTGTATCTGCACGTGTATTTTTAGCAATCTTTACCACAACATTCCAGAGTCCCAAAAGTGCTTATTTCATGTGAAAGGTAGAAATATAATATATCTGTTTTCCAGAGAAGGAACAGAGCACCTCTGGAAAGGAGACGGTGAATCAAATCTTTTATGCTTGAATCACTGAAGTATCTTGTCACTATAAATCCTTGTCATTTGGGTGAAAGGAAAAGGACAACTTTCAAGATGTTCTCTAGTTTCTGGTGCAACAGGGAGTGGATGACTCCTGGCAAGTCAAATAAACTATCTCAAGTACAAAATACAACTATTTTAAAATAGTATTGATTAAAGCTGAGTTTGTTCCTGAGTGATTTTGCAGAAATGTATTTTATTCTATATTAACGAAGCTCAGGTTCCCCATTTTTCCTGAGGGCCATCTCATTAGCAGTGTAAGAAATTAATCTTTTAGGTAGAATAATGAACTTAATAGCAAGTCTCTGAACTTCCATGTGTAGGTGGAGGATGAGCTGGAATAAACAAATTCTGCAAGTCTAAATTTCAGTATTAGCAGTACCAGTGTCATTCCCATACCGTTGCAGCTCATATGAACACAAAAACACTGATAAAGATTTAAATGTTCACCTTATTTCACTGAAAACAAGCAGTTACTTTTTTTTTTTTTTTTTTTTTTTGGTTTTACAGCATTTGTAGTTACACAATTAAACTTCCTAGCAAAATGAAATCTGAATGCTACTTGTTTCAAATTTAAATGATCAAATAATTCCTTCATTTTTACTCCTTTTAATCTCAGCAAAAATTTCTTGCCATTCATTCTAGAAAAAAATAATAATAATAATAATTGGAGATGGACTCAGATCTTTATTGTATGCAATCTACGGAGAATACAGAAAGATACGTTACTGTGCCATGACTCTTCAGAATGCACTGAGTCCTAAAACTTTCTCCCTGCTACAATAAAAGGTTGCATCTATAAACATTTTTGAATGTTCCTTTAGCTCTTTATTTTCTCTAGTCCTGTGTCTTCTCCATGATCCAGGAAGATCTCAAGATATTTTTTAAAGTAGACCCTGGAGGATTTGCACCCAGCGTCACTTATAGTGGCTGTGGCTTTTGCTATCCTATAAAACCTGTCATTTTGAGAAAGAGCAAGTAAGAAAGAGCAACTGCCCTTGCTTGAAAAGGCAGCTTTTTCTGCCTCACAGAAAAAAAAAAAAAAACTACCTTCCTTTCTCTCTTTTTTTTTAAACAGTACAGGTTCTCTTTCTGGTTTTATTTTCCCTAATCTATTGTTATATGGAAAAATCTTAAAAGTTAGAAATATATAACATATATGATATATAGTATATAACACATAATATATAATTAATATATATCATATATATGTAATCTGTAATATATAATGCATTAATACATAATAATCTATAACATGAACTGCTTTCATCTTTTTATCTTCTCACCTCCATTTAGATGACTAGTTATTTGCTGAGCAGTTAAGGACATAAATATCAAGTCTGTATGTACCAGATATCAAGAATGTAAATATTTTCAAGAAACAATGTAAAATCTTTCAAATTTCAAATGTGTATAAATATCCGAGGGGAGGGTGTTGAGAAGATGGAGCTGGTCTCTTTTTGGTTGTGCTCAGCAACAGGACGAGAGGCAACAGGTACAAACTGAAGCACAGGAAGTTCTGGCTGAATATGAGAGGGCAATTCTTTACTGTGAGGGTGACAGAGTGCTGGAACAGGTTGCCCAGACAGGTTGCGGAGCCTCTTTCTCTGGAGATACTCAAAACCCGCCTGGATGCCATCCTGCGCAATGTGCTCTAGGTGATTCTGCTTGGCAGGGGGGTTGGACTAGATGACCTTCAGAGGTCCCTTTCTACATTGGCCATTCTACAGTTCTGTGAAATGACATTTCTTTTTCTTCATTTAGAAGGCAGAAGATTTTCTTTTGTTTATAGATGTCAGAGAGCAAAAAATAAGGATAAATAGCTACAGGAACATTAGTTGACCTTAGGGAAATGACAATTAAAGTCCAAAATGGGATGTCAGGATTCAAGTACTACCATCTTCTGCAAATGTTTTCCCTATATAAAAATACTTTGAATTAAAACCTCAAGAGACAAGTATTACACATCCACTGAGCTGCAAAATGTGATGATTTATTCAACACCGTTACATCCAAACATATACATCATTCCAAAGAACACCGGATAGTGAATTGTTCTATATGTATCAGATTAAATAGCTGAAATATATTCTTAAAAATTCATACACATTAGATCAGCATTGCATTTCAAGAAATTGCACATTTCAGGTGCTTCAAACTGAAAGAAAAATTACAAAGTGGCAGGTGTTCCAAGGCACTCCTTGGAGGTGGAACGCTGAACCCACTACATTTAAGGGAGAACAGGGCAGTTTGTGCTATGCTGGAGTCATTGCTGCATAAGAGAATACATGAGAAACAGAACTGAAAGTTACTAACCTTGTGGGGATAATGATTCTGGAGCTGGATTTCACCTTTGCCCACCAAAGACTCAAACAGGCTGGGAATTAGGCTCTTAGACCTACAAGGCCAGCTTGATGATATGATATTTTTGTACAACATTGTCTAAATATTATTTAGCAAGACCTATTATCATCTGTCTATATAATTGTGGAACTTCCTGGAGGAATTTAAATTACTATGTGAGACCAAATCTATGATTACGAGGTAGCTTCGTCAGTTCTCTTTGTAATAACTTACTTTTCCTTTGTGCAATATGGTAAGCACAATAACAACACTTTGTGTAGTAAAAGGATGCTCGTGCTTCTAGGCTATTTTTATAGTCTTTTGTTTCTGCCACATATCTTCTGTATCTATGAAGAAAAATAAATAAATAAATAAATAAAAAGATATTTCAGAGTTGAAGGATTCAGAATTAACTGTCATTGTCAGAAGGCACACAAAACTTTACACAGACAGACTAAAGTCTCAGGTCTTCAAGAAACAAATCAGGCAGGAAAAACTTCCTGTGAAGATTTTGGCTAACTTAGAGCTAACAGGAAAGACCACAGATCTTGCAAAAGAAGCATCTCCTCTTTCAGTTCCTCATAGTTGCTCTGCTGTGCTAGCCCAGATACCAACTTCATTGTCAGATTCTGTTTAAAGCAATGACAAGCTGAAAAGAGTTGCTCAAAGTGAAGTTACAAAAGTTGTGTGACAGGTACTTTTTTGTGAAACAAAGCATTCTGGTGACCTGTCATTCCTCTACAGTAGGAGGATATATTTTTTTCTTTGTAACATGAGCCCTTCATTGCATAAATCAACAGGACAAATGAATAGGTGATCTTGCTCTAGGGCATTAAAAAAAAAAAAAAAAGACTTGTAACAGGTCATCTGTAGTAAGTTTTCCATAGAGTGTGCAA
The DNA here is from genome assembly GCF_040182565.1 of Anser cygnoides. NCBI lineage: Eukaryota > Metazoa > Chordata > Aves > Anseriformes > Anatidae > Anser > Anser cygnoides. Next base: position 26,237,411 of record NC_089877.1, on the reverse strand, counting down.
AGGAATGTTATGTCCATAGGATAGGATCATATCTGATATGTCCATCTCTTGTTCTCTGATACAACAATGGATGTGTCTGTTTCTGAACATTTACAAAAGCTCCATACATTTTAATTAACCTTTATTCAGGAATGCTACTCTAAATATGTTTTATATTTTTGGCAACGTATAACTGAATGTATAATGACATAATAGGAGAGTATGCTTTAAAGGATTCATGGGCTCTCAAAAACAAAGTAAGATGAGTTCAAAATTAGTCATACATGTTTAAAATACTAAAAATCACATTTACAAGGAAATTTGTTAGATCTTTTATTTTGTTATATATGTAAACTCTCGTGATTTGAGACGGCGGAATATACTTAGCAATATATGACTTTCCCTTCAGTGTTCACATTTTTTGACCAATTGCCTTTCATGTGGTGATGTTACTATTCTGATAAAAATTCCATTTCAGGTTAATCAGTACATAAATAAAGCAGAATAACTTTCTGAAATAAGGCAGAATAGCTTTAGTCTCAAGTTTCTTGTCAGTTCTCTGCCTTTCCCTTTTACTCCTGAATACTTTAAATCACATCAGTAAACATTAAAAATAAATACTGAATTTTTAAAAGTTATATTGTTTATGTCCAGAGCAAGTCTGTTCAGAGATCTGTTAGACCCCTTTTTGTGTGATTTGGAAGTATAATGGCTCTTTTTTGCCATTAAAGATTATGAAATACTTTTCAATCATAGGGCAGGGTTGGTCTAAAATTATAAGTGTTTGTTTCAAAGAGTGAAATAATTAGACCAGCTCGATGAAACAGCTACACAAATGATTGGCGAAACAGCAGATGTTTAATACAGCATCATCTGTGAAGTATTTCTAAACCTTTTTTTTTTTTCCAGAAACTATTTAACTGAACTACCCAAGGAAATCTAACACACATCCTAATGAAAGTTAGAAGCAGCTTACAAAACTATCTTTCTCTTTCAAGTTTTGGTTGACTACAACTAATAATGCTCAAAAAACCCACACACGTGCAAAGGTCCAAACAGAGTTATCTAATCAGTTCAGAAAAATGTTAACCTAATTCTGACCATAGGTGAAAATTAAATTGATTTTAAGTCAATAAAAATAAAAAAAAAAAGGAAAAGTAGAAGAAAGTATTAATATAAACAAAGTATATAAAGTCCCATGGCTTTTAAGTGATCTTAACAACTACAGATAAAACACCAAGGAACTATGTAAAATCAATAACTATGCAAGTCCAAGCTCTATCACAGCAGAATCTGCCAGTGGAGTTTACTGGGGTTTATATATCTAGAACACAGTTACATAACATACTATTACATTAAAAATTATCAAATTACAGTGATGGATAGTGCCTAATGGTCCTTCATTTGTAAACAGAAATTTAAGTAAGAACAAATAAGACAAAAAGATCAGCCATTAGTTTTTCCAACAATTTTATCAGAAAAGAAGGATAATACACCCTATGCCCACTGAGAAAAAGAAAAATATTTTGTGAGATATGTCAGTCTAGTAGCTTAAAACATGTCACTGGTATTCATAGTAATATGTGAACCACCTAAAATGATCTTTTTGTTGTTAGAAGTACAACACCTGTAAATCATCATTTCTGTTGTTAATAATTGGAATAATGGTTTTGGTAATTCTCTTTACAGGAATTAATGGGACCGTGTTTTGCATGATAAAATTAAAGAGGCAATGTTGAAATGTACTGTATCCAAGCCTTCCCTAAACTAACAACCTCAGTCTTACAAATTCAGTTCGTAGGAAATGCTTTCTGACATTGTGCAAAAATGATTAAAATCACTTGGGTTTTGTGGGGGATCAAATACAATATTTACAGATTCAGAATCTAAACACTCCTAGATTCCTAGTGATTTTATTGTATTTTACCTTCAATTTTTACATGGATGGTGGCAAAGGTTGAGGTGTTGCTGTGGTTTAACCCAGCAGGCATCTAAGCACTTCACAGCTACTCACTGACTCCCACGCACACACAATGGGGTGGGAGAGAGAATCTGAAAAAAAAGTAAAACTCATGTACAGAGATAAAAACGGTTTAATAGGTCAGAAAAGGAAGGGAATAAATAATAATAGTAACAACAAAAAATGAATATACAAAACAAGTGATGCACAATGCATTTGCTCATCACTCATCCACCCATGCCCAGCAGTGGCAGCCCCCACCCTGGCCAGCTCCCCCTGTTCTATTGTTTGGCATGATGCCAAATGGTATGGGATCTATTAGGGTCATGCCTGTGTTCCCTGCCAGCTCTTTGTGCACCCCCAGCCTCCTCACTGGCAGGGCAGCACATGAAGCTGGATAGTTCTTGGCTCTGTGTGAGCACTGCTCTGCAACTAAAACATCTCTGTGTTATCATTACTCTCATCCTAAATCCAAAACACAGCACCATACCAGCTACTGGACAAAAATTAGCTTTATGCCAGCTGAAATCAGGACAGGTGTACAGCCTTTTTTTTTTCAGCACAGCTAATAAATCCTCTTTTTTTTTTTTTTTCTGAATGTTTAGTTGTACTTCACAAGCAGATTATTTGATACCTTAGAAGACAATTAAACTAGCTTTACTGGATGAGTAACATTATGATAGTTTCTGCAACAGTAATTTTTTTAGCAGGTTTTTACAAAAGCAGACTTAAAATGCAGGCTTTTCTTTCTGCTGTTCCTGTAGGTGATTTCTGCAGAATATCTACTGATTTTCTTTCAAAATGTTATTGAACCACCAGGGTTATTTGTTATGTTTTCATTTGCTATAGTGTCATTTTATTTCAGCGTTGTCATGTGAATAATAGGCAATCAGGGCTGAAACTTTTCAAAATTGCAGCCCTCTAGATGTTACAATTAAATCAATTACAAACCCAGAATAAACAGTTTTTAATCACATCTAACATTTCTGCTGCATTATACTATTCAATTCTGTTATGATGGAAATCTAAAGTCCATAGAGTACTTATAGAAAAAATACTACCATTTGTACAAAACTCCCGCTTAGCCTGATTAATAAACTGAAGCTCAGAAAATGATGTGCATGAAAACAGCTGTTCTTGCCAATAATGACATTTTATTTTCAATTTTACTACTAACACTGTGTCAATCTAAACAATACTTAAGTACATTATGTAAGTATAACAACAGTGACACAACATAAAACAAAATGTACCACATTCAGGAAGATTCAAAAGTAAACAGTGCTGAGAGGAAGGCAATTGTAGCTGTGCAGCAGCTGGTGATGAACCATTGCCATCATGAAGAGGAACGTGAGGCAGAGCAAAACAGTGCTGCCCAATTATGCCATTCAGATGCACTGAAAAGTAAAACAAAAATTGAACATAGTCCAATGACATGGCTTTGACAGTACAGTGTTTTATACGTGGGCAAACACAGCCAGGAGAAGAGCTTTGCTGGAAAAGATAAATTTGACAAAGCCCCACTTATTGTTTATAACATGATATTCTAACAGTTTCACCTATCAATACAGGTAACTGTGTATATGGATCACTGAATCACACTGGTTGTTTTCAAAACCATAGCATCAGAGATGTAATATTTAAGATCACGTCTTGCCATTCTTTTAATTATCTGCCTAAATCAGATTTTGAGTGATTCACATTTTAAATATGTATATTACTGCTTTGTTGGTTTGGTTTGGTTTTCCTTGGGTGCCATGTAAATACATGTCTTATAAAAAGGGACAATTTTCATTTACCACCATTTATTGTTCTTATTTAGGTATATTCAGAGAGCAGCTTAATCTGTGATCTGTAATAGTAACATCAATGACAGGCACTTATACTCAGCAGCAGTGAAATTGTCAAAATAATTCCTTATTTTATTTAAGGATCATGGTGAACACTGAGATTTCCAGTTTGGGAAATATTCCAAAACATATTGGCAAACTGAAACACTTCATGTATATATAATGGAAATTGTCCTTCCTTTTTCACTTCTTAAATGTGCATGCATGAGTAGAATTCAGGCAAAATGAACAAGATGCTTTTGTGTATCCTTTGAGTCCAAAAGATACAAAGATCCAAGAGACATCCGTAACTGTTAGAGGTACAGAGAAATTCGTTTCAGCAGGAAGTATATAACAGGTGAATTTAACTGTGTACTTATCAAACCTAAGAAGAGTCTGTATAGCAGAGTTGTCTGTTCCCAGATACACAGAATAGTGATCATAGAGTAGACACTCAAGGAAGGAGCAGTTATGCATCCAAATCATTTGTTCTGATAGCATTAATATGAAATGGAAGACTGAAAAGATGCACATAGTGAGCAACTGTAAGAAAATAAATTAAAAAAAAAAAAAAAAAGCACTTCCACAGTTCATTCTCTAATTGGGTAATGATTCATGATACAGTCTCAATCTACCTGAACAATGATTAATATGAACAAAATGAATTGTACTACCATATGCCCTTTCACATCTTCAGACATTCAAAAGAGAGAGACAGCAGAGAGCACATTCAGCTCACAAGCTGAAAAAAAATGTTGCCAATGATGTATACACAACTGTTTATGCTTTCTAGGATTCTAGGTATTATTAACACTGATATACCCAAGTGTTAAAACACGGAAAAGGAAAGTAACTTTGTGGCTTCTTAAACTACTTTGCTTTCTTTGACATGAAACTGTGTGAGCAGATGTTGATACAGTTTACCAAAAGTGTAGCCCATTATTATATCATCAAGGCAGGAATACTAAAATTTACATAGTGCATAGTACATCTGTTCCCACCACTCTAGGAACGAATTTGCTTCTGTATGTCTAATTCTTCCACCCATGTTCGTCTACACTCATGTGTAGATGTCATGGAGTATAACTTGTTCCTATATTTGTATCCACTAGGAGACATACACAATTTGCAGGGCTGTCACAGTCTACACCTCCTCCAGATTGACTACCAGAGTCTCCATATAAACTGTTGTAGCTGGCATTTATTACTTGCCAACTTTGGCCAGTTAGCATTCTGATAGATGTTTATAGTTCAGACAAAAATACTAATACATGCTGAGCAATGTCAGGATCTTCTCTGATGGAATTCATGTGAATCAGTACCTTAACGTACAAAATATTTCAAGTCTGAGATTAAATATGTTACCTGTGTGTTTGTGAGAAAGAGCCACCAATGTAATGGTAAACTAATGCTTACAGAAGCTGGTGCTCACAGGTATCACTCACACTGTTGCAGCCTATACTTCTCTTTGTGTGTGTTTTGGATGTTTATTTTCATGTTTTGTATAATTTTTCTTACTTGAGTTCTGGTCAAATATTATTTCATGCCTATTTTATTTTTGCTTTTTCTTTTGTTTTTAAACCCATGTACATATATAAACATATCTGAGAACATTCAAAGGAGATGGTGAAGAGTCTAGAGGGCAAGACTAGAGGAGCAGCTGAGGTCTCTTGGTTTGTTCAGCCCAGAGCAGAGCAGGCTGAGGGGAGGCCTCATGGCGGCCTGCAACTTCCTCATGAGGGGAGCGGAGGGGCAGGCGCTGAGCTCTGCTCTCTGGGGACAGCGACAGGACCCGAGGGAACGGCATGGACGTGGGACAGGGGAGGGTCAGGCGGTGTTAGGGAAAGGTTCTGCACTCAGAGGGTGGTCAGGCACTGGGACAGGCTGCCCAGGGAAGTGGTTACAGCACCAGCCCTGCTGGAGTTCAAGAAGTGACTGGACAATGTTCTCAGACATAGGATCTGATTTTTGGGTGGTCCTGTGTGGACCAGGGAGTTGGACTTGATGGTCCTTGTGGATCCCTTCCAACTCAGGACATTCTATGATTCTGTGATTCTATATCTCTCTGAAATAATAAATTAGGAATTATTTTCAAAGACATTTCTGACTTTTTTTTCTACAGTGGAATTTCCAGAAGGATACAGAACAGTATGCTTCAATATCCAAAGTATTGGTTCCCTTGCACTTTATAATTAAAATAATAATAGTAATGATAATAATAATAATAAAATTCTAAAACTTTTTAATTATTTCATTGATTTAAACAAAATTAATTCAGATTTTTACTCAGATTTCTAGAAGTAATTACTACATGTCTCAGATGGACTTTCATATACCATATTGGTATGTGAAAGAACTAGAATCTTAAGAGGAGAATGTGGAGCATAAAACTGTAGATATGAATTACAGAATATACTTCATAGTTTAAGGGAAGGTGATTGAACTCTTTTAAACCTGAGACATAGTCAGCCCATACTTCTTTAATAAGTGAGAAAGCTGAGATTGAACTATTACCATGTTGTTGCAGAAAAAAAAAAAAAAAGAAAAAGAAAAAAAAAGATAAACTTATCCTACAGTATGTAAGAGGTGTTTAAACCTGCCAATTGTTTTGCTCTCTAAAAAAATCTCTTTCAAGGGAAAAACAGAATTTCCAGTACTGTCATTTTCTATATTGCCCTTGACCAAAAAATTTATTGGATTTAACAATGCCCTGCAGCTTAATATTTTTATTTTTGCCAGGACGCCACTCTTCCCAATGAATTGTACTTTTTAAAAGCTCTTTTGGCTACCTGAATCACGTGTTTGATTATTCTTCCTATTAAAAGCAAAAGCATAAGAACAATTCTGACGAATGTTTTAGGAGCTCTTTCCAGCTTGCAGCCAATGAAATCTGGCAGGTTCCTTTTTCCTCACTTTCTACGCACATCAGCCAACAACTACTAAATTAAAAAAAAAAAAAAAAAGGCATACAAGAGCTATTTTCAGTGACACCCTTGACACACTTGCAGCTAATGTTAAAATTCCCAATAACTTTTACATGTATTTTGAAAGACACAAAGTCAACTTTGGCATTTAGAGAGATACATTAACTGGAGAAAATGATATCTTTAAAAGCCTTTCTAGTTATAGCAGCAAGACCGAATGAAACACAACTGCAAAAGAACTAGCAGGTTTTGAACAGAAAAAGGACTTGTATTGCAGTGATAAAATAAAAATACTCCTAAGCTTAATTTTCCCCTAAAGATACTGTAAATTCTGAACAAAATCCGATGGGAGTGGGACATGTATTTGTGAGCAAAGAATTTACCCCCTGTGCTTGTATAATAGAAAATTAAAATAGCTTAAAATGGCACCCAAAAGATGAATGAATTTCTGAGGAAATAAATTAAGTTTGAAATTACTATTGGAACATATGCATTATACAAAAGATCATGAAATCCATTTCATCTGACATATTATACAATGAGCTACAAGAAAATTTGCCACCGATAGAAGCATGTAAGATCTCATGTGTTATTCTTAGAATAAAGATAGCAGCATGCAAGCCAGCTATTATACTTCCTATTGTGCTCTACCAACCTGAAGGTCATGAACCAGGGGTATGTCTTGACCACTTTGGCCAGGGTTTTTTGTTGTAGAGCATATCATAGGAGTAAAGAATCTGTTTGATATCTTATGCACATTTAGTTACCTACAAAAACTTTGTCCCACAAAGAATAATGAAGAAAAGGAATTAGAATACACATTTGCAACAACCGAGGTAGAAAAATATATCATACAAGGCAGAAGCCTTCTTCTACAGGAATTTTATGACTACATGGATAAAATAGCCCAGATTTAAACGACTGTGTTTTCTTTAAGATTCCAAAGAAAAGCAACATATGGGATGCTCTATGTTTAACATAATGAAAAACAAACGCTCAAACCCCACAAAATTCCATTTAAAAAAGCTGAAAACTGCACTCAGAATCAAATGCAATATGTCCAAGAAAATATAGACCTGCCACAAGCATGCTCTTCAATCCAGAATTATTAAATCTACATGATGAAATCAACCTTTAGAAAACAGTTTTCAAGTGCAAGGAAAAATATTATATATAAGTTTTTACATTTTTGCAGGAACCATGAACTTGAAAAGGCTAGTCCACATTCCACAGCGAGAAAGAGAAAATACAGATGAAAATAAGATAAAGGTTGTGTGGGGTATAACCTCACAATGTCTGCAATCTCTTTGTACAGTACGTATTATTAGTTTGAATTCTGGATCGAGTGACAGCTGCCCTGTTTGCCTCTCTTCAATTGCAGTCAATCAGGATCCTGTAACATGAGAAATAGACAGTTTCTTCAAACATGGCAAAAGCTGATAGTAGGGTTTTTGAATACTGCTGAGCAGACACAAAGTTCAAAAGACTTTGGAAGGACCGTTCCTGCTGATGATAGTACAGCCACCCCAGCAGAGCAGCCTCGGCACCTCCTACTGACAAACTATTGCAGCCACCTGTTTTCCTAGGCTGGAAGTCCAAATAATTGTATCTGATGCATATCGGATATGCTTAGCTCTTTGGAGTCAGTGTTCCTGTTAAAGTGGATGGTAAAGTACCTAAATGTAACATGGCTCAAAAAATGTCTGCAAACATATATCTACCACCTCAGGAAAACGTCAAACTAAGGTTTAAATCCATTCCTACTAAAGCCAAACTTGATTCTGTGGGATTTATGTATTGATCTAAAGTTAAATATGAAATGAGTACAAAAAGTATAAAAGCTGAATATGAAATGAGTACAAAGTACAAAAGTACATTGTAAAACACCTATTGCTATGTTGGGACCCTCTCTCCTAACTGGCTTTTATATAGCTTAAAGCAGACCTGAGTGTAGCCACTGTAAGAGTAAGAACACAGAGTCTTTTATCCAGAAAGGCTCCACAGTGCAGTTTGGGATTTGCACTAGAAAGCTGCCTTTAGGGTCAGGTCCTGCATCAGAAACTACATCGATCCTTTACAAAGCTGCAGAGCTACTGACTCATATCTATAATTTCTTCATGTTCATAAAGCCTAGAAAATACTTCTATAAGTACTTAGTTACTTTACGGAGCAGAGGATGCATTCGACGTCTTTGCAGCCTCCTCTGAACCGGGTGTACACAGCTGGAAAAATTCTGTTTTCTCATTATTGAATGTCTTTGTGGAGTAAAAACAAATGGATTTTACAATTTATAACTAAATCTCACAATCATCAAATGTTAACACATTGCTCTGATAGAATGATAAGTACACAGAACATGGATGTCAGACTCTGATTTTGGTAATATATTAATGTGAGATAATTTTTCCAATTAGTGTAACACCAGGTCCTAAGTTACCAAGATGGTAAGGATTTCATAAATATCATGAGAAGAAATCAAATGTAATATTAAAAAGGCAAACCAAGTGTACCAAAATATTATTTTTGTACATTATGCCTATGCTAAAGAATTGATGTTATTTTGTCAGAATACATATTGCAGTCAGAGATTACACAAAATATTCTGTTCCCTGTAGTTAAATAGGACAATCAAAGTGTAAAACTGCTGTGCTGTGCAGAGGTTCAAATGAGAAAATCAGAGGTATTGGGAAAGAATGAGTACATTTTAGTGAATAATTTTCAAAGAAATTTCCTTATTGTTGAAAAAGCAAGTACATTTATATAAATATGAAGACATTTTGATAGTTTCAGTGAAGTGCCTTCAATAGGAACAGCATCCTTTCCATTATCAGCATTAGAGCACAGACAGCACTATGTGTCTTCCTGTACTGACCAGCCAGTTAGAGCAGAATTTAAGTGACCCATTGCAGAGATGAGAAGTTGGGTCTCACTCTTAGCTTTGCATGCATGCAGATAACCTATTTGAATTATCTCTCCACTGGAAGAAGGACCAGCATGTACATTTTGTACATATTGATTACTGAACCGTCATCAGATGGTAATGACTCTCAGATAGTACCAACACCAGTCAGTGAGGTAAAACGTTGCACGCCAACTGTAGCAATGCTGGGTAAGTCAACCACTCTTACATGATAAATTTTATGTCAGTAACATGTACAATTTATGGCAAAAAAATGCGGGATTTCACATGCTGCTCAGATTTGTATATACACCAAGAAAGAACAAGGCCCATAAATAAGATTGTTTGGAAAACATTTACTGCTGTCAAACTGATAATGCATTTTAAATCCTGGGGTTATCAAAAAGTGTTGCTTCCCCCCCCCCCCCCCATATTATTTGACAGCTGAAATTAAACAAATCCTATTGAAGTACAAAGCTAATAGAAGGTTTACTATGTGTGTCATTAGCACCATCCTTATAAGGAAACAGAAAATATGAGGTGTGGATTTTTAAAATATGATAAAATGAGAGCACCGTTAGATGCATATGGAGGTGTGACTTCAGGCCAGGCATTTTCTTATTAGAATCAAAGTGACTCTATCTTATGTTAGTAAATAATCACCGTTGTGTGATTCAGGTTGACATCTTTCAAATTATTTTATCATGCAAAAAATATATATTGCATTTGAAATATGTTTTAACTGTTACATCATCTTAATAAAATAAATGGCCTAAAATGATTACCATATGCTGCTAAACTTTATATTCAGACACACTAAACCTTAAAAGATCGACTTAATTTATAAATTAGAATATTTTTTAGTGCTTGCTTTAATTTGACATTCTATTATTTATACAGATGATCTAAAAAAGATGATTTAGGTTGGATGTTAGGAAGTACTTCGAAAGGGTATTAAGCATTGGAACGGGCTGCCCAGGGAGGTTGGAGTCACCATCCCTGGAGGTCTTTAAAAGACGTTTAGATGTAGAGCTTAGGCATATGGTTTAGTGGAGTACTTAGTGTTAGGTCGGAGGTGGACTCGATGATCTTGAGGTCTCTTCCAACCTAGAGAAATCTGTGAATCTGTGAATCTGTAAAACTTCGTATACTATGTTGCTTAAAGCTTATATCAATGCTCATGTTACACACAAACATTCCACTATATTTCATTTTGTTTTCCTTCAAAAAAAAAAAAAAGTTAAATTGAGTTAAATTAAAGAGATTTAGCTGTTTCTGCTCTGAAAATGCAGGAAACCATAACCTCCTCAGGATTTCTACATAAAGCTTAGATAGTTGTGTTTTGGAAACTTAACATATCATTGTCAAATATTATTTTCTAGGACAAACGGATGAACATACTATAATTTTAACCAGAAACCATGAACTTAGAAAGTGACAAAAGATTTTGGTTTGTTCTCTTAGATATGTAACATTTATATACTTTTAGGACTGTCATTTTTGAAAGGAAAGTATATTTGAAATTCTTTATTTGGAATACTAATTTATTGTGTACTTCCAGTTAATTCTTTAATGTGGCAAATTGTTGAGAAGATTATGGTTAGGACATGGACAGGTTATGGACAAAATCAAAATATACAATTTCAATAAAAATGCAATAACATATTTTTCTACAGATTTCTAAAGTGTAAAGGCCAGCTTAGGACACTGACAGATATGGTTCATATTTTGATGTGACTTATTTTTAATAATTCCTACAATAGATATACAATTTTCCCCCTCCCCCCCCAAAAAAAAAAATCATAGCTGCTTTAATATATGTCTTTCTCTAGTACACATTACTGTTCCCCTGTGCTTCTTGTCAGTTTGTATCAATTTATCTTAAGTTGACTTTTTTTTTTTTTTTTATTTCTCCCATGATTACCTTCCATTTGTTAGTTTTTGTTAGAGAGCTGCCAGGCCAGAAATACTTCTCATATACATAAAGGAAATTTTAAAATGCTTATTTCTTATTGCTAAACTCCCTCACATCTCCAACTTCTTTTTCTGCATTTCTGAGAAGTAAATGCTCAAGGCAGAATATATATGCTGTATACTTTGATGCAACCTTTTATGAAAAAGGTGCAAATATTTTTTAACTAGCTAGCTTGACAAATGTATTCACATGTGTAATTCTCCAGCCCATTCTTGAATCCACTTACTTCAATTGCCTGGAATCAGGAGCAATAAATGGTTAAAATTTGCTTTGAGCTTTTTTTTTTTTTTTTTTTTCTTGAAGCACTGCAACTCTGTAGTGTATTAACACACACCAAAAATAGTTACTTGCAATATAGGTATGTATTTCTATTCAAGAGAATAAATCTTTTCTTCAACTGGGTTTTCCATGTGGAAAACAACTAACTTCCCTCACAGAAAATATAGATTCTCCAAAATTCATAGAGCTACAAAAGAAATAAACTTTTAGCAAAGTAAAACTATCTCAAAGCTTTGGGGAGAACTGAATGATGTGATTGGCAACCTGCATTCTGTTACTTTCTTTCATGTTTATGTACACTTCTATCCCTGAAGCACATAAATACTGTTTGTTAAGCTTCTGTTGTTATGGCAAGTCTAAGTCACTGCAAAAAATATGACAGGCAGTATCTGAATAAAAGTAGCCACGCATACGTTTCCAAACAAGTCTTTTGTAAGCAAGTGGTCTACATTTCTATGAAACAGTCATATATTTCAAAGCTCTATCTTTCTCCTTAAACTGCCTTTCTCTAAAGTAAATTATGCCAAATGTATATTTATGCCAATATTATTGATGAAGTTAGATCTGTTGCACAAAGAAATCAAACAAAAAAAAAAGCTTTTGTTTTCATTTTTGAACAAAGGAAAAATACTGCTAATATTTTTATCCAAAGAAAAATCTAAAATGAATATAGAGGCAAATGCTTATCTCCTGTACAGCAAAAATAAATTCTTCACAAACTATAAAAAAAAATTGGTATCATAACAAAGTATTTCTCATATTGCTTGTAAATGATCACTAGCAACTAAGAACACACTGTAGGTAGTCTTTATCTGGCCATCAACCTGCTTCTGGTAGTGACCAAAAATAGATGTGAAAGTAGTAACAAAAAACATTTAATAAACAAGCACCTTTCCCTAGAAAACTATCCCATCTATCAACTATTTGTGTATCAGACACTTCCTAAACAAGAAGTCTCTGATAAACTAATTACATGGCTAATTTCATCCTGACCCCAGACAGGCTTCTCACATCCACAACGACCTGTCCTAAGGAGTTACGCAGTAGACATGGGATAATGCTTCCCTTGCTCTTATTCAGAACATGCCACCTGCTAGATTTACTTGGTGCCTCTGTTTCTCAGAGTGGAAGAGAGAGAACTCCTATTCTCCCTCCCATGCTACTCTATGTCATATTCTGGACAGTCCTTTATCAGCTGCATCCTGTACACCAGTATAAGGTGTATATCATGACAGCTGCCTGCAGGATATAGATGCAAAATGGATTTACACTGTTTTGTTGTACATTTTTTTCCTAATAATTCCTAATATAGTTTGACTCTTGAGCACAGAGATGGCCACGAACTTTAGGTAATAAATGCCTATTATAACCTTGAGATCTTGCTCTTGAGTGGCAATCAATGGTCAGACAGGGACCATCAATTCTATTTCTTGAGTTAGAATAGGTTTTTTTTCCCCTATATACATCACTTTACATTTACAGACACTGAATTTCATTTGCCATTTTATTACCCAGTCACTCAGTCTTAGGAATTTCTTTGTACTTCTTCAGTCAGCAATAGTATTAACTACTAATGACCTTGTATCATCAGGAGAATTGCCACCACATTATTCATCCCCTTCCCTAAATCATCTGCAGTGAGCAGAACAGATCTTGGATCCCAGTGGAACACCAGTATAACTTCCCATTTATTTTTTTCCTGTCTTTATCATGTTTTTTAAGCAGAAAACATCTAATAAAGCCATTTCTTTTCTGAGTTAAGCAGATCTACTTGCTAAAAGCCACTGAATTTAGAATAGTTTGTGTATTCAAATGACAGTCTTTTTTCTCAAAAATCTCTGGAGCCTGTTTCAGGTTCAGTATAATGATTTTGGGATATCATTCCCAATTATTACTCTGTTGGTTGCATTACTTTTAGAAACTTTATATAAAAATTATGGTCTAAACAGTAAAGAATTTAAGTGTCAAGCTTGAACAATGTCACACTGTCAGTTAAGGAACTGGAACAGATACCAGTTTTGTAAAGAGCTGCAAGTAGAGCTATACCATTGCTAATTTACATTGTTAATTACGTACATGCATAATTTCTCTAAAAATGCACTTTCTATTGACATCAGAGAACTGACCAGCTCTGTCAAAGTTTAAACAGGTGAGTAATTGTTGTGGCTACTTCTCTAATAAAATACCTACCAAATGCCATGGCTTATTAGTTAGCATCCTAAATGTACTGTGTAAATTCAGCATACAGACATCTTCTACTTTACAGCTGCTGTGACTTGAACTGTGTACTGTGGTCGGTATACGGCAGCCACATGAGGTGTCTGAAAAGATGGTAAGATGTCTTCTGGCCATGCCATTGGATCCTGCCTTAGATAATGTTTCCCTTTAAATCTCATAAGAAGGGGAACCAAATTCCAGTATTGGGCCACTCAAAGAGAGACTTTTTAAAATTTCTGCCTGGAAAGTTTATACTTAAACATATTTTAGAAGTGCCATAATGTCGTATTTAGAAGACCTGCCAGATGAGGTCCTTATATTCTGTTTGTCTTTCTCTTATAGTGGAATACACATTATAGCATGCATATAACAGCAAAATGGAGATAATGCTATCATTATATATAAAATAACAGCATATGTGTAACACTAGCAAATATGTATGACAGGGCATCTAATTTCTTAACCAATACAAGAATGAAAATCTGAATGTGTAATTTTGTTATGTTGGAATAAAACTGTGGCTTTTCCAGTCCAAGTCAAATCCAGAAGATGCTAAAAAAAAAATATATATATATATATAAAGAGGAAAGAAAATAATTTATTATGAAGCAACTAGATATGTGTAAAGAAAAAGTTTAATTACATCTAAGCATATTTGCAGTGATTCATGATGGCTATTTACATCAAATGATTTTTTAAATATTAAATATTAAGTCCATTTAAATGTAATAACTTGTATGGCAAATTTTCATCTTTATTTCAGAGCCCTGCTATTTTAAAATTTGTCATTAGAGCTAATAAGAAATGATATTGAAACTACTCTGTACATTTAAATGAAGCATAAATCAATTATTGAAGCAAGGAATTTTTTCATCATTGTAATGATTATTGGAATAAATTTAATCTTGAGATGTTTCATAATGAAATCTGCAATAGTAAAAAAATTACATGGATTTAATTTTTACTATGTGCTATTTAAACATGTTTCCCATCGGTGTAACATTTAATGGAACACACACACACACACACACACACACACACACACACAACAAAGAGAATTTCCCAAATAATGAGATAGAAAATCTAGGTTAAAAATTGTTCTATCATGCAGGAATTCTATATGTGATTTTTCATCAAAGACTATTGATTATTTCTTCTCTCTCTAGAGAGAAGACTAGTTGTGATGTGACAGCAGCAATGCCTGACCAGTGCTGTGAGAAGTGTACCATGGTGGATTCAAATAAGATGTATGGTGATCATTTCATTGTTCTCAGTTCTTTGCAACTACCTGTAAGGGGGTCTTTGGCCATGAGAGTTAATGGCTGCACTTTGACAAAAAAAAAACAGCAGGGCCAATCACTGACAGAAATGTCCCCAAGTGTGCCAAGGTTATTATTGCATCATCCCTCATCTCCTCTGCTCTGCTAATGATGCTGGCCTCATTTGCCTCTCATGGAAATGTCTCTGCACCTTCTTCCCCTTAGGCACAGAACGCTCTTCTCAAACTAGTCTGCAAGTCCACTACCTTCTTGTCCTTCAAATCTCTTCTAACTCACACTTCTGTCACAGTATTGGAATCTACGAACTAGAAGTGGAGTTGGTTCCAAGGGAGAAGGGAGTAGCTGGCATATAGTTTGTCCATTTATGATGGGAATGTATATATGTATTCAAGAACTAGAGTGTAGAATCCCAAACACTTCAGATTTGGCTTGGAATTATTCAGCTGTGCTCTGTGAATTTGTACTGCATGCATCCCTCATTGAAAGTCTGTGGCCCTGTCTCCAAATACCTGCTGGAGAATGGCTATTTTTTTATGATCTTTCACACCAGAGTTTCTAGCGGAGGAATTAAAAATATTAATGAGTATGAACGATGCTGCAAGACTTGTTTCTCTTCCTTGTACTGTAAAAGTGACATCATTCAAAATAATCTTTCTACCCTAAAGTGACTTTCCACCACAAAAACTTTCACGGAGATGGAATTGGACTAATCTTCTACTGGTTAACAGCAGGATGAGCATTTAACATCCACATATGTGAAATATGTTGAAAGGCTTAATGCAAGATTAATATCTGAGTTTTTTTCCCCCTCTGTGTTCTTCTGAAGACAACACTGTCTGTAACTGTAACTATACCTTTATATAGACAATTTTACTTCTTCCATGCTGGGTTGGGTGTGGGTTTTTTTGTTTGCCTTTTTTTTTTTTCAGGAAAGTGAAATATTTGTTATTGGGTAGAACCACATATTCACATAAGAACTTTAAGATACAGATGTTTGGGATACTGCATGTTTATTTAATGACAAATGCTAAAAGGCAGTCACTTATTCTTTATAAAATGATTTCTTCAGAATAATTCTTCTTCATTCATACTTTGTGATCTTTTGTTAAATACACTATTCTTCAATGTATTGTCAATATGTTTTGCAAATAAGCATATACAAGTAGAGAAAAAAGACACAAACAAAGTGCAAATGAATATTCATAGCCACCTTAGCTCTACTGTTCATAAGAAATTCACAAAAACACAACGATGCAATACGGAAACTGAATTTCTTTGTATTGAACACAAATATAGTGTGGACATTAGACTTCGGGAGGCTGATCCCGTGACCTTGACACAAGAAAAACTGTTTTTATGAAGCATGATTTTCTTGAATAAAATCTGGGGAGTAACCTATGTTATAACAATACTAAAAAGATAAAACAAAATTTCCCTCAACTTCTGTGGTATTAGTGCTTATCTACTACAGTCTCATACTTCTCATTTTCTTCTGTCTCATAAATGGAAAACAGTTTGTAGATTTAGAGTTTAAATCTGCTTTCATTAAGAAGGGTGATCTGATTATCCTCTATATCAATGTTTGTCTCTCTTAACCTTGCACAATTTTTACTTTGGTTGACAAAATTTTAACCAAACTTGACAGATGTTTTGTAAATATTTAGCCTGGTAAAGTGCCTTGCCTGAGGGAAACCCCACAATTATTCTTGACAAATGCACTAAATAGAAGATGAAACCATTGCAAACCAGGTTCATTATTTTTCTGCCATCAGAACTGTATATTTTTTTGAAAGGTGTAGGTCTATTAGACTGAGCAGTGCTAGAGAGTCATTAAGATACTTTCTAAATCAGATTGTAATCATTTGATTTATGATGCAAGAATAGTTTGTACTTTGCATTTTTTTTTATTCATTTGAATTAAAACATAAAAATATGCCTGGTCTTTCCTTTGTACTGGCATGCATCCTTATACCTAAGTTTATTTAAAAGAAGGCGGAAGGGAGAAGGAGAATGATTTGCCTGCCCCATGACTCTATGTGCTGTGTAAAAAGACATTAAGACCCCTTTAGTTTACTTAGTCCATTCCCTACAAATACTAGATTTGCTCAGACTTCATCATCACAGAGACCATGTATATTCTTTCAAACACTTTAGGCAATGCTGTCCCATTTTTCCTTTCTATAACACCATAGTAAGCCTTGTTTTAGTCTTACTAACACTATGTTGAAGGAAATAAGCTAAGTATACATAACACTTTTAAACACTCTACACACTGGTAAAACAGACCCTTACTTTTAACAGGTACACAAGAGAGTCAGGGCACTGAATTCCAAGTATCTTCTATCTTTGTTTTTTTTTTTTAATTCCATGTTTAAAGACAGAATGTTGTGTGGTTTTTTTTCCTTGCCCATGGGGAAAATGTCTTCTAGAAGACAACAGAAAGAAGCTGAAGGATAATGTTGCCAACAGCATGTCAGAGATGATTACTGCAAAAGGAAAGAAAACCTCCTGTTTTGACATTGGGCATCCAGTAGAGGAGAGCAGAAAGAAGCTACAAAGAATTGCTTACATATATAACTTAAATCCAACCTGTATAATTGTTAGCCAGTATTCTTTTCTTCTTTGAAAGCACCCTAAAAGAAAGAAAGAAAGAAAGAAAGAAAGAAAGAAAGAAAGAAAGAAAGAAAGAAAGAAAGAAAGAAAGAAAGAAAGAAGAGAGAGAGAAAGAGAGAAAGAGAGAAAGAAAGAGAGAGAGAGAGAGAAAGAAAGAAAGAAAAAGAAAGAAAAAGAAAGAAAGAAGGAAGGAAGGAAGGAAGGAAGGAAGGAAGGAAGGAAGGAAGGAAGGAAGGAAGGAAGGAAGGAAGAAAGAAGGAAGGAAGGAAGGAAGGAAGGAAGGAAGGAAGGAAGGAAGGAAGGAAGGAAGGAAGGAAGGAAGGAAGGATGGAGGAAGGAAGGAAGGAAGGAAGGAAGGAAGGAAGGAAGGAAGGAAGGAAGGAAGGAAGGAAGGAAGGAAGGAAGGAAGGAAGGAAGGAA
This sequence comes from Anser cygnoides, assembly GCF_040182565.1. Classification (NCBI taxonomy): domain Eukaryota; kingdom Metazoa; phylum Chordata; class Aves; order Anseriformes; family Anatidae; genus Anser; species Anser cygnoides. Next base: position 26,219,036 of record NC_089877.1, on the reverse strand, counting down.
GGAAGGAAGGAAGGAAGGAAAAAATCTCTGTTTTTTGACTGGATCTTGTCCAGAATGAGACAGAGTGGTATGTCAATATTGCAAACGGAATGAAGATTTGTACTGGGTCTAGTTGGGATGGAGTTAGCTTTCCCTGCAGCGGCCCATACAGTGCTGTGCTCTGCACTTGTAGGTAACACAGCCCTGATATCACGCCAAAGTTTTGTCTATTGCTAAGCAGTGCTGGCACAGCATCAAGACTCCCTCCAACCCCGCCCTAGAGCCAGCAGGCTGAGGTTGGGCAAGAGGTGGGGAGGGGACATCACCAGGGCAACTGACCTAAACCAACCAAAGGGATATTCCTTACCATATGGTGTCACACTCACCAATAAAAGCTGGGAAAGGGGAAGGAGAGGGGGCTGTCGTTATGAAGACATCTGTCCTCCCAAACAACCACTACATGTATAGAGGCCCTGCTTCCCAGGACTTGGCCGAACAATGCTCATTGATAGGAAGTAGAGAACAATTGTTTTTTCTCTCTTTTTCCTTCTGCACAGCCTTTGCCTGTTTTTTCTTTCTTTCCCATCATAATTTCTCCCTGCCTCTCCCTTTGAGAAGAGTGGTTATGGTGTTTAGCTGTCCATCAGGGTGAAACAACTGCATGGCTACAAATGGCTAAACCAAAGATTTCTGTGGTATATATAAGCTACCCACTCAAAAGAGATGGAACTGCATTTCTCATAGTTCTAGGTCACTGACATTGGCCAAGCACTTGTTCACAATTACAATTTAAAATGTAAGGAAATGCATGTTAGTAAAAAGTCATCATTTACAGAGTGTGCCTGAAAGACATCCTTGGGCCAAAAGGGGAAAAAAATGAAGAAGAGGAGGCTAAATCCTTTATGAAGTGATTAAATTCTAAAGAGAAATTAAAATTAGGATCTTTTATTCCACATAAGTTTAGCACATTTCTGAATTTCTAACTCCAGTTTGCCACACGGTTACTATGAAATTCCCTCAAAAAAAATTAAAGAGGGTGTCTTCACTTTAATACTTCCTTAAATAGCAATAATATTACCTCTTTATTTACAGATATGTTTTCTAATATACACATAACAAATTCTAAAACCAATCTTAATCACTGTGCTACAAAAGCTGGGATTAATTAGCCAATATACAAGCAAAAGGACAGTTGTGGTACTGAAAGGTTGCATTCAGTATTTTTTTAACTGTGCATAACTTCTGCTACATTTACATTATAATTGGCAGTATGGCTACAGATTGCACAAGAAGGTTCTAAGTGATATTAATTTACTTAGATGAAAATAGTCAAATTATTTCTTCTTAATATGAGCTGTTTATACCTTGTTTGTGTATTTTGAAGCTTCTATTTTCACATCTCTGCTACTTTGTTACTGGAACCTGTCAACCCTAACTCCAGTTGTTTCTACTGGGATGGCTTGTGAGGGTGTCAGGGGCTTGAGCCAGTGCAGGTCTGACTCACAGATAGACCAACTACTCTATGTCCTGTGTGACATGTGCTACTTCTTGAAATTCTATAGTAAAAACTTGACCAAGGGAGTCTGTGACAGAGGTAGAATCAAACCCCCAGCTTTCCAGATTTCATACAGGCGAATATGAAATATACATTGTGTGGCAGTCTCTTGGACTGAGAACAGGTTCTGTTCTTCTTTGTTAGACTCCAGTAGTTTAAGAAGAAAGCAGAGGCAGAATCCTTATTCTACAAAGACATTTGACTTCAAGGAACTTAATGAGATATTCCCTACCATTTCCCAATCCATATATTTTGGATTAATTTCAGTGAACATTTTCATAAATTGTTTATAAATAGATAGCTAAATCTTTGGCACCAGGTTTTACAACGTTTCATCTACTACTCCATAAAAGACAAGTTAAGGACCTGCCACTAACTCCTGTAAAGATATATTTCTGTGTGACTTTTCAGGAAGCCAGGCAATTAATATAGATATCCTACAACTTGTTCTGTCTTTTCTATGAAATTCATAGAAATACAAGAATTCATGATGAAACAAAAAATACAAATTATAGAAGGTTAAAAAAAAAAAAAAGAGAGAAAGAGAGAGTATGGAAATACTACTCTGCAGTCCTTACTCAAATAGAACAGTCAATGGAGTAAAGAGCAGCTTTCTCTCATTAAGGAAGGCAAGCCTCCAAACTGGACATCTGTATGGCTGTAGCATATAACCAGTTTATAAAGTTACATCAACCAACTATCTCATTACTGTAAGTTGCAAAACACTTAATTTATTCATACAAAATTGAGTGTTCTATTTTACAATGTGTTAATCCAGAGGGATCAGAAAATGATTCTAATAGTGAAACATTTAAGTATTAAGTACCGTATATTTTATTGATTTACATGACAGGTGAAAATATATCTTAGTTATAAGGCTGTCAGAATAAAAGAACCTCCCACAATTTCAACTTAATATACATTTGAGGGTGAAGAGGTAGATATTCATGAAAAGAAGAACAATTTAACCTTTGAACATCATATTTTTTTGAACTTTCAGAGAAAGGCTCACTGACTTATCTATATATTTATATAAAAACTAGAAAAAGACTTTCATAGAGTAAAATGGACACGTAAATGTCACACTGGAGTCAAGCCCAGACCCACTTTTTTTTGTTGCAGTTGTTTCAGAGAGAGAGAGAACAGCAGCTGGAATGACAATTCGCTTCACGTTTTTTGTTCCAGGAGAAAATCTGAGCTCAGACATAAAAAAGGAAGTGTACAAGAGGTAGAAGCTGGGGCAGGTGACCCAAGTGGAGTATAGAGTTACTGTCTCACCTTACAGGGATGGTATTAGGAAAGCCAAGGCCCGCTAGAATTTGAAAGGGATACAAGAAGGGTAACAGGGGTGAAGGGCAGGAAAGTCTGGAGTGAGGAAGACTTACTCTCAGTGCAGAAGGATCAGGTTGGCAGCATTTAAAAAAACTGACATATGTAAGTCCATGGGTCTTGATAGGTTGCACCCAAGAGTGCTAATGGCCTTAGCTGAAGTCATCCTGAAGCCACCCTTGATTATCTTTGAAAGGTCATGCTGATTACAAGAGGTTCCTGAAGACTGGAAAAAAATAAAGGTCACTCCTATGTTCAAGAAGAACAAGAAGAAAGATCCGAGGAACTAAGGACTGGCCATTCTTACCTCAGTTCCTGGGAGATGATGAAGCAAACGATCCTGGAAAACATTTCCACACACGTGAAGGACAAGAACATGATTGGGAGTAGTCAACTTGGATTTATGAAATGCTTAACCAAGCTGATTGTTTTCTGTAATGAAGTGACCAGCTTGGTAGAATAGGAGAGAGGGGAAGATGTTGTTTACCTTGTCTTTTGTAAGGCTTTTGACATGGTCTTGCATAACATCATCATAGACAAGATGAAAAAGTGTGGTTTATATAAGTAGACAGTGAGGTGAGTTGAAAACTGCCTGAATGGCCAGACCCATAAGTATGTGATCAGTACAATGAAGTCTAGTTGGAAGGATGTAGTGTATGCTAGGCATTGACAGTGGGGCCGATATTGCTTAACATCTTCATTAATGACCTGGATGATGGCACCTTCAGTGCCATCAGTGCCTTCAATTTGCAGATGATATAGAACTGGGAGGAATGGCTGATAAATCAGATGGTTGTGCTGCCATTCAGAGGGATGGACACAGCCTAGAGAATTGAGCTAAGAGGAATCTCATGAAGTTCACCAAAAGGGAAGGGAAAGCCCTGAACCTGGGGAGGAATAAATACAGGCAACAATAAGTGGAAAGCAGCTCCACAGAGAAGGACCTTGGGCTTCTGTTGGACACCAATCTCATCATGAGCCAGCAATGCTCTCTTGCAGTAAAGAAAGCCAACAGAATCCTGGGCTGCACTAGGAAGAGCACTGCCAGCAGGTTTTGGGAGATTATTCTTCCTCCCTACTAGTGAGGATACAGCTAGGGTACCATGTCCACTTCTGGGCTCACAAGTACAAGAAAGCTATGGACTTATGGGATTCCATCTAGCAAGGGACCATGAGCACCTTTCATATAAGAAGAGGCTGAATGAGCTGGGACTGATCAGCCTGGAGAAGAGATGGTTCAGGGGCTTCTTAATGTGTATAAATAACTAATGGAAGGAAATACAGACAAGGGAGCCAGACTTTTCTCAGTACTGTCCTCTGATGGAACCAGATGTAATGGGTGCAACTTAAAATATCCGGACACAAGAAAACACCTTTTTTTTTTTTTTTCAGTGAAGATGGCAAAAAAATGGGAACTGGTGTCCCAGAAATGTGGAGTCTCCAGTTGTGGAGATATTAGAAACCGGACTGGACATGGTTATGGTTAACTTGCTCTAGTAGGCAAGAGCCTCTAGGTTCTTGAGCAGGGAAGTTGGAGTAGATGATCTCAAGAGGTCCCTTCTGACCTCAACAATTCTCTGATTCTGTGACAGCTACTTCAACTGACAATTCCTTAAATCTAGGGACAAATATGAACTTTTGAACCTGTTCAAAAATGATTAGTGTGATTTCATTGCCTTCATTAGGCTCTGGACTATAGTGAGATACACGTAACTATAATGCAATGTGTTTATAGTAATGTAACTCTACTCTCTGTTGCTGGGATCAGGGGAATACTATTCTCATAGCCTTTGCACAAAGGCAAAAAAGACAAAGGTTTAATATTAGGTCATTTGTATATAGAAGTTTGCACTGATTGTGAAGGAGCATTCATTCAGAATGTGAGGCCTGGCAAAAATTTTACTGTTTTCCAAGGTTTTACTTCAATAATCTGTGTAAGATTTAAAATGTTTCCTGTGTTGTTAACCTCACTTCAAGCAGGACAAAGTGCTCAACATCTTTTAAGCTTGCTCTTACAACATTTTGCTGTGTTCTCCCCTTCTCCCCCAGTTCTGGCATGTGCACCAATTCACTTTACTCAGACATCATAATGCAGTAACAGTGGATGGTCTCACAGTGGAAGTAATGAATCAGAAATAACACATAGCGCGCACTGTTCTATCTCCGGTTTGAATAATTACAAATCAGAAACAAAATCAAATGCCTCAGTGAACAATCTGGATACTGAAAAAAAAAAAAAAAAAAGACTGAAATTCATCAGCTAAAGTTTTTTTTTTGTTGTTTTGTTTTGTTTTTTTTTTTTTTTTTCCATACAAGCAGTTCACCCAGCTCTATTAAAGCTGCTGGAGAAATCTCTTAGAAGAAACCCATTAAGCACTTCAAGTGTGTTATTTTCGCTCTGGGCTCAGAGAGTCTTTTTCTGTGTCATTGCACTGGTCCAACTCAGATGAATCAGGCAAATATAGAAATACTGGCAGCTTTCATACTTGCTTTTTGTCCCGAGCCCAGTGGGTGAATAGCACTGAATTTCCTTGTTTGCAAGCTTTTCCAAGTGAGCCTAAAGGTTCTTGCTCATCAAGGTTGAAATATCTGGCAAATAGTCACAGCTCTAGATTGTAGCTTATAATTAGAATTGCTTGAGCAAGTTCAAAATTAGTGAGCCAAGCCAGAACATACTCTACTCCCATTTCAAATAAGACCCCTTTACATAATGAGAGATTCCACATTTAAAAGTTCATATGCAACAAAATATCACCAAAACACCAGGAAGCTTTGCTAGATAGAATTTTATTTTCAAATCATAAGCCCTGGAATCCTGTCACAAATTATAGTTAATTTGGGGTCATTTGTGAAAGAGAGCTTTTCTGGAGAGGTAACCTGAGAATGACTAAGCTGAGAATGACTAAGTTTCACAGACCTCATCATCTAGTATGCCACACAGGAAAATTGGGCTGGGTAGATGTGAAAAAGAATGAGTGTAAAAAGAGGTATCAGAAGATAAAGGTGGATCCACTGAATCTGAAACAAGGAAATCAGAGGGATGACTGCACTCCTAAGCTAAAAAATAAAAAATAAAAACAAAACAAAACAAAACAAAATCAGATTTGAAAATATTAATTCTGATGAAGGACACAGACAAAAATGATGCAGGTGCTGCTATGATTTGGGAATGTAAACAGGAATTTAGGAAAAAAGTAACTGAAAAAATTTTATTCAGTTTGTCTTGAAGCATTATTTTTGACTGAAGCTATGAGATGCAAAATTTCCATAGAACAGTAAGGATTACAATCTTCTCCCATATGGTCATCCAGTTTCAGTTTAGTGCAACTAAATTTAAAACTAACATGTTTTAACTAATGCATTTTAGCTTTAAAAGTTTGTTTCCTGATTTTGTATCACCAAATGAAAAAATACATAAGCACTTGTATATTACATTTCACCTTTGCTATTATTACCAGCTCTGGAGACAAAAACATTTCCTTATCCAAATACAGCTAAACACAAATATTGTATAATACACATGTAACAATATCTTCAACTGTCTTATGAAGATCAAACATGAAGAAGAAGTATGAGACCCATTAATTCAGAGGTAACGGAAACCTTCCAACGTTTAAAATCTTTCTCTCATTCTTGTCTCGTTGCTTCAAATTGGCAAATTCAGAAAAAAAAAATGTAGAATTTCTTGCAATATGCTGCTTTTAGCTGAACTGGAAATAGTTTTTTTTTTTGCTAAATTTTGTTCTATTTGCTTTACATCATGATCAAGGAGGTATAAATACATGAAAATAGATAGAGAACAGATAATAGATACAATGAAATTAACTTTTCAGGCTTCAAGAATGAGATATTTTCCAGTCACTTTTTGTTTTACTGAAACCTTTTCATTTATTGCTGTGAAATTTGATGTTTGATTCTGGAATAAATAAATATGCAAAGGTTCATTCAAGGTAGACTGCTTAATCATGTTATCATGGTCAATAATGAAAGATGCATGTTAATTCCTCATTTGTTTTTTTTGCTTCCTAGTCTTCATAAAAGATCTGTGCTAGTCCTAATAACTTTCCCGTGTGCTTGTGCAACTGTGAAAGGAAAAAGATACTCATTTATACTTTTGAAACTGCCTCATAATTGTAGTACTTTATATACTTCATGTAATTTGCTAATAGATACACTAAACTCATGTGAACATTTACTGTCGTAAACAGCAAAAGTATATAATCTGTTCTATTCAGTATTTTTAAATCACGAGAAAAAAAGTTCCAAGAAGCAACACTGCCACCACTAGCAATGGGATTCATGGTATCTAGAGTGAAATTCATTTATACAGAATATCTGAAGCTATCACAGAGCACAAAGACTTTCGAAGCAATTGATTAGTGCTTCTCAGGCACTCAACTCCAGTCTCTCTCTATTTACTGAGCCATGCTTGTAATAATCTCTACTTTTCTCACTGAAGATACATGGGACTCTAATGAAGAACTACAACCAGTCTGATAGTATGAATGTTGCTTTATTTACATCAATACTTGTTAGCAAGCTACAATAAAAGCACTTAGGGGTCTGGATACCCCAGTGTATTTCTAATACAAGGGTGAAAGGGGGTGCAGAAAGAAAGAGAGAAAGTTCTGTTTCTCAACAACGGATACAATGCAGTAAGCACTAAAAGTTGAAACCATCACAAAAGTTCACTGGTACGTTGAATTGAACCACTGATCTCAAACTACAAAGCATTTTCCACTAGTGCCTAATGGTTGAGCATCATTCATTCATTCAAAAAAAAAATTAATAATAATAGTTAGACATGAAAGATCCCAAATCCCTACCTGAAAGCGAATAAAATCTAAGGGAATGAGGTTTTGAACCCCATACATCTCTTCTAAAAATGTTGCAGGTGCCTAAAACAGAATTAAGAAAAAGTTTATTGTGAAAACCCACTATGATAACTGCAGCACTTCAAACAGGCACCTTGGTAGAAATGTAGAAAGATCAAGACATGAACACAGCTGAAAAGCTGGAGATCTTTTCAGATATCAAAGGGTTTTTATTTATTTATTTATTTATTTATTTATTGTTTTGGTGACAATAGTCTCATGGGGGAACAATGAAGTGAAATCTCATGTTATTTTTGGCCAAGTAGGCTAGAAATTTTCTGGACAGTTTATACTTTTGGATAAAGAATAAAGAAAACAACTCCCAGTCATTCAGATTGCAACTGCCTATTTGTGGATGTTGTCTCCTCTGATCTATTCTCAAGTGCCTAAAGAAGAAATATTCAGTTCCTTCTCCTGAATAGAGTTGCATTTGATGTTAGCTGCATAACATTTGAAACCCCTAAATTTTATTTGTCTGCAAATTCATGCACATTCCAGATAATATTTAAGTACAGTAAGACTTCCACTGAGTTGAAAGCTTTTATTTCAGTTGAGGTATAAAATGAATCTCTAGGTCATTGGGACTTATTCTTTTCATTTTTTATTGGAAAATATCTGCCCATAATAATGTCTGAATGGCAACAATTTGCATGTCCCACTTAAAGAAGTTCAGGAGTGAAAATAGTTAGAATGGAATTAATAAATATGGCAGTTTTGGCAGTTGTCCAAGTATAGTATGTAATACTTTCTATTGTTGGTGGCATGCACAATGAAATATTGGAAACAAAATTTAATATACATAGAGAGGGAAGCTACTTGCAGTTATATATCTCCTATAATATAATACATTAGGTAACACAAGCTTTTTAAAACCTCTAAATTAAGTCTTTAAAAGACTGCTGTGTTTTTTGACATGGTGTAACAGTAAACTAACACTAATACTTATCACATCATGCAATGATCTCAAAGTGCTTTACAAAAGAGAAGTAACACTGTCCCCATGCTACATGCAGAAACTGAGGTATGACAGGATATGTTAATACCCCATGGCAAGAAATAAGTCAGTAATACAAGAATATAACCTATGCCTCCTAAGTTTTATCCCTATCTTCTTCTTGCTTAGTAACATTGCCTCTGAACATTTTTCTAAGCAATCTATGATTTTAAATACATTATTTGCCACTCACTATAAGTGTTTGAAAAACACTGACCACTGTCCAGTCACTTGCTATTTGCAGCCTCTGTCCTAATCCCCATGTAATCCTTTCAACCATGACTTCCTCATCCAAAGTATCATATTCACAAGCTACTGAACATAATATTATAGGAACATAGACCTGTAAAAGACATCATACTGTGAATCTGCTATTACCATGAAATCATGGAACTTTTCACATGAAACAAAAGCTCATGATGATTCCTACAGTTAGTAAAGTGCTTTCTCATTGATAGTGTTGAATGAGAAGGACATTTGAGTTGGCCCAAAGCATAGAGGGATAATTTATGCATGAGCAGTGCAGAAACTCTTATAAAACAATCACAGTGATTAGCTTTTTCAAAAGAATTCTAATCACCAAATTATGCAGAGGTATGCTTTGTTAACACCTCTGCACAAGGGGAAACGTTTAAAAATTCATCTGGAAAAGATTTTCTTCCTCATAAGAAACTTCAATCTACCTTTCCTGGAAAGCTCAGGTAAAGAATATCACTCCTGCACTAATGATTCCATAGAGACAAGAGAAAGAGTCATTTCACTGTCTGACGACTAAAAGAAAATCCTCTTGGCTTGTGGTCATGTGGATTTTTAATTCTGTAGAGAAACAATATCCACATATTAGCTTATAACTGAAGTAGATCAATTCCCTTCTGATTCAGAAAGGAAATATCTCTGCACAATTACACAGAGTTTTAACACCACTTAGAATATTGCTTCTTATTAGGAAAGTAAGTATAGCACCATTTACTTACTTTTTAATAACATTCATGGCCAGAGGAATGGCTAGAGCTGCCATTTCAAATCATAAAGAAGTCAGGGGTGTTTTCAAAATTGGAGATAATGAAAGATCTGTTTTCTTTCTTTCTTTTATTTTTGTTTCTTAGTAGCTATTCCCAAGTAATCTTTAAACATTCATATTAGAACTAGAATATGTCATATTTAAAGTAACAAATACCATTCTATCTGTTTGTTGTTTTTTTTTATTAATGTTTGCATTTAAATGGTTTAATCAGTAAATATCACTTTGTATGTAATGTAGAACCTATATCAGAACTTGAATATCACATAGCTTGATGACAGTTTAACTATATTTGTGACAGAATTAAGCAACTTAAATAATTTTATAGCTAATGCCTTATTTCTCTCTTCCTAATATCAGTACAAATATAAGTACAGCCACCAACCAGGTAATCGTACCACCATGCAAATTACTTCATTATGTCATATGGAAAGAGTTCTTTCTCAGAGTTTTCAAGTGAAGCGCCAGGGCAGCAAAGTCCACAGAGGGATTCTAGGGATGTGTCACTAAATGCTTGTCCTGCACTTGTACTCTCTACAATGCATCTAGTCTTGTCCACTGCTGCCTAAGGATATGAGGATCTGCAGACCTTTGGTATGTCCTGGTACCACTGTCCTTATTACAGAACATTATAGAGAGTGAGCAAATTGTTAAACTACGTCAGTGTTGGTCTCTTTGTTGATGATACCAAGAACTGAACAGACGAGAACTGAACTGCTAAAAGTTTGTTCTCTCTATATATGGCTTGAAACATACTGGGAGGAGAGGTAGCTAACATATGCTCTACCATTATCAACACTTTTCTTGTCCTGTGAAAAAATCAAGCTTTCAAACTGTCATTTTACAAGAACATCAAATACATGCACTTTCACACTGAAGAGGGAAATTTCAGCAGAAGTACTTGAGATTAATTCTTTCTTTTGTGATACTGCTTGCATACATGTACAGTAGCCATAGCTTCATAATGTTATAAATAACTGGCTTAATGTAAAGTAAATATTCCTAAAACAGAAGCATTGATCATCTTTCAAACCAACACCACATTAAAAAAAAGAAAAGAAAAAAAAAGACAGGCTGACAATGCACCCAAAGTCAATGATGTCAGCTTGTGTCTTATTATCAAAAAAAAAAAAAAAATCAGAAAGAATGGCTCTTCATCAGCCCTGCATCTGCAAATGCAAAGACAAGTAGCTCCAACAACTCAAATATCCACAGTTTTCACCCTGAAGTCTCAGAAAAGTTGGTTCCTACTCAAGAAAGACCTAGGGTTGGAACTACAAAAGTGTTCTCAGCTGGAGTACAGGTCCAGCAGCAATGCTGAAAGGAACATATGCAGAATCCTCTGTCATTACTCCAGGAAATGACAAGGTTTTGGCATCATAATTTAACATTGCAATGTGGTCTCAATCATTTTATATAACATTGTTTTACCATTGTCTTGACATAGTAAAGTGGTCTCCATAGACTTACATTGGCATAATTTTGCCATCGTCTTGACACTGTAATATGGTCTCTATAGACTTGAATTGAATTTTTGTCATTGCCTTGAAACTGTAATGTCCTCTTCCCAGCCTTGTCTTCATATGCACATCTTCACCATGTGCTTGTATTATCTCATCTTCATTCTGAAACCACTGGGCACTTTTATTTCCTTTTCAACGTTGATACTGTCTGAAAGCTAACACTTGCATGTAATCACTGACTATTTTAAACATCCTGCATATCATTGTTTTACATGATTTGAAAGAATTCCTCAAATAACAAGTTATTCAAAGAAAATCCAAGCACAGGTAAAATGCTAGTGGTACATGCAGATATGCTAGGTATATGTTTCACTTATGTTCATTACCTGTTTTTTAAGAACATCTTAGGTTAGTCCAAATCATAATGGTTTTAATTCTATATTCTCTACTGTATAGGACTACTTAGAAGACATGATAAAATAGCATAAATCAGTTAACCTAAGTATACTGAAGGAAAACACAGTGAAACAGACTCTTTACAGCTCAAAAACACTTCACTCCTCTGTTTAGTACAAATGAGTCACCAAGAATTTTCTCTCCTGTCTTTGATAAACCTGTTCAGGTCACTTTCTATTTGGGGACTGCTACTACTGGTCCCTCTTTTTGATTAAAAAAGTACTAAACATACATAACCATTCATCTTTATTTCCTCTATAAATAAGCCATTCCTTCATGAGGATGACAACATTACACATGTAAATGCTTGCTGATTTTTTTCCTCATTTTAAAAAATGTGATTGCAGTTTTGTTTCTTATGCTATCAAACATATAGCAAAATATTACTTGAAAGAATAACAAGGACTTAACATTGTAGAATAGTCAGTGATGCTGACTACCAAATTAGGAAATTCTTGCTTTATTTGGCAGACATAAAATATGCTATCTAAAGGAAAAGGGCATTTTTCTTACACTGCTTCTAGAACATAGGGCAAACTGGGCAATATAAGGGCAATTCTTCATATATTGGGCAATTTAGAGCAACTTTTTTGTAATCAGTAACTTCCCTGTTAGTCAAAGTACCAGCATGCACCTCCTTCTCCACTGTCTTCCTCACTAAAACCTGTCCTTAGAGAAAGGTAGGGAACCTGTCACAGGACTTCAGCTGAAACAAGCATCTTTAACATTTTTAAGAAAATTAATCTCAGCATAATATTTATACAACACTTTCCTTCAAAGTGCTTCACAGAGGCAGATGAAATTGCTCTTGGTTTGGTAGAAACAAATTACAGGCATAGAAGAAGCACGAAGTTAATTTTACTGATTTGTGAAATGATTAATATTATTAGAAACAGACTATACCTGAAAATTTGGCGTACTGAAATAACAGAATATTGAAATTCACAAGTTGATAGTGTATCTTAGCTAGAATTAAAAATTAATAAGGTAGCACTCTTGTGATACCAAGTGTAAGATTCAGACACCTTCATACATGCTTGTGGTCACCCAGACATGCTTGGGTGCCCTGCCTGTCCTACACATTCCAGAAGGGTGCAGGCTTCCTGTAGGTCCTATGTGACATCTGTCAGCTCTTGCAGATGCCATGTAATATCCCAGGACACTTCAGCTGGTGCTAGATACTTGTATTTCTGCATCTGCAACACATCCTGAAATCTAAATTAAATTTAGAACTTATTTGGGCTTTCACTGACTCATGCCAGTGAAGTGAAAACAGCAGGAGTAATGTTAAGGGGCTTTTGATAACACGTAAATGCTGCTTATGGCAGGCACAGTTTATGCAATTTTGCCTACTAAGGATGGCACAAGATTTTATTTTTTTTTTCAACAGAACTTAAGAATAAAGGTTAATAAAAGAAAATAGTTGAAAACGATAAAAGAAAATGCATGTCAGAATTTACAGAAAAAGCTCTAAAGACAACTTTAATAATAATTTTTATGTTCCTTTAAAAACCTCAATGGTATAGCAATAATCTGACCTAAAAAAACATTCTCTCTCAGAATTTAACATTCACTTCCCTTTGTATCAAAACAGTATTTGTCATAATGAGATGCAAAATAACTGAATGCTGTGTAACACAACATGACACAATACAGTTAACAGAATACATTTAAAGAACAACACTCTTATTCTACAATCAGATAGCCACCAACATTTCATAGAACAGGTATCTAATTATAAGTATGTGTGTGGCCTCACGCAGAGCAGACAATGAGATGTCTTGGCTACTTGCAAACCAGCAGATACTGTGGTTCACTGAGTATCCAGATTATTTGAGGGCAGTTTGTCACATCTCTAGATATTTCTTTAATGAGTTCTTTTTGCATTTACTGAGCTCCATGTTCATTGTTTTGTAAAGATTATATTTGTTCAATTCTAGTCTAATATTGTTGATTTTTTCCATGCAAAATTAACTAGCTTTGGGGGAAAATATATATATAAATTTAGCTTTGCAAATATTTTCTATGGACAAATTAGACCAATAGCAGTAAATTTACGGTGCTGAATTGATACATCATAACAAGAAAGATGACCGGAATTATCCACTTAGTTCAAGTAGTGGCAAAATAGGACACCAGAGAGAAATTTATGGTAGTTTCTACAATACCTATTATCCTATTTAGGCCCTGATCCTATAATTGGGTTTGCCCAAGTGGATCTGATTGCAGGACAAGGGCTATATATCGTAGGCTCTTCAGGGTACAGGCAATCGGGAATTTTTTTTCCTGTTTGGGATTTTTTTATTTTTTTATATTTTTTTTATGAGGTGAGGCCTAGAACAAAGTAGATGCTACTAGTGCAATAGATAAAATAATGAAATAAGTCATTAAAAAGATTTTTCACTTTTCACTATCAGTCTATCAGCATGGACTATGAAAATACGAAGGATACACGCTGTATCCAAAGATTTTGGGACTCTATTCCTGTCCATGATAGAATAGAGAGTGATTCTTGTCTTCTTAATAATAATCTCAGTTTAATATTGATTTATCAAAGCATCTCTCTGAAATTTAAACAGGGGCAGGCCAGAATCTCTGACTGTAAATAGCAGTATTTAATATCTCACACTTCTATAAGACTTTTCAACCAAGGATGTTAAACTGCTTTACAAATATTAATTAAGGCTTAATTAAGCAATTAATCAGCTGTGTCATATTACTTTATAATTATGATTTATATTGCTCCCAGTGTGTGGTAGGCAATTTACAGTTATATGAATGAATCCTGTCCTGAAACATAGAAATTTAGATAATCTGGTCTCTTCTTGTTAATCATGACCCACAGATATCAAATATTTCTCTCTTGTCTTCATCTTCTAACTCAATACTATCACCATAAATACTATCATCATAAATCAAGAGCAGACGTCTAGCTACTTTGGTGTGGGACAAGGTCCTATCCATGTAGATCTTTGTGAAGGGTTCCTTTCAACAAGCAGGCTGAAAGGCACAGGTGCTTTCAGTATTTCATCTTTCCCCCTCTCCTAGTTAATACCTTGTACTGAGGTCTGAAGCTAGAGTGGGTCACAGTGCCTGTGGCTATGCAATCCAGGCTTTTGCAGCTTTTCTGAGATCTCTTTGTTCCATGAAACCTTGAGAAATGCAGGCTAGGGAATGCTCTACAGCACAAGTGCAAATGGTTCCAAAAATGGTTCCAAGGCAAATGGGTCAGTAATGCTGCAGTGTGACTGGCTCTGCCCAGACATATCTACTACTCAGCAGTGTAAACTACCTCTCTCTGCTACCAACCTAATTTAACAGAACTGTGGGAATAGCAACATTTTTCCAATCAATGTTTCATAAGAAATACCTGTCCACAACTTCCGTCTTTAGACACCACAAAGAAATACTGCTGGCTTTCATTTTGTAAGCTGGTGAGTCCATAACCCAAAGCTAGCAAAAAACACGGTTGTGTTTTGTTTTGTTTTGTTTTTCTCCAATCTGCATAAGCTAAAAATGACTCAGACTGACTGCTCATTGTCGTAGAAATGCCTAGTTCACAGTGCACATGTCCAGAGGTGTAACCCATTAGGTTGCTGCCATACTGACAACATGGCAGCTGTGCTTCTGTGAGAGCATGAAAAGTGCTTCCCACTAGTGGAGGTTTATTTCTCATTATTTGTTTGCATGGGACCACATGCAACTGTTCTCCATTTACTACTAATCTAATGAAACATGTCTTCTGATTGCTATAATGACTGGTTTAAAGAAGGAACTTAATTGGGTCCAGGTAGAAGGGTTTGCTTCCTCATTTGACTTAACTATCTGCAATCATTAGCCTACCTAGCTTTTGCTAGGTAGTCACTGCCAGGATATTGTGAAAATAGAATCTATTTATGATTGTGAAGCTTTCCCCTATTACCATTGGGCTGAAGGTCACCCCCGAGCGAAATAGAAGATTAGTTCTTCTAATGAGTATGTATCTTTAAAATTTGCTCTTAACAGTTTCTTCCTTTAAAAAAAAAAAAAAAAGTATTTTTAGCATTTTACTTAAAAGTAATGCAGAAAAAAAAAGGAATTTTAATAAAAGTTATCTATATTATGTGGAATAAATTTCTATGTGGTCAAGTCACAATACGCTAAAATTTTCTTTAATTTTAAAGAAATCTGAAAGTACTTGAATAATAATAATAAAAAAAAAAAAACTAAATATGCACTAGGACTTGTAAATGTATGTTTGCCAATAAAGGGAATGCATTTGTTCCTTGAGGATATTTTGAAATTTTAGGCTCTAATTTATTCCAAAAATAATAAACAGAATATAAAGTTTTCCACAAAGTTCTTCGAAGTGAATTCCCTGAATATTTACAGTTCTTCGAAGTGAATTCCCTGAATATTTACAGTTCTTGATGACTGCACTGGGGGGGGGGGGGGGGGGACGGTATGAACACCTGAAGAAACAAACAAACTGACTGGTATTAATGGATTTGAATATAGTTCTGAGGAAACAGAAACAGAAGCACCTTGACTATATATCAAATGAGGTAAAAAATAAAAATAGCAAAGGTTGTTACAAAAGTTAACTTGTATTCGATTTTAAAGCTAAAAAATCCTGCAAATATTGGACTCTACCTGATGGATGATAAGCATGAGCTAGGTTGTTTGTTATTACATATGATATCTTTACAAACTTCCTTAGGCACTGCTTGCTCCTCTTTTATAAACAGTAGAACACTGCAGGGATCAAGACATGAAACGGAGGAATTAAAACAATGTACTTGAAATTCCTTGGTGTGCAACTTACGGAGAAAATTATTAGCTACATTAACAGAGAATGAATATGTCCAAGATTTCTAAGAAACTTTATATGTAT
Source organism: Anser cygnoides (assembly GCF_040182565.1). Classification (NCBI taxonomy): domain Eukaryota; kingdom Metazoa; phylum Chordata; class Aves; order Anseriformes; family Anatidae; genus Anser; species Anser cygnoides. The sequence continues at coordinate 26,202,492 of NC_089877.1, read as the reverse complement.
ACGGTTTTATTTGTAATATGTTATTTTTACTTTTACTCCAATGAGATAATAATTACTGCTAAATTATTCCTGCACAGTTACCAGGATATTAGGATGAGCTTTGAAAAGCTAAAAGGCCAAAAGTCTATCCTGACTGTCAGGAAACAGAGAAGATTCTCTAGCAGGTTACCATAACTGCTTTGATAAAATGAGGTTATATTTTTTCATGTCTGCATGCAGGCTGTTAGTATTCATGGCTATACAATTTGGCAACTTAGCCTGCAGAAAACAGAAAAGATACAATTAAACTGTAAAATAAGATTTTACTAATTCTTGCAGATATATCTGTGAAGCATTCCTTCATGTCAGTTACAGTTGCAGAAAATCAGGTCACAAATAGGCCTTTTATTTTTCTTTAAATATTTCAAAAATTCTAAATTATGGCAAAGTAAAATGGACATGTGCTTGTACAAAAGCTAGCCTAATATAAACACTCAAATATGAAGCCAAATATCCAAAATATTTTTTGCCTATTTCTAAAAAAAAGGCAATTGTCACCATTATAAGACTTATCAGTCATAGATATACAAAAGCAAAACATTTTAAATATTCAATATTCATGCCAAATATATACTTCAAGACATATTTCATTTGAAATTTTTGTTTCATTCCAATTTTGAAGGTTTCAGCCAAGTTGTAGCACAAAAGATCATCTTTACTGGAATATCCCTATTTATTACTGTAACTGCTCTTTATCTTTTTACACTGTAGTAGCCACTGTACATCAGCAGCTTTTCTGGCACTGCATTGTCTAGAACTGCTAAGGAAGATGTCTGTTCACTAAGAAACTGTCTGGCACATTATTTTGATATGCTCCATAAGTTAGCAGATCAATAGTTAAAAAATAAAAATAAAATAAAATAAATCTTTGCACTCTGATATTGTATGTCCTCTGTTGTTTCAACCACTAACATTTGTGAGCTGCCTTCAGTAATTTCTTTAATGAGATTGTTGTGGTTTTCTTTTGGAAATGTAACTGTCAGGCATTTTACATTTGTCCCTACTAATAATTCCCCAGGCCTTTATTAAAGAGATTTACAGATTTCTTAAATCCACAGTCCTGCATCACTCAGATACACAGTTCTAATAAAATGATAAATTAGATTTTATTCTTTGCCTTAGCCGTACAAATGAACAAATTAAAAAAATGTTTACTGAGCAATCTGGCAGAAGCTAACAAATTAAACATTACTCTTCTTCAAACCTTTTGGATGTAGAAATAATGTAGATACAGATGAAGCAGTGTACAATGCTACTTTTAAGAACCATTTTAAAAGTCAGATTAAAAACTCCATCACAGAAAAAGGAAACACTGACTGTGAACATGATTTTTATCCAAGACATGGATGCTAACCTTATCCAAGATGGATGTTAATACAGTATTTTCCTTGCAGGTGTTTTGGTGGGAGATTGTTGTTGTTTTTATTTTGTTTCCTTAAGAATTTGTGCTAAATTGTTAAAGGTTATTTTGCACAGCACTTGTTTTCAGTTCATTTTAACACAAACAGTCAAGATAATGGGCTGAAGATCAATAATACTAAAATACTATAAGAGATCTAAAACTCCATCCATAAAATAATCAACTGAAATGTTAAGCCACTTCAGAGTATTCTGGAGAATAGCAAATATGGAGACCTGGGTGATTTTAACTCTCTGTGCCTTCCTTTCTACCTGAGTCCTTTCCACTTTTTCTCCATAATGCCATGTTGGAGTACATCCTGCTTAGCCTCCAATCAACATTTCAAGCACTGGGATCATGTTTGATATTGTCAGATGGCCTGGAAAATTAAAAACCCAATTAAAGGCTCAGCACGCGGGTCAGCTCTTCTGCATATCAAAAGGCCTCCTCTGGCTATTCTGCTCAAATTGTATCTGTTAACAGCTCACTTTGCAGAGAGTGAAATAGCGCAGCGTTTATGAGTAATAAGTACCTTCCAGCTGATACATTTCAAACACAAACCACTTTCATGGCCCCGGCAAAAAGTACAAGTCATAATCAAATTGTCAATTTTTTCCTGCGAGATGCATAGATCCATTGTAACTGTGATTGTTAAAGAAGGAAATGCATTTTATTCACACATTGGAAAAAAAAAAAAAAAAAAGATGCACATTTTCCCTACAATTAAAGATTTTTTGTCACTTTTTTACATTGCCTTTCCTTTACATTTCTAAATAGTTACTATAATTGATTTTCGGGTTGCATTCTTTTTTTTTTTTTTTTTTTGTAGGAGAATCATTTATAGTTTTTATGTAGTGGAAGAAATGGTTGAAGTGAATAGCATTTTTGTTTAGCTGGGGTATTAATGTTCACCCAAATGTTTATAATGTGAATGTGCAAAGCACTAAAAGCTTTCGAGCTAAATGCAAATTAGTAGAGCACTCAAATGACATTTTTAGAAGGAGTTTTCATCTGTCAATGTGGCATAATATTAAGTCAAACTAAAGTCACTACTTCAGCTACTGGCCATTTGAAAAAAAAAAATCATAAGATACTAGGGTTGACAGAAAAGAAAACAAACTACATAAATATTTTTCAACATATTATATTAACCAAGCAGCTGCTACAGGATTTCACAAGAAGTTAGCATATAATGTCTCCCTTTAGAATATATTTTGAGTGTATGCAATGTCAAAAATCTAAATCCCTGGGTTTTGCATAATGCATTAAGGTCCACATCTGAGACTAGAAAGATTTTTCAAAGCAATGTCATGTGATGAAATAACACATGCTTCACTCAGGAAAAAAATCAAGGAATACGATGAGTTAGGAAAAAAAGCAAACAGATTAATATACTGAAGTATTAATCCATGTAATATAAATTCATTAATCACCACTACTCTAACTGGGATTTTTTTAAAAAATCATTTCCTTACAGCAAACACTTTGACTTCACGCTTTTTTTTTTCTTTTTAAACAAAAGGCAAACTGTTAATCATAAGAAACTGTCAAGTGACATTAAAAATTAGAAACTCACAAAAGCATAAAATCTGACACTTAAGGCTGAAAGTCCATCTTTTGCCCACCCTCAGCGAAAGTAGGTATTGCTCCACAGAGGACATGCGGCCTCACCCAGTGCTTCAGATGCTTCCAGTACCTCAGCAGCATGGAAAGTGATATTACTGGAATTTGTTCACACATCCCCAGTTTCAGTGCTGGTATAGGCTTAGGTGAGCCTTTTGGAAGCAATTAGGTACAACTTGTGTTTATGAGTCAAACTCTTTGCGGCAGCGCTAAAAAAAAAAATAAAAAAAAAAATCACAGAAGACAGTGAAATGGGAATAAAAGTTTCAGCAGTTGGTCCTGCAGGATTTTATCACCTGTTCAGCTCACGCAGTTTGCACTGCTCCAGTTTATCCTCGGAATATATTGTCTGGCTTAGCGAAATATCATGTATTTCTGGGGATGTGTCCTCAGCAGATCCCAACATGGCTGCTCCAGGTCGCTGTGGGAGAGGCGAGCCCCGCAGCTGCGGAGACACTAGTGGGCGCCATCATAATGACTTTAGATCTGCAACAACTTATTCATATTAAAGAACAACATATTGCATATTAATAGCCAATTTAAAATAATTACATGCTTTAATATTTTCTAAAGAACAGTTACGTGTCTTTTGAAAGTTTCATACTTCTTATAGAAAAGAAAGCAAGTGCTTTTTCAGAGAAACAATGTATAATAATATGTCAGTAAAGATTGAGCAATTTTGAGTAGTGATGGGTGAAAAGGACATTATGTTCTTTTTTCTTGTCATGGTCGGTATTTTTCTGTCAGTTGGCAAAGGCTGCACTCAGCAAGAAGAAGCTAAAGACCTGCATTGAGAGACGTTAGGGTGACAGCTAACCTGACAGGTCAGAAGATGACTGCAGAATTAGCCTTACTTTAATTCTCACTAAAATTCACAGCTCCTGACGAGGAAATGGGAAAAAGAAATTTTCTTACACATTTTCTTTTCATTTCATGTGCAGATTATACATATTCTGCTTCCATTAACAAGAAGGAGATTGTGCTTTATGCAGCTCTATATTTAAGGGCAAAAGACCAAGCAGATGACAAGAGTGACCCTTCTCTTGTCTTATGATCACTGCCAGTTTGACATGACACTAATTAGACTGCCTTAATCTAAACCCAGTTAGTTCTGCATGCTTGCAGCAAAACCATTGTAAACCTGAACATAAATTGCCTTGGGCCTTTGTCTTCCTAAGATACATACATACACACGTACACATACTCTCTTTCATAATCCAGTCCTGGTAATCTTATATATCAGACTGCTGCATATATTATTCTTAATTTTCAATTTTACAATTACCTTCCATTCCTATTTTATAGTATTATATGGTGTATGTGCTTGCAGAGTCAGAGAAGCTGTAAGAAGATTGTTTCATAGTTCATAAAAAAATGCATGCTGCATGCAATCTGAAATAGCCTCTGGTTGGTAAGCGTACATACAGTTTATATTTCCCTTTAATGGTGAAATATGATTGCAAAACTATGAAGTGAAATATACACAAATTAATCACATTTAACAGACAATCTTCAAATCAGCAAAAAAAGTCTACATATAAATTAATTTAAAATTTCAACCTTCTCACTTGAGTCAAGAAATAGCTAAAAATCATCTGTTTATACAATTCAAGGAATAAAAATGTTACTAAAATATAACCGTAGGTACTGAGTAAAAATAACTGATTTGGTACATATGACAGAGTTTAAATGGTGCTTAATAGTTCCACAAGTAACCTCTGAATGTGTCTTATTCTACTTGATTTGTTATAACATAGCTAATGTGTCACAGAAGTACACTTATTTTTAGTTAAAGTAATTTGCAAATAAAACAATTGAAAGGTATAATGTTTCCTTAAAAATGAAAACAAATCTGGTTTATGTTGTTATGTTATTCTTATTGTGTACTGATCTTCCTTAACACTCAGTTCTCTGGTGTTATTTGGTTATTTGGCATTATTTGGTTCATTTTGGAGTTGTTGAGATCCCTTTCAAAAAAAATAAAATAGCAAGTTTAATAAATGAAGACTTTCAAAATTAGACCTTTACTCTGAAGAAAAATGAACACTAAGGCATAAACCTAGTTACTTATACTAGCTGAAGAGTTGATTTAAACCATTGTCATCCATTGTTTGGTCCAGAAGAGGATTTAAATTTTTATTTATTTATTTATTTTTAATCTGAGTTTTCAGTTTTGGCTGGAAAAAACAATGAAAAAATCTCCACTAAAGAGTCAAGAAGTTGGATTAATGAATATTAAAACATTGTAATTCATGCTGAAACAATATTCTACCAACATTTTCTGTGCAATTTAACTAAAAAAAAATAAGCATAAGTGGTATATAACATTTCCATGAATGGGACCCTTAGGCTTATTCAGCTGAGCATGTTTAGCTTGCCAAGTTTAAATATTTTCAGAACTGATCCTGGGACTGAGAAGCCTTCATCACAGCACAGCATTTAAAATGATAGATGTGATACATATTTAATACAATAAAATGGCCATTTATATGCTCATACTAGGCACAAGGGAAATCTTTGTAGGAAAGACTTCTAGAATCTAAAGGGGCCTATTCTCTGATTGCCGTGTGAGGAATTTAGGTATCTATTTCCCATTACTGCTAACGGGTGTTATGAGGCCAGGTCTTCCATGTGTCAGTGGGACAATACACATTTAAGGGTCCACTTCAACAAAATGCTGGCTCTGCCAATGTTGAGCTACTGCAAATTTCATCAGGTTTTCCCTGAGCAGTTGAATGATAGGGGAGAACTGCAGTCCAGTGCTATCAAGTCATGGCTTCAGTCAAGCAAGTTTTCACAGAGTGCACCCATACCATCCATTCCCCAGCCATATAGAAAATGCAGACAGAGCAGTGATCCCATGGAGCTCCAAAAAACACTGCCTGAATTTCCTGACTTCAGCTTTGCCCATCTGGGCAACAAGGTTTCCAAGCAGCTAGCAACTCTATTGTGTGACTAGGCTGTCTTTAAAGACTTCTGTGACATTTAGAGAAAATGAGGAAAGGGAGTGGGAAAAAGTGAACCAAAGTTAATGAACTGAAGCTTTCCAAGAAAGCACATGCAGGAAAGTGTAAGAAAACGAAGGCAAAAATAAAGGCAGTGCTAAAAATAAATAAATAAATAAATAAATACGTACATGATCAGGGATCAGGATAGACAGAAGCAAGGCAAGAGCAGTAAGAACAAACTACATGCTATCTGAACACGTCTACAGTATTGACAAGTGTGGTTGGTTTGGTCCATCAAAGTGATGGCCACATGCAACTGCTTAGTTGTTATTCAGTCCTTCCAGTTTACAATTAAACATGCCAATTTGAGCTACTAACAACCCTCCTGAATGTGGACCACAGTACCCCTGGGAAGTAGTCTGCAGGATGTTCTTATGCTGCCTCCCCTTCTTTTTTTTTCAGGGACACATTGAAAGCCCATTTTCACAAGCAGAAGTCTCTGCTGAGTTTTGATGGCTTTTGATCAGGCACTAGCCCTTCAGCACTGCCGGCCACTGTGGCAAAATTGACCACAGCAGCATTAAATTATTCTGACTCATATTGCTGGCTGTACAACTAAGATCCATAACATCTGAAGACATTTCTAAGATGATTTCATGGCACAGTAGAGAAGGACACCTGAGCCCAACTTCTTTATAGCTACTCATAATATATAGAAATACATTAAAATTTGACCAACATGCAAGTTTTGTATTTGCATATCTGATTAAGAGGCTGTGCTATGGAATTGTCTATTTTGATTGTTAGCATCACGTAGCCTTGCTTAATAGCTGAACTGCTACAGAGAATATTGTAACTTGGAGCTCTTGTTCAACTGCTACTAATAGCACTCATCAGGTATGAAAGACTAAAATTAAAACTAAAACTATTTGCTGCCAGGGAGAATAAATCTCATAAAAAACCTGTAGTCTATGTGCATTATGTTGAGTCAAAAAATGACTCACAGACAAAAAGAAGCTATTGATTTTAGCAAATTAAGAAAACCAGAAAATGTATTGGAACTTATTTAAATACCTTAAATTCTGCATAATAGCATGAGCTGCTAGCTCTGCAAAATTCTGGAAATGCACCCTGCCGTTTGTACTAATTGGTGGAAAATGCAGGCCTGTGTCAAAGACAACTAATTGTCTGATGAAAATAGCTTGTTTCTGACATCAGTATGTACCACACCCCTGTATCACATGAGGAGGGTTTCAAAAAGTTGTTATATATATTGTCATGGTAATTATAATTAGGTTATATGTATCCAAGGTAGAGAACCCATACAAGGTGATGGCATAAAAGAGGGTCTTATAAATGAGACTGTAGGGCATTTAACTAAACAGTTGCATGCGGAATAAAGAGCTTACATAAAAGTGTGTATTATGCAGATGTTAGAAACCTGTGTCTCTGAGAAGACACTATTTTGACCATAATGCATTCTGTCATGTGAGATAAAATGCAGAGAACATTTACATTTCTCCCACTCACTGAGCTTCTACCACACAGCTTGCATTTTTCTCACATCAATAGACATCTTTTTAAACATTATATTCATGTCTGTCTCTCTTGATGGCAAATAAAATTCAATAAATAAAATACTTTGTGATAAATAAGTTAGATTTAAGAAGCAGTTGTGATAAAGTGTTCAGGTTTTCAAAAATGATTTGTGAAAACCAAATAAATTTAACAAGACATGTACACAAGCTCAAAATATATTAATATATTGTAGATGATGCACAATAACATAATGACCCAAAAGCGCATTTGCGCAGTTCTTGACACTGCTTAGCTTACTGCTAAGTAAGACAAATAATCAACAGAACTTGGACCCGCTGCCTCTGTAGATCAGATCAACGTAAGACTGCTGCAATGGCTTGACTTGCCACAGCATTTCAAACCAGCTGCAGTTACAGATAGCTACTATATAAATGGGGACATGTTCACTGCAGAACCATTAACAAGTCTAGTGTCACTCAGAATACTGTTATAGATCCTTAAATATTTCTATCAATATTATAATGCATAGCACACTATTTTGCATTCAGCCAACCTGATTGGTGTACATAGCAAACCAATAATTTGTAATAAAATATTATTAGTGAGTACAATTTAAATGTCCTACTGTGCTCCTGGTAATCATCTCCTCTTAGGTAATTTGAAATTGCACAGATAATGTGTATCATCTTAGAGTTAAACAACTAGATGACACTGCAAATCACCAGTTTCTCAGTTTCTTTTAAGTTTATGTTATGCTTTTTTTGCAAGATGCCCATTTCTCTAGTATTATTTCCAAATTTAATTTATTTTTGCTTTTAAAAGAGTAAAGCATATAAAAAGTAAAGAATCTTGCTATATCACTTGATTGCTTTTATTTGATTTTCTACTTAATAGTTTCCTACTTTTTTCAACTTTGAAGGATTGTTTTTATTGTGTTATTATCTTAAGGAACTGCCAAGAAAGTCAAACAGATAATGTGCCTTTTGGTGGTTTTAGAAATGTAAAATAAAAAACAGCTCACCACCAATTTAAAGAGCTTAGAATGCAGACAAGACAAAAGAGTATTATTATTTACTGTATAATGATGAAAACTAAGGCACAGAATGAGTAAGCTATTTCCATAATGTCACACACAAGAATAAAGTGAACCCAGACCTCTCAAATCTCAGTGCAACGACTAAACCATGTCAGCCTTCCTGTAATTTTGAGGATATGGATCCCACTCCCCCAAACTTGAGACTCAAATATACACTTTCATCTCTACATGTTTTAATCAAGAGGAATAGGCTACATACGTAGTCTGAAACAATTGATGTAGGGTAGCTACATCAGTTTTACATTTAAGTTTTGAATTTAAAAAAAAAAAAATTACGTGTTTGATCATTTAAATATGCAACCCCACTGAAATGGAAGGGTTTCATAAGCACTCACCACCCAAATTCTTCACTTTCTTCCAGCCATGCAAAACAATTCTCTTAGACCACAGAATGAACTTGTCTAATTTCAGGTAAGACCAAATTTGCATGCTAAGTTGCATAGCTAGATGGAGGAGCAGGCTGAAGACAGACCACAGCTACAGGAAAATATTAAGGGTTAATATCACTTCTGGTTCTCCTTTTATTGTAATGTCAGCCTGTATCTGCAGGCATGCTCTCAGTTATGCAATGGGGAGAAGTTACAATGGCAAGACCCATCACTATAAGAACCGTCTACCTGCAAGAGGGTGACAGAGGCTTTCTAAAGCTTCAGAGTCATTCCCTGTTTGAAAGAGTGATGCTGCCTTATTTCTCAACTTCCTCAGCATATTGCAGGGCAGTCATACACAAGTTGCTTCACACTCATCACCATGTATGATCTATGGGCATCTGATATAATGCTCGAGGGCCACTCAGACTTTAGCATTATCCCCTCCAACACTTAGTTCTACCTATTCCAACTTTGCTGCTTGATCCATTGCCATTCACAGGCTTAGGATTACTTCCTCAAGGACCAGATAACACCAATAATCTCATCTCTTGACACATCTGTCTCTGGAACACATTCACAACAGCACTAATCCCATGTTCCCTGGTAGCACTGACTTAGAATGCTTCTCAAGAAGACGCTGTTTCATTATGTCACAAAGGACAAAATGCTATTTGACATTGTAGTATTACTATGATGATTTTGGTTAGGCTTCTTGCAAAATAGTTTAGGTGTAGTTGGTCACACCTCAGGTCTGTAGGCTGTCTTAAATGACTTCTCAAAATTCCCTTCAGTTCAATTTTTGTTCCTGCAGCAACATAAACATTATAACTTTAGCACAATATATTAAATGTGTGAAGTCATTCAAATCACAAAACTGACTTTAAAACATGAAATGTTCAGAAAGAAATTAGCCTCCTGGAAATTTTTGTATTTGTCTTGTTGAACCCGAGTATTCAATTCTAGCTTCCAAATTTCACTTCATAGGCACAGGAGATGTAAGATTTACACTTTGAGAATACAAAATCCCCAAATTTCAGACACTAGCTGTTACATGTCATTTGGTTTTATGACTTCATACAAAGCATATCAAGTATCATGAAATCCATTATTAATTGACAGTTGTGCATCACTGGTCTTGCAGGAATTGCATCTAACATTCTGAAACTAAGAGATGTCCACCTAACATTTTAAAAATATGAAGAAAAAAAAATCTAAAATGTATATTGAAGCTCTGCATATGAGCTAGACATCTGCAGAACTGAAACAACATAACTTCTAGGTAGGCTGGAGAGGAATAAAAAGGGACCGCCAGGATTAGAAGATGGAGGAAGCATTTTGTTCTTTGCAGGAAGATAAATGAAAGTTAACCATAACAACCACAACAAGCCCACTGTGTGCAATTTGTTGTGTTTTAAATTTTGATAACAGATTTTAAAATATTTCTTCTTCGAAACCCCCAAACTAATGTTCTTATTAAAATCAAACTGAAAAACAACAATTTATTTTTAAACTAGGCTGTTTTATTATTTTGCTTGGAAAAAAAAAAAAAAAGAAGAAGAAATTTTGAAATATTCCCCCTTCCCCCAGTAAAAAGTGACTTAATAATTGTAATCCTATATTTGGCAATGAAACTTAAATGCAGTTACACAAACTTACGATTTATAAATTAATGTTCAGCTCAGTAAATTTCTACATTTTAATTCTATAAAAACTGCATATGCTTCAAAGCTGAGAACAGATATTGCTTTAACATTTCAAAAAAGTACTGCATGTTGTTTCTTAATCTCATAGACAAACTTGCAATAATGTTAATACTCATGAAACGCTAATCCTTATGAGTTACCTGATTAGGCTAAATAGTCTCACTCTTTTTGAGAGAGAATTTTCTGATGCCTCAGCTACTCTCTTTGGAAGCTCCATATGCTTCTTTGTACCAACATGTGCAACCACTCTCCACTACAAAAAGCATTTCTGGTGAGAAACCTGTTTCTTTGCCCTTGCCTTCTGAAAATGTTGCCAAAGAGACAGAGGGAGTAGACTAGGCTAAAGAGGTGATAAGGATGAAAAAGTAAGGAGACATTTCTGTAGCTTGAGACTCTCTTATGTCACCCATTCTCTCCTGATAATGCATTCAGAGAAATTCTAAGGATAGTTATAGTAGAAGTCATTCCTGGAAAAGCTGGATTTTTGCTAGCAATCATTGAGCTTAGGCAGTAAGATAGTAATAAAATCACCAGCAAATATTTTGTGTACAGGAATGCACAGACAGCAAACCTTAAAAAAATGTCAATAAAGTTCCCACTATTTTTCAGTGGGACTATGGTATGAACCCAGTATTTGGGATTCATAATTTTTTTCCTGGTTGTGTTTTGCTTTGTTGGCCATTTTTCCAACATAGAACACGCTTCTCCTGTCAAAACAGACTTTGGAAAGAACAAAGTCAAATGTTTAATGAATATTTGCTATGTGGAAAATCAGGCTTTTTTGACTCTTTTGAATCCTCATGGTATGACAGCTTATATCCTTGCACTCATTACATCCTAACAGTATTTTGTTATTCAACTATTTTAAACAAATGTTGAGGTATCATAAAAACAAACTAGCATGTATTTCTGTCATAGATCCAATAAACATGTGAAAAGCCTTTAATTTAATGTTTTTCATCTGAGAATTATCTTAAGACACACATAGTACAGGAGCCAAAGTAGAACACAGCTGTTTCCCATGTCTGTCAATCTAAACAACTGTTACTTTTGCTGGCCAGCACCAGTGATGATCTCCTCTCCCATCTCAACCATGTAGTCACTAAGTCTTCAGCATAGTAAGATTTGACTGCTTAGAATTCCACAAAAAGTAGTATTGAAGGCTGAGACTGACTCTGTTAAGTCACTAGTGACATTACTGTGAACGTCTTGTCCTATTGATCATTTTAACATTGCCTTAGAATAACTATTAATCCTTTAATGATCACCATCATTTTCATTACTTCAGTGTCTGTGAAAAGTAGTTAAATACCATAACTTCACTCAGCTATGCCATATCTCAAAAGAGAAAATTTCCACTTTATACAATCACTATAACACTGATACTTAGCTGTTAGACATATAATTTGGTTTTGTTTCCATGGTATAGAATAGTACTTTTCAACACGTGATATTCCTTAAGGCAATGCATTAAAAACTGCTACCCATTGTGTCTTCGATATATTCCTTTTAAAAGACACAGCAAAAGGAAATGTGCTCACAACCAAGTACCATGGCCCTAAGGCACTCCTAGCTCAGACCGTCCCTGCACACCCTGGGGTTCTCCTCACCCTGCCCAGGGCCCAGAACCCCACTCCAGCACAGATCAGGACCACCAGTCCCCGCCCAAGCAAAGGCCTGTGTTCATCTCCTGGATGGTCTCCTTGAACACATGCTGTGGGACAGGGCTGTGGAAGTGCATGTGCTTCTGGCCCTGTCAGGAGGCCATGTCTGGACCCTGGAATTGGTTTATCCTGTCTGCACTGGGAGACTGTTGAAGGGCCTCATTACCAGCCAGGGCTCTACCCCCATGGATGAGGGCACAGCCTGCAGCAGGGTCATCCTCGGTCCCAGTTACATGTACCTCAGGACCCTCAAGGTACTAAGGGCCCTTCAGCTTGATGGCCTTAGGACCCTCCAAACATGTTCATGGAAGCACAGAAAAGAACAGAAGCAGAAGAGAGATCACAAGAGTATGCGGCTCAGGAAGTCCAGGACTGAAAGCAAGTCTTTTCTTGAAGAAGTGGAGAATCCAAAAAGCAGATCCTGTTCTAGGAGTCAGACAGAAATAAATACAACCCAGCCTTTGACACTGGGTGGGGGAAGAGTTCTTTACGAGTTCTGTCACCTGAATTTTCTTTTTTTTTTTCCTTTTTTCTTTATTTTTTCTTTTTTTTCTTTATTTTTATTTCTTCTATTTTTATGAATTTTCTTTAAATTTGTTCTTCTGGTGTATTTTGAAGTAAAATCTAGCGTTCACATTTTTGTTCTTGTTGTTTGTTTTTAATAACTTTTTTTTTTTGGGCCCTTTGGGATGTTCACTTGAAAGAAAATATGCTGGCAGAAATCCTGTTACACTCCAGAAGTCCTATTACAGTCTCAGGCCAAGAGATATGTTGTGAAACAAAAGTTCTGCTGAGCCATTATTCATCAACCCACTCCACCCCACACAGCACAAAATGAGCAGTATTGCTTTGCTTTGCATCTCCACCAGCTGCAGTTTTGCTAACCTCTTCTCTCTGGCTTTACACGCTGTGCTGTGTAAGAGAGCCTTGCAGATCACCCAGTCCAGTTGCTGAAATTTCACCTTCTAAATAAGGAAAACTTATTTTTGTGATAAGTCAATGGGTTATGCTTTAAGAACTGCTTAAAAAACTGTTTTAATATGAAAAAAGAAAATCCATCAGTTTTGACTCTGGCAAGGCACTTTACCTGCTTAAGGACCTGCTTAAGATCTTCATCTTTATACAGACTTAATAACCGTAATTTGTGAGAACATTTTCAAATTACAAAAAAAAAAAAAAAAAAAAAAAGTCACAATACTGGCACAAACATCTTCATGTTCATATTCTTAAGGTCATATTAAAATATTTTGCACTTCCCTGAAAACACAGTTTACAACATTAGAATTCTCTGACAGTTTCTTTGAGACAAAGAGATTGCCATGGAAGCTTTCTACCCCCCCTGGATTGTTATGCAAATAGTTAAAATATTGAAATGAATTTAAAGAGTTATACTCTAACACGTCAGTCCTGTTATAATTTGGAGACAATGAATAATATATTCCAGACAAAGTGAAGGCAGCTATAGAAGTAAACTAAAATAGGAAAATTACGCCCACCAGGCATTTAAATTTAGGAGCTGAATAAATTATCCATACATTAAAAGGTTCATATATTTCAAAGAAAGCATTAAAAAGTTTAAAAAATAACTGAGAAAATGTAACAAAAAGCAGAATAATTCCAAATGTGATCAAAGCTGGTGTGGAAACGTATTAAATGGATATCCTTGTTGTACAAAAATTATACAATACTGGTTTCACAGATCTATTCTTTCAGCAGATATTCTCTTAGACTCTCTGCTGTTTGTGAAATGAGTTTTAATCTGGTACAGTGAAAAAAAAAAAGTCATAAAAACTAAGATTTTTATCCATTCAAATTTCTGTTGCATTTTTTCATCTTTTGGCACAGTGGACATTTATAGTTTTTAATCAAGTGTACTCTTTTAAATGATATTCTTCCAAGAGGATTTCCATATATTCTTGTATGATTCAGTTCAGTGCATATGTTACTCTTACAAATGTATTAATTAAAAAGCCCACTCAAGGTATTTGATGAAAATCAAAAATACTTCAACAGTTTTCTCATCACACTGACAAGCTAATTCTCTGAACATTCATCCAGGACCTAGTTATAACTTGGTATACCTAGCATTTGCAAACATTCACCACTGTTAAAGAGTATATGAACTATTACTGTCCTGATTTTATAACAGATTTTGTTAAAAATAACTGAGTGCATTTGCTGGTCTTCTTATTAAGGTGACTTCAGAATTAGGAACAGAGGAGGTACTCATTCTAGGGCTTAAGAACTCTACTAATAGATTTTTCCAGATTTGTAGTAAACTAAACTATTGGTATGTACTTTCCAGTGAGGAAGAGACTTATCACTATTTAATACTGCTGTTAAATGGAGATTGCATTACACTTGCCAGCTTCAAAGGGGTACACTTCTTTTTACCTCATTCTGAGAGAATGCGTGCCTTCAAGTGTCTTCTAGCAAAAACAATCGAAACTGGTATGGAAGTGACATTGATATAGTTCAGTAATTTTCTTCTGGGTAGTAGTGATTGCAGAGTACTGTCCAATGGACTGCAAGCCTGGCTGGTTACATAAAGGTTGATTTCTGAGACAAGTTTGAAAGTATTTTAGCATCTTACAGGGCACTGGAAAACACCTGACTTCACTGTCAGATTTTTTAGATGCTCTTCTATCTAACAGTGATTCTTTTTGCTTATTGGGAATGATTGCTTCATAGTCCTGACATTTAACTATGTAATTAGAAAGGAATGAAGATGGGATCCATACAATCATGTGTATATTAGAAGATATTTCATACTAAGAAAAGTTCAGGGAACAGACGTGAAAATATTCATAGAATCATTGAATCATAAAATTACGTAGGTTGGAAAAGACCTCCAAGATCATCTGGTCCAACCATCATCTGACCACCAATGTCACCCACTAAACCATGTCTCTAAGTGCCATGTCGAACCTTTCCTTAAACACCCCCAGGGATGATGACTCTACCGCCTCCCTGGGCAACCCGTTCCTATGGCTGACTATTCTTTCTGAGAAATGTCTCCTAATTTCCAACCTGAACCTCCCCTGGTGCAACATCGGTGCAACTTGAGGCCATTCCCTCTAGTCTTATTGCTAGTTATCTGTGAGAAGAGGCCAACCCTCATCTCCCCACAACTTTCTTTCAGGTAGTTGTAGAGAGCAATAAGGTCTCCCCTGAGCCTCCTCTTCTCCAGACTAAACAACCTCAGGACCCTCAGCCTCCCCTCACAGGACTTGTGTTCCAGGCCATTCACCACCTTCTTAGCCCTTCTCTGGACACACTCTAGGGCCTTGATGTCTTTCCTGTAGTGAGGGGCCCAAAACTGAACACAGTACTCAAGGTGTGGCCTCACCAGAGCTGAGTACAAGGGGATGATCACCTCCCTGATCCTGCTGGCTACACTATTCCTGATACAAGCCAGGATGTCGTAGGCCTTCTTGGCCACCTGGACACACTGCCGGCTCATGTTCAGGTGAGCACTGACCAACACCCCCAGATCCTTTTCTTCTGCACAGCTTTCCAGCCACTCTGCCCCAAACATGTAACATTTCATGGGGTTGTTGTGACCGAAGTGCAGGACCCAGCACTTAGCTATGTTGAACCTCATCCTACTGGCCTGTGCCCCCAGATCCAACCCGTGCACGTCCGTCTACAGGGCCTTCCTACCTTCCAGCAGATTAACACTTCCCCCCCAGCTCAGTGTCATCTGAAAACTTACTGAGGATGCACTCAATTCCCTCTGTTATTCTTGAAACAACTCTTTTCATATTACCAAGAAGGTTTTTTGTTTTGTTTTGTTTTGTTTTTTCCTTGCCATGCCATATAAATGTATTTCTCTAAATTTAACCAATTTATATTGTGAGCACTTCCTGGGCTCTTACTTAGGAAGGCAAAATATGTTAACAAACAACAGCAGTTATTCTGTAATAATTCTTCTGTGCATTCCCATATGTGTGCAGTAAGAGTGCCTCTGTGCAAGGTAGCTTATTCCATTCAGAATGCCGTGCAGGCTAAATCATATTCAGTGTGTTTTAAGGACAACACCAAAGGGACTTAATGCATAGTAGTTTGCATGCTGTAAATCTAAGCCTTCCTTACTGCATGCTTATTCCACATATAAAGGCCACAATAGAGTCACAACTGGTATACTAAGGTCAAATGCATGTTGAAAATCATTAGAGGTTCATCAATGTCACGTGACATGTTATTTGTAACATAATGATTATTACCTAAAAACTATTTGAATACCACTTGATTTCTTAACATAAGGAGAAAGGTTTCTGTACTCAGCACTACCATATCTTTTCTTGGTATAGCTCTGAAATATTCAAGTCTTGCTCAATTATAAGGAGTTTATGGGTAGAATAAGAATGCTGCAAAGTGCTGTGTTCTGTCTGAGGATGAAGATACACATACAAGATTCACTGTGAAGGGAGTTTTATAGTACACAACCCATGAAAGTTTAGCATATAATACAGCAGTTTACATTTCTTTATTTTAGCTGTTCAAGTTTCATGGAAATTTGTGTTATTAATATAAAATTATATAGTTAATGTAGCAGTAGGTCACAAAGAAACAATCCTTCCTGAGTATGCCTTCATATGTCTTGAACTTAGATATTTTGGGACATGTAGTTCAGTCACTGATACGATATTTGTAACATGCATTGCTGTGACTAGTTAAATTCAAGTATTTACTTTTATGAGAGCTAGTTCTTTACCTGCAAGTTGCACCAATGCAATTACACTAGCTCTGGGCACAGTTTTTTGCCTGATAATTCATTCATGTCAGTAAAAGTTATAACGCAGACATAATTACATCAGTATGCATCAGTACAACTTTAAAAGCTTTCCCACTCTTAACAGGAAGGTATTTTTAAAGAGTGGTTGTGTCCTTAGAAGTGCCCTTTCTTTCGTGATTTGCAGAAGTGGGAATGTGTCACCTCAGAATAAGTTAGCAGGAATAAAATTATCCTTCATTGTGTTTGGGACAAAAGTATGTAAGCTTTAGGCCCCCAAACCTAAACTCACATTCCAAAACTAAGAGTTTCACAGATACAAAGAGCAAAAGAGGACGTGGCCTGTGACTGCATATGGCTACTAGTCCATGACCATACACTGGCAGTTGCCCCCTCAAGTTGCAAAGGAGTATGGATTTGTAGCTAGGTTTGGAGGGATTTGCAATGGATCAGAGTGCTTTTGTGTACTGTGATGGTAAGAGAATGCTACGTTAACAGGATGGCAGAAACTCTCCAGACTTTTGCTGGAGGATTAATTAAAGATGAGAAACAAGGATGATCTATAATTTCCTATCTAAACTGCCAGGCTGGATATCTTAATTGCTCAGAGCAAAGGATCTTACATTTTTCAAAACAGATTTTTTTGTATTTTGGCTAGTATGTAGGGTCCTTTCAGGAACCTGACGAGTCTGAGGAAGCTACAGGTCACTTAGACATGGGGAATCGTCACTGCACTTTATAAGGCCAGAGAGTTTCAGATTGTAAATTATACTGTAGAAATTATTGATAAATAATTCAGAAAAGTTAATGAAATTGTAACACAATCAAATCATAACCCTTTGCATCTAATATTTTTCTACATATCCAGCATACCTTATTCTCTACTTTCTGATGTACAGCTAAATAAATCATCACTTTACTGATCTAAATGAAATCTATCACTATGTAGTTTTCACTGTTTAAATCACACAAGCATAATACAATTCCAACTTAATCCCAGTGGATAATTGAATTAAAGGCAGGTTTTAGAGAGAGAAAGAAAGGTGAATTTTAATTTTTACTGAAGAAAGATGATGGGTGAAATCTTCATATCAAGAAACTGAACATAGGATGGAGAAACTTTCTTTGTGTCTTATTTTCAGCTGAGGAGTCTAGAATAAAAGGAATGCTTTGTTCTTCCTCCTTTTTTTCCCTAATAAAAAAGTAAAAAAAAAAAAAAAAAAAAAAAAGCTCTTCTCCTTATCTTTCCTATATGCCTTTTCTTTGTTAAAAAAAAAGGCTTTTACCTTTTGCCTATGTGCCTGATTTTCTGTGCCATGTGTCAAAATCTTATAGTCAGCTTTTGATTTTATTGCCTATTCAGTACATGTGAGAACAAAGGCAGTTGTTTCAAGTATAGAGTTTGTGTTTTGTTGTTGTTGTTGTTATTGTTGTTGTTTTTAATTCCCATTCTTAAAACAGTTTAATCCAAATCCAAGCCTTCCAAATCTGGCAACCCATTGTAATTTTTGATGTCTTGTAACTAAATAATTTTGATTTCATATCGTCATGAAATCAGCCGCTTGGAGAAAACATGTAAGATTCCTGATTTGCCTTTCTGAATCTATTTTTTTACAGTTGCAAAGTCCTGGTCAAATGAATTAAATTACTGAAGCAGTATGTAACTAATTTTATGTAAATTAAGGTGTTAATGTTCTGAATCACATTCCTGAAAATGGTCTGTTTTCTCTTGCAGCTTTTCTTCATTAATGTCACAATGGAAATCTAAAAACTAATTTCTGCAAGATTAAGTGTTGCTGCCTGACCTCTAAAAGAAATAAATGTATAGATAATTTTAATGGTCAGCTGACACTTCTATTTAGCCTACCCAAATAAATCACGACCACTGCCTACGTGCAAACAAAAGGGGCTAATAAGATTTTTTATTAAACATCAGGTGATCTATGCAAGGTTTAGTTGCTGGGTACATAATTATAGTAATGTTTTAACTTCAGTTAGTTGCAGTCCCCTAACACAAGCAAAGTTGATGCTTTAGTTTATAAAGAAAAGCAGAATGAAAAATAAACGTGAAGCCATAGAAATACAAAGTCTGAAACAGCCTTATTATTTGACTAGGAAGGTTAAAGTAGCAAAAATATTCATACAGACACAGAAGAGGCAAATCTGAAAAACTGTTTAGGTCAGTAAGTCATCAGTTTCCGACTGACATTTTCCTCACTTTATATGTCAGCACATCAGATTATACTGGGAGAAGCCATGATTTATTTATTTTTTTTAATTGTTCTTGCAGCAAGTCCATATTGGTTTTATTTAAAATTCTTTGCGCATTATTATACATGATCATCTGCAGTGCTAAAATAAACTGGTTCATGTTCTTCAAGCTTTGAACAAGAAATTGGGTTGAATTAAAGAAACACCATTACAGTATACTGCTACAACTTTTCTGTGTATATCGACACATGAAGGTAATTCTTCATCCTACTCCATCAGTTTAATGCAAACCCCTTGTGTCACTATAAAAGATGAAGAGATGAGAGAGGCATTTGTTTTGTATTTATGAAAATCATCCTTACAAAGAATTTTTCCTAGCCTGGTTATTTCAGCGACGTAGAATTTGTTCCTCCATGTGCCAAAATCTATGAAAGAAGTTTAGTCATTGACTTCAGTAAAAAATTCAATGGTTTTGCATAGCCACATACCTCTAGGACTTTTACAGCATTATACAGTAAATGTTACCATTTCTCAGAAAATAAAATAAAAATACATTCTTCCTAAAACTCCTCAATCCCAAATTAGTGTATGAGAATGTCACTGATTTTTAAAAATAAATTTCCAGCCTTCACATTCACAGATAAAACATTAATAACTTAAAAACAATATTAAAAACTTAAAATCCATATTGTCAAAACAAAGAATTCTGAAGTATTTTTAAAGAATTTGAAAAAAAAATGGCAGTCTCGATTATTTTTGGTTATGTAAGTGTGATTAATAATGTTATTTATATTTTACAGCTATGTTAAAAAAAAAAGTTATTCTTTTCAGTAATGTGCAGACATTTAGAGTGATTGATTTGTGCTTGCCTGAATTTCTCAAGATGTATACCTCCCCTTTTTTCCAGGGTGACTTAAAAAAAAAAAAAAGAGGTCTTAAATTCTCCAAAACCAGTCACTTTTTTAAACTGGGTGAAACTTGAAACTTAAGACTAACTTAAGTCAATATCTAACAGTAACAGTTACACTTCTGAGCCCCACAAGTTAATGATTTACTACTATGCATCAGCTGAGCTGTGGTGACTATTTATTCACACTTTGTTTGTGTCAAACATGAGGTAAAACACATTAGGTTAAACTTTAATGAGAGAATGTTATGCTAATGCACTTCGGATTTGCCAAAGGCTAAGTGTTCATATAGTACCTCTTAAAGAAATGGCAACTTGATCAGATGTCTGAGCCCTAAATAAGACAGATTAGACTAGAATCTAGTCCCCCTGATTTCTGGCTCCCTCTTGTAATCATTAAACACAATTCAGATTCATAGATTTCAAGGTAATACTTATTTGCACAAGGAAGCATATTGTCAAAAAGTTAAGTAGCAGCAAGCTTCGTTCCATCCATAAGTACAGTGAATAATCTCCATCTTACCCTCAATATTATTTCTTTAGAAACTGAGATCTAGGCCTTCATCCACCTTTGCATATAGGTCTAGACATTAAAGAAAAACAAACTTCTTCTGAAAGCAGGGGCAATTGAGCCTTGTATATACAAGCCACTGGAAGGGAAGCAGTACTTGTTGCAAGGTGATATGTGAAAAAGAGTAGCTGGAAAGGCAAAAGTAAAGTAAACTGGAGAGTGGCCATAAATAAAATTTCCTCTTTGAAAGCTATTAGCAGGCTTTCTGAGAAAAGGAAGATGAATGGATTAAATCTTCTCCAGGACTGACAACAATTCTGAAGGAAAATAAAGTTCTTGCCAGCATGGAAAGTTATATATCCTTTAACAAGGAGGAACGGAAGAAGGGATAAAAAAGCTCAAAATTTCATTTTTTTAAAAATTTATTTAAAATTTAAAGAATTATCAATGAAAAATTCTTGTTCCAAAAAACTGCAAAAAAATACTGAATTTGGCTTTACTTAGCCAAATTGGTCCACAGGCTGATTTCCTGTGAAAGGTTTTGTGGCTTTTTTTTCATCTACTTCAGAGAAAATTCACCTTTTATAAAACAACTCTTTCTAAATATCGTCAAGTCTAACAAACTCCACTACTGCATTTCAAGTCCACCTAATTTATTCATATTCTCCCAAAAGTAATAGATCCAATGTAACCGCTACTATGTTAGTATTTCAAACCTTTGTCATATTCATATGATTGGCAAAAGTTGCAGTCAAATCAAGTTAAAAGTCAAGCTGCATCTCCTGGTTTCTGATTCTGTAGAACTGAAGACACTTAAAGTTGTAGCTGAAGATATTTAAGGTATTCTCAGACAGACCTTTCAGAGAATCACAGAATCACAGAATGGTAGAGGTTGGAAGGGATCCCTGGAGGTCATCTGGTCCAACCACCACAAGCATGGACATCTAGAGCAGGTTGCCCAGGCCCATGGCTTTTAACTTTCTCCAAGTGAGGAGACTCCACAACCACTCTGGGCAACCTGTGTTAGTGCTCCGTCATCCACACAGTGAAAAAGTGTTTCCTGATGTTCAGACAGAACCTCCTGTGTTCCGGTTTGTGCCCATTGCCTCATGTCCTGTGGCGGGGCACAAAAGAGCCTGGATCCGTCTCCTTTGCACCCTCTCTTCAGGTTTTACAGTCTTTGATAAGATCCCCTTGAGCCTCCTCTTCTCTAGGCTAAATAGTCTCAGCTCTCTCACCCTCTCCTCATGGAGTGATGCTCTAGTCCCTCCATCATCTTTGCGGCCTTTCACTGGGCTCTGTCCAGGATCTCCATGCTTCTTTAGAATTGGGAAGCCCAGAGGTGGACACTGCAATCCAGGTGTGGTTTCACCAGTGATGATTAGAGGGAAAGGATCACCTCTCTTGACCTGCTGCCAGTGCTTGTAATGCAGCCTAGGATGCTGTTGGCCTTCTTTGCTGCAAGGGCACATTGCTGATGCATGTTCAACTTGGTGTTCACGAGGACCCCCAAGTCCTTTCCTGCAAAGTTGCTTTTAAGCTGGCCAGACCCCAACATGTATTTGTTCATGGCATTATTCCTCCCCAGGTGCGGGACCTTGCCCTTCCTTTTGTTGAACTGCGTGAGGTTCCTGTCAGCCCATTTCTGCGGCCTGTCAAGGTCCCTCTGGATAGAAGCATGATCCCCTTTCTCTTATTAGTTTGGCAAATCTTCCTCCAGATCATTTTCCTAACCTGAGATTTCTTACAAGTAATTTCCCCTGCAGCCCACTCTCTCGTTTTCTGCCTGAAGGAAAGCTGAATGTAGCAAAGGGTGTTCTTGAAACCAAGATTCTCCAGGGACCAATTCATCCTTTGACACCAAGTAATATATGTGTAGTCACGCAATATATTAAATGCAGTATAAAGTAATAATGTTTGAAATAGTTTTTGCATCTAGTGTGAACAAGCCAAACTGTTTTGAAACAGGTATGAATTTAAGAGGATTGGTTCAGCAATCCATTTATTTTTTAAGGTGGGAATGCAGGTATGCAGTTTACTGTTGAGGCTAAAACCTTGACAGCTGAGGTCCTGTCTGCCTATAACTCTATTGGACTTTGCAGTGAGTTTCAAATGAATATAGATACACTTCAGCATTCTTGTTTAGCATCTCCCCTCTCCATAGTGCCTTAATATCATTACTATTTAATATAGTGGCACCAAACTGGCAGAGTCAGGTTCTACTCCAATGTGCTAAACAAACATAATAAGTGACATGACAGTCCCTGCCACAATACATGGGCTTCACCCTGGTAGGGCTAGATCCAGGGAAGGAGAATACAATGATTTATTCTGACAAGATTCTGAAGGTATTTAAAATGAATGGGAAACCCTAGATTCTGTATGTATGTTCTCCTTAACCATCTTGAATCAACATGAGGTGGCTTATTTCATACATATTGCTCTACAGAGCCAGACCAACAGTGTGGATTTCCATAACAAAGTCGCATGGACAAGTAGGTAGATCCATATGCTATGAGGCAGGGTAAACACTTATTCTTTGAGTATTTGACTTGCCTGGTTTTGTACTTTTAGTTACACTTCCTGAAGTTCACAGCTATACTGTCTCCATTGTCCGGTTTCAAAGTCAATGACAAACAGATGTGACCTAGTCATGCCAAACTTTTGGTTGCTTTTGAAAAACCAATACAGGAATTATGGCGGCAGAAACCAAAGGCCACACACAAATTTGGAAGCAGACAGGCCTTTCCTCGTCTGCTGAAAAAAATGAAAAAAATAATCACATTTCAGACTGCTATAGACTTTAAGTTATCATTACTATTTTCTTCTGTATAGAACTAACAACAGCAAAACTGATATAAAAATACATTTAATTAATATGCATGTCATTTGCCCTACTTAGAGTTACACCATGCACGAGGATGTTCCTTCCGTCAATATGTGTAATCTGAAACTCCAGCCTGATACCAGTATACAAGACTTACTCTGAATTTTTTAATGTTTTCTTGTTCACATTCTGTGTAAGGTAACCAGCTGGTCATGGACAGACTTCACAGTCTAAAATGTGGGATATTATTTGTAACTGACTATAATTGCAAAGCATCGATATTACTATTTGTTAACATTAGGGAAAATATGTGTTTTTGTCTCCATTCTGTTGCATTCAGTAAGTAAATATTAAGTTACAATATTATATGCATTAACATTATATAAGACCAGAAATCTTTAATAAATTTGCCTGCTTTGATACTGAAACAAAGAATTGCTGTTATGAACAAAAATATAGCACCTGCATTTCTCACTGAAAAAAACATTTTGCATAATGAATTCTCTAGATTCTGCTATTGTTCAGTGAAGTACACTCCCATGCAGAGAACTGCAGGATGGAAATTTCAGTAGGAAACTAAGTTAATTTATGACAACAGTTAAGTAACAAAAGAAAGGGATATGAAAAACATTGTAAAACCATGTCTGAGCACCCTATCTTTCAAAGAAATTTGACTACAAGGCAGTACAGTATTCTGTATTTATTGGCATTCTGGATATGGCAATATGCACCAGTGTAAAAAACTGCTTTAGTCTGGCCACTTGTCTTACACAGTACAGAGTATGCACACATATTCTTATGGATCTAGATACAGTTCTGTGAAAATGAAGCCAGTTTTTACTCCATACTTCTTGTGCAAGACACCCTTCTGCAAAAGTATGAAACCAACACCACACATTTTTAATTGTTCATAGTAGCTACAGTGGGTATTAAACCTTCAACTTTGTACAGAGCTTAAGTGCCACCAATACTACTGAATGCAAAGTTAAACCTGCTTTCACAGATGAGAAATGCCTTTAAAATAGCAGTAGTGGAATTTATCTTACCAGATGAATTTCTGTTATATGATTGCAAAATGAATCTATTTTTTTAAACAGGCCAAGGGAAGGGACAGTCAGCCTGAGATTTACACCTGATTTGTGTTATAGTAATCTTTGAAATTAAGAAGTGTATCCTTGCATTTCATTAAATTCTGGCTAATGAGATAACTGTCTTCCCAAGGAGGGAGTGATGAAGTACTCATGCCATAAAGCATAAATTAATGCTGCAAGGTTAAACACTGGAACTAACTCATGTTTCAACAAAAGCCCCTACCAGCAGTTAAATTAACTGACATAAATACCATAAAATCTGTCTTTATTTTAGTCTCAGATGATGCTTCTTTTTACACCCCTGCTTTCAGTTTGTATAACTCATTTTTGCACATTATTGCATGCATCATTTGACATTTAAAGAATCAGCTACAACTGAAAAAAAGATTTAAGGAATCAAATACTCAGGGAAAAAGGACCTGTGGGTATAAGGAATACCCCTATCATACTGTATTTTGCCAGTACTCTTTAAAGAAAATACCACAATAGACAACCACAGTTCAAAGAAACAGTTAATTATGTTGAGAATAAACGAAAGAAATCTACTTTTTCAGCTTTTTGATAGACATCTTGAAAAAAATGCTAAAGAAAACCTGTGGTGATAATAGGTTTGATATATATTCTGGCAAAAATTATATCACATTAATGAGGTGGCTTAAAGGGCTCATGCATTTTGTAGGAGGCATTTCAATGTATTAGTATAATTAGCAGTGATGAGAAAACTGTTTGGAACTGAATTACCTCTCACGAGTTCATTTGAGCTATATGAAATTACACCATGCAAGAAGGAAAATTATGGAGCCATCCAGAGAGAGTTCATGCCTGATTTGATCATAGCCACTAATTGGATGATCATTTTCGTAAAGCTTTTCAAATGGTTGACAGTTTCTGCCTCTCATTTTTTTAATGGACTAGCACTTTATTTCTTTCTCTAAGCAACCAAACATACATTTGTTCAAGATTTTGGTGTTTCTACAGGGACCTACAGGTGTAATTGTCACAATCTAAGCAACCTTTGTCCCCTAATTAGCTGCTTTTTGGGGACCCCTGATGAGAGTTGCTGTTCTTGTTAACAATCTTAGAGAATACCTGATGAGTAAGACTCTCCAAAGTCTGATGCATGTCAGCAGACACCATATGACAGCAATTTAATGAAGTTAAAAACTGACCTGATTCTGATGGCTGGAGTAGCATCTGTGTTGTATAGCTTTTGATTTCTGTTAGTCTTTTTTTTTTTTTTTTTTAAACATGAATTGGGTGTTCTGGTGAAGGATAACAGAAAGGTGAAGGATACAGGAAGGAAAGCTTATTAATGGAAATACTTTATGAGCTCTTTTTGTCCTTCCTAATATCCAGTAACACTGAGCAAATTGAAATGGTGCTAACCTTCTTCATATATTTTATATGAGATGTCTAATATATAAAATACTTGATTTGGAAATCGTTAAGCATTTAACTCAGATCTGTTTTACTGTTCTGTTACTAATACTCTTAACATTTTTTTCTTTCCTTTTTTTTTTTTATTATCCCTTCCCTTTATTTAACATAAACATTTTGTAGTAGGATTTAGACTGTGTCACCCCAAGTGCAAATCTTTACTTAAAACCAGCACTTTTCTCAAATAATGTATGTAAGATGCAAAGCCACAAAGGAAAACAGAAAAAGAAGGGCTTTCCAGTGTCTTTAAAAAAAAAAAATGGAAACATTAAACTGAAGTATACTTTACCCCAAAGATGTCAATGATAGGATATAATTCAATGTGAATAACACTACTGAAATCAAAAAGTTCATGTATAGTTTTTGTGCAGGCTATTCTTGGAAATTTTTGTAGCCTCTTATAGGAACAGAGAGTCTTTCTGACATTCTCTGTTTACCAAAGATTTTCATAAGCCTTCTAGCAGTCACTAGAAGTCACTAGTAGTCACTAGAAGTCACTAGTCACTATACAATGTTATTTAATACTGTTTAAACTTTACCACATTCATTGAATTTTCCTGCAGTGAAGTTACATATTTGCAAAAAGTCTGAATTCTCAAAGAAACCTCTAGAAAGATGGTAGTTCATAAATGCCTTTTAATTGAGCCACGGTTTGAAACATCTTCTTTACAAGAATTCTTAGTAAGAGTCTGCATCCTGTGTTACAGACTGCGGATCATACAGAAGTTAAGAAGAAATTTACCACTGACTTCAATACAGGAAGAACATATGTATTCATAAATATGTTTGAAGAATACATATATGCTAGTTCTGTAACGGTAAATAGAACTGTTGGTAGTTCAAATGCTTAGTTCACGTCTTTTCTTCCTCTAATCCAGCACACAATAGTTCTAGCAATGTGCTCCACAGCCATTAATGTGGCTTTGGCCACTCTAATGTTGGATGTCACATGGAAGACAAATGCTGCATGCCCTTTTACATCTCGTAATAATTAATACTGTGAATGTACAAAAGTTAGAAATAAGTAAAAGTACTGTTAGATCACTGAGGTCAAATGCAGTGTAGAGCCCCCATTTCCAAATGCAAATCATACTCTTAAAGGACACATGTCAATGGTAATAATATTATAAGAATGTTCATTTAAGTAACTTTCTAGAGTGTGTTATCAATGTAAAGTATAATTATTGTCAATGATAAAAGATTTTTTTAAACTGCAACCTCATAGTAGGGTTGGCAATTTTAATCCATTATGTAACAGTTAATCAAATAATATTAATATCATGGAGTCTTACAGAACTTTGGCAACATTATACAATTGCTCCAAAAAGCCATTTAGAGATTATTTCCACTTCACAGCTTACCCTCCCATAGACATTCATACCTCTGCTTCACTGCAGTTGTAGGCTTGGTTCATTTTTCAGATGCAAGAATCATTTGTTGATTGTTTTGTTTTGTGGATTTTTTTTTACCTGAAACTGGTTGTTTTGCTGAGAAAACTTTCAACTACCTGAGGGTACAGAACAGTTTTGTTTTGAAGGTAATATAGGAAAGAATAAATCAGTTGAATCAAACAGAATATTGAAGCTTTTCTAATGGGAGAGATTTTTATGTTAAGCAAAGCAAACAAGAGCTGTATGGGAGACCTTTATTATAATAAGAAAAAAAGCTGATTGATCTTCAGTTTGATCATGGCTGTATTGGTGTGAACTCAGTTCTGTAAATTATACTACTTCAGATATTTCTGATTGTAGAATACAAATTCTGCAAGGAGACTTTTACTCACCAAACTCTTGCCTCAAGTACTCTTTATGCATAAGCAGTTTGGGAAAGAGTTTTCATTGTTTTATATTTGTAACCCTGGCTTTTTATTCTTATAGAGAAAACATACCATAATTATAATGAAGATAATAATTAGAATAACAATGAGACAGAGGGAGGATTATAAAAGCAGCAGGCTCACCATTATTTTAACCTTCTTTCTAAGAAGTGACTTGATATATCAAAGTGTAAAATGCACACAGAAATCAAAGTTAGGGACAGTTTGTTTATTTCTGAATAACACTTTAAGTTCATCCCAATATTCACACTGTGAAGATGGTGTCATTGTACCAGGAATGGGTTTAACCTAACTTTCGTGATCTTTTGTGGGGATAAAATGAAATTGGTAGACAGAAGTGGGACAGAGGACTCAGATGTAAATGATATCACTATACTTCTAAAATACAGATCCAAAAAGAGCAGAAACATGGCCATGAAAGAGACATATTGTTTGGAAGATTTAGCACACCATTTATCTAGAGTACACATTGCCTGAACCATTTTCATCTATGAGAATTAATGTGCTATAATTCCCTTGAAAGGTTAAAAATCAACACATGCACATTTGTTGGAAGATACGTCAACAAATCAGATATGGGCAATACACTCCCTGTAATCTATTAATACCAGACTTTGGAGCACTCTATTTTATGTGAAATACTAGCATGAGAGTATGGCCACTGCAAATACATAAAGTACACAATCCTTTGTCCAGGACAACCCTGTGTCAGGGCAGCCGTATAACCACTGCAACTCCTGTGCCACTTTTACAAAAGTAGAAAGCTTCCCAGTATCAGGTACATTGATATATATTGGACTTCTGGCTAGCACTAAAATCTGCACTGTAATATTTAAGTCAAATTCTAAAATTTATTGCTCAAAATTTGTCATCCAAAGATTATGAATACAGAGATCTTCTTAATAATATTTGTGAACAGCTCTAACTTTTATCAGTTACTTATTCTTCATAGTAATGAATTTCCCTGTTTCACAATTTTTACCAGAAATGCAACTTGTGTCATTGTTATCATCACAACTCTAAGGACTGTAGAAATTAATAGGAATGAGATGGTAAATGGCCCTCAGAACCAATCCGTCAGACTTCAAGTAACTTTATTTATGGGAGATCTTTAAATAAACCAGAGAAAATAGTATCTTGCTCCCTGGGAATATCTTTCTTTTACTGAGAAAATTATTTGCCTTTTTTTTTTAATCATCATATTTAATGGGGGTTGGAGGCTAGAAACAGATTCCTTGAAGTCAGCAGTAACTCAAAGAAATATTCCTGAGAAAGATTTCTAGTAATTCCCTGAGCAGCCTGACCCAGGATATTAGCCCTGAAGGCTTTTGCACAACCACCAGTCTCACCACTAGTGGAGACAGCTACACTTCCAGATGTTGGTGTTGGAAAAAATGCATTCCCAAGACAGCATCAGCTTCCTGAAATCAGCTAAGTCTTCTGTGAATTGATAAGGATATTCAAACAAAGAAAACAAAGAAGAATGTTGTTTAATATGGAATAATACAAACAAAACAAATTCTGGCATTCATACAGCTTTCTCTCATTGACAACATTCAATTCAATAAAAGAAATGCAAAAAATCTCTCAAATTTGCAAAGAATGTCAGCTTGCAGGTATTAAAACATGGGCTTACAAATTAGGCCATCTCAAAGATATTTTTGTATGCTTTGCAGGTACTTTTTGCAACTTAAAAAGCTGCATTTGAAAACTCTAAATTACTGAATATACTTTACTGAGTTACTGAAGATATTTTGCTAAAGGAATACGTTCTCCCTTTTGGGGGTTAAAAACATTACATTTTAAAACCTTATTGAAGGGAAGAGGTGTGCAAAATGGGTATGTTAATTTTCCAGTCACAAAATTTATGCGATAGATACTACCAGTTCCCAGGCACTGGTCACCTCTATAGACCAGTTATTTGACTTTTTTCTAAATAACCAGCAAGTGTATTCATTTTGTTCATTTTTAAATGTTGAAAATGGCCTATCAATACTTTTTCCAATGATCCTACCACTGAAGACATCGTATTATCAAGTCTAATATCTTCCTCACTGAAAGGTGTATTACATTTAGCATAGTAATTATTGGAAAAGAAATTGTGCATTGCATTATTTTTAGCCCAGCTGGTGAAATCTCAAAAATTTGTGAAATCTAATTCTCACAGCACACAAAGTCAAAATTGATAAAAGACAACATTTATCCCCATTAATAGCACCAGTGACATCAATGGAATTACAGCAAGAAGAAATTTGGCCTGGTCTCAGCATGACAGACTGTTCACAAGTGATGCAGAGCTCTGGGTCTCTGCCACCGCTCTTTTTTTCTTTCTTTTTCTTTTTCTTTTTCTCTTTCTTTTTCTCTTTCTCTTTCTCTTTCTCTTTCTCTTTCTCTTTCTCTTTCTCTTTTTCTTTTTCTTTCTCTTTCTCTTTTTCTTTTTCTTTTTCTTTTTCTTTTTCTTTTTCTTTCTCTTTCTCTTTCTCTTTCTCTTTCTTTTTCTTTTTCTTTTTCTTTTTCTTTTTCTTTTTCTCTTTTTCTTTTTCTTTTTCTTTTTCTTTTTCTTTTTCTTTTTCTTTTTCTTTTTCTTTTTCTTTTTCTTCTTTTTCCTTTTCTCTTTCTCCTTCTCCTTCTCCTTCTCCTTCTCCTTCTCCTTCTCCTTCTCCTTCTCCTTTTCTCCTTCTCTTTCTTTTTTTCTGAAAATGAGGGAACAAGGAGGATATACTCATGGTCAGGTATCTTTTTATCCACAAAAAAAGAAACAGTAACTCTGTATGGTTTCGTGCAGAATACCAAATTACAGTGGTCTGAGTGTTAGTATTCATGGCACCTGTGAACATGTTTACAGAAGTTTAATCCACATTAAGAAGCCTCATCCAAGCCTCATCCGAAGCCTCGTCTTCTGAATACAGATTTTACTTTATCCTGCTCGTAATATTTCAGAGCTGCTTCTAAAGAAAATCTCAAAATTCCTTCTATAATAGAAATGAAGAGAATTTTGCCTCTTATGCAGACAATGTATAATGCATGTTCTCAGAGTCATATGTTAGATATTCTACAGCTGTTACTGATTTATGGGTTAAACTTCTTTGTTTACCCCATCTCACTCTTTTTATGCTAACAAAAATGCCAAACTAATGATCAATGACCATAAAATATTGGTCATGTGTTTGTTTTCAAACCTTCTTTAGCTCTAAATGTTGATCTAACATTAAGTAATGCCAGAATCTAGTGAAGAGAAAAAAATTTGTAAAAATTGTACACTCCTAAACCTCCATGATAACTTCTTTGGATATTACTAAACTATTATTATACTATTACTGAGTAATAGCCATTCTTACATAAGCCCAGATTCAAAGATTACTGAAATCAATTGTATTTCTATTGATTTCCATGTGCTTTAGAAAAAAAACCTTTTTCGTACAGTTTTTAGTAGAAACTAGTTTCATAAGCTAAATGCTACGGGATTCATTCAAGCAAAAATGAGTCTTTTTGCAAACATGTATTAGATATAGTCAAGAATCAACTCTTTCCTATTCCAACTATGTATTAAAAACCCTATTCAATTTAAAACCACAGTGAAAATAATTAAATGTTTCACACACTACAGTTTCTCTGCAAAGATATAAACTCCTCTCTGTGACTTAATATCCTTGCAGATGTGTAATTGTACTGTGCATCAGTTCATACTTTCGCTGATGTTTATAAATGTGTCTCACTGTCCTTTGCTCACCATTTAAAACCACATCTGTGTTATGGGTTGTTTGTTTTAAAATGTGTGGCATCACTGAGTCCCCATTTTATGTAAATTTATTTATAATCTCTAATATATTAATTGTATAGTGTTATATTACAACATTTTTATGTTTTTGGCTCTTGACTAATGCCATGTATTCCCAAAGTATCATCTGATAAGATACATCTCTGAAAGCTCCAAAATAAAAAGGTCCAGTGCCAAAATAATAGAAAATAACTGCATTCCATTGCCAAGCTGATTTTAGATCTGTTCTTCCTTTTGATAAAATGTTGTTGGGCACAATATCAACAAAATGATGTGATTGCGCATGAAAATCAGGTTGCATTTAATCTTTAAACAATGTTGCACTCATTGCTCTGTCAATTCAAAATCTCATCATGGTCTCATCGAAGAAAACAGATAGTGGCATTTCCATTAATGATTACAAATGCGAAGTCTGACAGCGCATTGTTACATATAGTTTGTGATATAGTTACCCTGTGTTTAACTTCTATGTGCTTTTCTGCTTATCGCAGTGGGGTGGTAATATTAGTGCTCTTTTTTTAATAATAATAATAATAATAATAATAATAATATTTTACGATGTCTGTGTTGCTTAGAATGATTTATAGAAACAATGCTGGGAATTCTTTAAACAATTTTAAAGTTTTGGCAAACAAGGTTGTTTTCAATTTGTGCTCACACTAAAGTGATATGTCATTTAAAGTCTCTGATGCGGTCTGTACTATATATGAAGGGTCTCCCTGCTTTTCTTCCCAGATTTATCTCCAAAGAACTGTGTACAGTACACATTGCCAAGACAGGCTCCAGGTTTCACTTCAGACATTTGACCAATTAACACTTTCTAGCAGAGGAACTTCCACACAACATTACTTCCACTGGGCCCCTCACCACAAGAAGGATGGTGAGAAAACTGGGGCTGTTTAGTCTGGAGAAGAGGAGGCTGAGGGGAGACATTGCTCTCTACAGCTACCTGAAAGGAGGGTGCAGCAAGGATGGTGTTGGTCTCTTTTCTTAGGTGATAAGTGATAGGAAGAAAGGCAATGACCTCAAGTTGTACCAGCAGAGGTTTAGATTGGATATCAGCAAGAATTTCTTCACAGAAGTTGTGGTTAGGCATTGGAAAAGGCTGCCCAGGGAAGTGGTGGAGTCCCCATCCCTGGATTTATTTAAGAGAGGTGTGGATGTGGTGCTTAGGAACATAGTTTAGCAGTGGTTGGGTGGATGGTTGGACTTGATGATCTCAGGTCTTTTCCAGCCTAAATGATTCCACAATTCTATGATTACTTGACAAAGCAGATCTACATATCTACAATCTACATATCTACAATCATTATTCGTTTTTAGTCGTGCAGGCAAACATGTGCCTTCCAATTTTTGTTTCACTTTTCTCCAGGAGTATGTCTATGAATTTTAATCGCCTTTTTTCTTGGCTGATGTTTTATATAGTTGTTGTTTCACTTGATTTATTCCATGAGGTTTTTGAATACCTGCCTAGCTGATTTTTGTACTTTCGCAAGTTTTGGTTGGTATTTAAAATAATCTTTCAAGATTTGCACTGAACAGTAATATCCTCCAATATAAGTTTTCCCATGTTAGTCTTCCCTTTACTCATTTCCATGGCCTTTTCTGTCACCTTTCACCATAAAGGAAAGCAGGTCTCCTTCACAGTACAACAGTACATCCTGAGAAAACAATTTCTTCACAAGACCATTTGCAAACTCATCTTCTACCCTTTTCTTATGCTCTCTTTATTGAACTATTTTTCTCAATGACTACATTTCAAAGAACTCTCCTGGGGATTGGAGGATTTTCCATTCATTCTCTAAACAGATTACCAGCAGCTGTTTACATGAAATAATCATATACATACATACATATATACATATATAAAATCAATTTTACATCTTAAAAACTTATTCCTTTATTTACTAATGCTTATTCAACATTTTTTCCTGTTTCATAGTGAAATAAAGACCTTTAATAAAATAAAAACAAGCATACAAAAAGTGTACTTATGAATGGAGTTTCAGTATCACAGGAAAGAGTTTCCTCTTCTTTTCCACAGCAATAGTAGCAAGACTTTTTCACTCTCTTCAGTTGGAAAAGACACCATTACCTAATGAGAGGGCACTTACAAGAATTCTACATTCCTACTGCTAACTTAAATCTGCCAAGACTGGCTTGCTTCTTCACTATAATTTCACTGCCAGAATCCTCCTGATTTTCTTTCCAATTCTTCTTGAATCTATGGTGAGAACAAATGTAGAAAAAGGAGCATAAGGAAGATGCTTCAGCCTTGCTAAGATTTGGCTTAATCATTGTAAGTTTTCCTTTTTTTTTTTTTTTTTTTTTTTCATTCACCTTCCTGCTCCTTCTCCCCAAAAGTACGAGTTTGGGTTTTTGAATCTTTGTCTACGTTTGAAAATAGTTCAGGTCAGCTTTAAGATCCTCATAACAACCACAAGAATTAGAAACTTTCTTTGTGTTCCTTGAACTGAAAATCAACTTTGCTAGTCTTCTGGCCACCCTTCAAACGTAAATGATACTCATCACACTACAAATAGTTTTGCAGAAGAGAATGAAAATTGAGTCTTACTGGAGCTCAGCTGCAGTGAAAGTAGAGACTGCCATTTTAGTAGAACTCTGATGTTTTACCATGATAGTATTTAACATCTGCATGTTAGCAGCGCTGAAAATACAGAGTCCACCTTTCGTCCCATAGATTTGGACCACGTGAAGTGTTGCTGTCAAAGGCATACTGCATTTTTAGACTCAAACAATTTCATATAACCATAATCCTCTGTAATGTTACATAAATAGAAAGATACAATAGTAAAATTAAGTTGCAGACACTTTTAAAAAGCAAATGTGCTCCCAATATTAAATGTCTGTTAATTTTTCATTTCAGACAGAGTATTTTTAACCAGTAGAAATACAAGTGAAAGTCATGGGAGTAGAACAGAAGCAGAGTCCCCAGAGACATTTAAATAACAGGAAGGTAAAATATTACTCGAACTGGATATTCTCAGTTCACTTGGAAGATGAGAGCCACATATTCAACCTATGTAAATAAGCATAATTCACATTAAGTCAATGACACTACCACCATTTACACCAGCTACAGTTCTAGCTCAAGATATGTTCCCCAGTTTGTTTATCATATACAGATAAAGCCTCCTAATGTGCATTTGTAACAGGAGGTAAAAATCAATAGACACTGTGACACTAACTACACACAAACACTGATAATGCTATATATATATACATATATATATATATTATTTTTTTTTCTGCCTGGAAGCACTTAAGAGAAAAGGAAAGCACTTAAGAATATTAATCATTTGTGGACCATTTCATTACACTACAAATGTTATGGTGAAGTGACATGTGAGCAGCTTGAAACTATTGCATATTATACAATGATTTACCATAACTATGCTCATATTCTATTTCATTACTCTCTGCTTACATAAGCATACATTTTTAAAAGGTTTACAATGTTTGATTTGTATTTAAAAGAAAAATCAAAACAAAGCATATGTCTCATTGTATTTTCGTGTCAACAGTACTATCACAGCCGAAAGATTTGTGCCCAGTGTTTACTGGATGGTGTCACACGCTACTTTAGCTTACAACATCGTTTAGCTGCCAGAATCAGTCCTTTTTATCTAGGTGCCATTGTCCCAGAAGTAAAACAGCTTCAGCTATGTCAATCATTCTGTGCCCGCCTATGGTTGCTTGTCTGTGATGTCCAGGCAATTTGGTCAGAGCCACCTCTTTGACTTTGCTGCTGGACATCAGCAAACTCCACACAAATTCCACTTAGACAAGATTTCTGAGTCAGATAAGAAAGGTACAAGTGTAACATGGGGTCCTTATTTGTAATAGAAGCAATACTGGAGTTTGCTGTGCCAGACAATAAAAATACTATTTTCCCTGGAGAAAATGCTAGCTTTAGACAAAGGTAACTCGTGCACTCATTTCTACAAATCCAGTTCATCAAGTATCTTTTTCTGCACTGCTCTCCAACTTATCCCTGCCTAATGCTGATTCTCTGTGCACACTGTCAGACAGACATGCCTTGGTGAGGAAACGACTCTACACACTGAACAGTATTTAACAGGGAATTGGAAATATTCCCTCTTTGCTTGTCAGTCTCTTCAGTCTGACGGGCCCTGTGTGCTCTTGGATTTTAATTCAGTAATTAAGGAACAGCAGTTGGAAAGATGTATGGTAGTCCATTCAGAGGTTTTACCAAGAAACTAAAGAGGTTGCACACATTAACTGAATTACTGAATATCTCTGTTTGTCCTTTTGCACATCTAGAATCAGTTTCAATACAGCTACATTGCCCGCTTGTTCAAACCTGCCTTAATTTGCCAGGCATAATATGAAATGCAAGAGTGCTACATTACTACAGTACACAATTATTTTACTTATTTTTTTAAGAATTGTGTTGAAAAGAATACTGTGCATACAGGAATGTAAGAATCATGCAACAGAAAAATGTCCCATGCAAAAGAACTTGCGCAAGAAGGAAATCAGTGCTGTGGCATAATATTACAGATCAGGGATGGGGTGATTTGTGTTCTTTCTTCTGTTCAGCTCTTCAGTTTCAGCATCTGGAAATCTTAAAGGTGATGGATGAAGTCCTGCTATTCAGGTTTGCTGTCATGGCTGAATGGAAAAGTAGACTTTAAAAATTTGGTTCTCCATCTAAACTGATACTGAGAAGCTAACTAATTTGGCTCACAGTTTAAGAATTGAAATCTCTATCTGTGTCTCACCTTTGGTATTTAAAATGAACATACCCCATGTGGCATTACACCACTGCTTCTAACAGAGGGGTAAAAATCAGTGTCCAAAGTGTAAAGAACTGAAATTAAAAAGCTTACTGGAAAAGTGGAGGTACGTTGCACAATGGCATATATTTAAACATAAAATAATTTTCATTTCAGTTCAGTTACACAGCTTTATAGTCCAAGAGAACCCAGAACACACAGGAAGTGAACAAAACACTTATTTTCTCTATCTGAAGGTCAAGCTGAAATAACCTGACTCTCATTATTTTGTTTTTAAGAACCTCCTTACCACCCCTAAACTTCCCAAGCAAACAAAAAATATTGTACTTTTGTGATTTTTTATTGCTAACATCTTATTTACTTTCCAATATCATGAACATGAGCAGCTCCTTGAATGAGTGCTCTCTAAGATTCCATTTGATTACACTTCATTTCACAGATATTTTTTAAAACAGTAGTGATATAGTTTCAACATCTGTTATTTTTCCTGATCTCTTGAAGATTCTGTTGAATGAACAGGGTGCATGACAACGGAAAGCCAGGGTGACAGGCTTAGATTGAGCTAATACAGCAACAATACTATAATTAGTCAAGTACTAACAGCAAAACACACTTGTATTGAAGCCTAGAAAGAGCTGAAAGTAAAAGGAAATCCCACAACAATACATAGGTTTCATAATAGTAAAGAATGTTTTAATGAAAGAATAAACATCCAACATACATTCACATTTCATGTGAAGTGCTCTTGGCTGCTAAAAGTCAAGAGTCCTTCACATGAAAGTAACATGTTTCTAACTCTTTCAGAGATGATCGACTGAAGGAGCCTTATTAATAGCTATACAGGGCTGTTGCATTGTCCTTCTGAGTCAT
Source organism: Anser cygnoides (assembly GCF_040182565.1). Classification (NCBI taxonomy): domain Eukaryota; kingdom Metazoa; phylum Chordata; class Aves; order Anseriformes; family Anatidae; genus Anser; species Anser cygnoides. Next base: position 26,165,125 of record NC_089877.1, on the reverse strand, counting down.
CTATCCACTTGAATTATTCTCAATTGAGATATAAGTCTGCATTTCCCTGCTGCTGCATTAACCAGCCTGAACACAATGGGTTGAATCCTCAGCTGGGGAGAAGCTTCAGAAGCCAATGTACACCAGCAAAAGGCCCATAGCATTCAAAAGGTAGCATTTGGTTAGCTGTAACTATAGTTATTTAAATACAATTCACTTTTCTGGTATAAATTTTAATGCTTTCTGCTGTTCCCTCTCAATGCTGAGAACACTTTCACACAAGTGTGAAATAAATGGCACAGAAGGACCACATGAAGTAATAAACATGATACATTTTACCTGGAACAGAAGGTACCCCATAGAGAATTTGTCAGAAATGCATCAACAGTGAGATGATAAGAAACAGCTTCCCAGAAACTGATCATAAAGGGGGCAAACAGCAGCCCTTTTCAACCCTCTGCTCTTTATATTCCCCAAGACAACTTCTCACTGGTAAGTATGCCATTTTAACAGAAAAGAAGAAGCTGGAGTCACTATGTTATATGCAGGTGACAGTTAAGTACATTTATACCCATTAATTCTGACTTTTTGGTGCTTTCTTGTCATGACTGGTTCTCAATTCATTTTTTCTCTTCTGGTTAATTTTAAGTGTCATGAATCGAAGGCCAGATGTTCATCTATTAGACCTCAGTTTACTGCAACTTCAACCAAACAACACCAGTTTATTCTACTCAAAAGGAAGAGACACCAGACAGGCAATATATGTGAAGTTTATAAATAATCTAGATATGAAGTAGCTAGCACTTTCAGTTGTAAGGACATATAAAGTGGCAGAAAGGAAAAAAAAGAAAAAAAAGTCATCATTTTTCTTTCGCCATTTGCATTAATAAAGAATATTCTGACAGTCAATCAAAGTCACTGAAAATACTAAAGAAGTTTTCCCACACAGTGGAACATTGCAGGGAATTAGTAAGGGTAGGTAAGAAAGCTGAAAAAGAGGCCAAAAAAGGCCTTCTCAGGAGAAATATGATAATCTGTGCACATCCAGCACCTGGCTTCAGCATCCTAAGCCCAGAGGCAATATGTAGGGCACAAGCATCCACAATTCTTGGTTACAATGGGAAGGGAGAAGAGAAAGCTACATACCAGTTGTAAACTCCAAGATCAATAGCTGTCCATAACTTCCCTTCTTCCCTGAACATTTCCTAAAACGTTTTGAGCTTTCAATGAAAATAAAATCAAACAAATACAGACTTCTAAGATATATATTATTTTTTCAGAATTGATCTTTTCATCTTCCAGTTTTTATTGTGGCTTTTTTTTTTTTTTTGAGGAAATCAAATGTGTTTAGGAAAAACAGAAAAAAAATCCCTTTCAAAAAATTGTTAGGAAGCTTTAACAGCACTAATAATAAACTTTAATACTCCAGTCACACACTGCTTTTTCCACTAGGTTCTTACCATATCAGCTGAACAGATGAAAGGGCCAAGTCAGTAAGTCTAGCATTTCTCTACATGAAAACACTTCATTTTCTTGCCTAAATAATATTACCTTAAATGAGATGCATTGTTGGGAATGGCAACAAACTGATGTCTACAGCAGATTATTTTCCATTCTTTCTCCAAGTTTTACGGCTCCTGCCTACAGCACAGATCTATGGGAAAAGTTTCCCATCATTAACAAGATTGCTGCAACATTATTAAATGCATCTTACTATAACCTATGTTCTCATAGCTCTTTACACTATAACCATGGTATAGCTCAGAGCAAGGTTACTATTAACAGCCGGAGAATACTGGATTTGTAAATGCAGTAGTGTTTTTCACTCTTGCTGTTGATAATGGTAGAACAATAACAAGATTATTTTTTTCACTGAAAGCTAGACTACCTAAAAATAATACTTAACAACAGCTGATTCAATGCCTTTTTCAAGTCTTAACCTTACTGGCATTGCAATTGTTTTTAAAACAAGTCTTCTATTTATGGGTACAATGTAATGTATGCTAGAAATATCACGTGCCTGGCCTACGTTTTAATTTAGTTCAGCACTCCGTTCCAGTTCATGAAGGCTTCTAAGTGTTTCAGGAAATGTGTAAAAAGTCCTGTGATAGAAAGCTATAGAAGAATTTGCAAGCAAGGAAGATTCTCCCTAACTGCAGTGAAAGTGGCGCATGTTCTGAGATATGCAGATCTTTTTATTTCTCCAAAATATTTCAATTTTCTTTTCTTAACCTTTTATATCCTCTCATTTTTAAATAATTTCAAATTACATAATTTCAAATAACTATGTCTAGATAGTAAATTAATCTAAATAAATTTTAAACAAACAAATCTCAAACACTTTGGAAGATAACAGGTGCTTTTACTATAACTTCTTTCTTTGGTAGAAAAGCAGAGAAGATATTCAGTTATATCCCTTTTTTTATCTGTAAATATATGGTATTATTATGTTTATAATATTTATATTTCAATATTTATTTTATATGTTTTCAAAAAGTTTTAAGATGTTTTGAAAATCCACAGGCATATTCTAGAATTGACCAAAAAAATTAGTCTACAAAAAGAGAAGGAATGAATATCCCCAGAGATCCATATTACTAAATTTACAAAACAATCACACAGAAGAAATAAAATGAAACAAAGTTAAGATAAACTACAGAAATTACTTTTCAATAATTGTGTCATTTTTACCTCAAAATGAAAAAAACATATATATATTAAGTAAGACTTTTCTGTCTGTAACTTCAATGCACATATTTTGTAGAGTATTTTTATTTTCTAGGGAAAATAGCTTTTACAATTGCAAAAAGTGCATGAAGATGAAAATATGGCCCAAATTGCATGTGAATTCTTGAGATTAGTGCATCATTTCATGGACTGTTGAACCTGTATTTCATATATACATGTTTTGTAGCAAAGACAGAGCAGCTCCATGTTATATTCTAAATATTCAAAGTGTTTGCATGGATAGTGATCTTCCTAACTTCTATTAAATACAATCACAGAGTCACAGAGCTGAAAGTATAAAATGGAGCTTTCATTACTGTTTTCTACCAGAAGTTCTTGGTGCTAGTCATTCTATGGTATTGCACTTACTTCCATGGAAATAATTTTCCATACAAGAAAGCACATGTCCTATTCAAACACTTCCCATGAATTTTCTTGTTTCACAGATAACAATTAGGTACCTAACTCCCTTTTATTTCATTGACCAGACTTATTGAAAAAATTGGGTGAATCTTAGAAAAATCTTCATGCCCTAATACGATAATCTGTTTAGTGTGATTGAATTCAATTGCAGGAGAAGGAAGAAAATAAAGGTGTTTTTTAACTAATCTGGACAAACATAGCAAAATGCTGTTGAAGAGAAAATAGTCTGTAGCTTTTGCATGCTTCTACTGGCCCCAGAAAAGACTAATCTTATACCAATAGATTTATATTAGTATAACAACTTGTTGGGAAATATTTTTTTATTTCTAATGAAAGAACGAATGGCTTTGTTTCTCTTAAATATACATTTCACTGTACACTAGCTAAAGGACTAATTTTGAAGGCCATGAAAAAGAGGTGCAGAACATCTGCATGGGAACCTGGTCTCTCTCTCTCTCTCTCTTTTTTTTTTTCCTAATTTGCATTATGTGCAGTGGAAATATAGTACAGTGGAAGGTTTCCTTCTGGGAAAATGAGCAAAGAGTCTGTAAGTTTGTATATCCAAAGGCTATTTTAAGAAGGTTGCAGTGAATGGGTGCATTCTAAGACCATCTGAGAATAACCCCAGCATGAATTAAACATGAGAAGTAGTTGTTTAAAGTTTTGCTGGTATTGCAACAGAATGTGAATGATTGCTGAGTAAAGTATAAAAGGACAGCAGATTATTAAACACAAGCAGTCTGGCTAGACCCCAGAAAAAAAATACTAAACCTTATGAACAACAACAATACAGGCAGATGGTAGTGGCTGGAAAGCACTTTCTATTCAGTGATACGATGTTTATAATACTGCTATTTATACTTAATGCAACTCAGAACTTATAATGCTTTGGCTCTGTTGTGTTTCCTTGTCTTCATCGTTTGATTCTTTTTCTTTTACTATTCTGTACGTATAAGTAGCTGGTAAAAAAAAAAAAAAAAAAAAAAGAACGATCTACAGGTTACAACATTAAAACTGAATTATTTCTCACGTCTTGAAAGAACATAAATTGATTACACGGGTAAGAATAAGACTATCTTACAACTTCAAAACGATCTTGCATTTCCCGTGATTAAATCTTTCAAAATATTAAGAAACCCTCAGTATGTTGGGATTTTTTTTTTGTTACATCTGAAAACAGAGAGACATTCATAGCTGGCTATGAAGCAGAGGTACCCTTATACATGTTTGAATAGAGTCAGTGATATGAGGAGATGTAAAAACTCACTACAAAAAGAAGTGTGTCCCCTTACAGGCAACAAAAGGAATAAAAACATGTATGTTTCTGTTGCTATTAAAATAATAACAATAATAATGTTTAGAAGTATTAAAAAAGGATGAAGTGGAAAAGTATTTGCATATTAGTTCCAAGACTAGAAAAAATAATAACATGTCGTTATACATGTACTGTCTTTCTCATAGGTATTACAAATTCATCACAAATACTCAATTACCCAACACACTCTGACCAGTGTATTAGTTGCTGTTAATTTCTTGTTGCATCTTGAGAGAGTTTATTCTAATTTTTATAAAAGAATTCTAACATTAAAATTTAATGATAGCTTTCTAAAAGAAAATGCAAGTGCATCGCAGAAATTTGCATGCGCAAATCCTACCCAAACTGGGTCAGAACTCATCAACTCCTTAAAGGTCTTCTATTGCATTGGAACACCAAGAGACATATTATAATCTTCTCCAGACCCAAAGTGTGGAGGCAGAATATGAAATATCCCACTGGTGACAAGCGACAAGGGGAATACCTTGACATCTGGCTCTAGATGCTTCCCCAGGTAGGAGAGCTGGGACTAGACAGAATGTGACACAAGGAGAAGAAAGGAAAACAAGGTCCTCTGGATTTCTTCACATTAATGCAGATCTTGTGTTGCAGCTGGATAGGTGAGCAGGGAACAGATATTAAGTCCAGTGTTTCCTTCTGCCTGCAACAATATCAGTAACAAATAAAAATAAACCCAACAGAAACTGGAAAAAAAAATAAAAATAAAAAAAGGATGTGATACTCAGGAGAAGAAAAAATAAGGAAATTACTCTCCTCCCTTACCATCCCAGTCTCTAAATTTTGGTGATGAGGCTCTGCTCTGCCTTAATGCATTTTTCCAGGGTACCACAACTATTTGCCGAGTTGTAATCACACTAAACTGAATACTGTTAACTGTTTCTACAGTAAGCTATGTCAAAATAATGACAGCACTGAATTTATAACTCATTCTTATAGAGCATCTGATATTTATAAGCAAGGCTTAGATGAATTCAAATTCTCTATATTTAACAATCAAAAAGATTTTGTTATGTGTAATGTGCCATATAGTATGAATCACAGATTAAATTACAGATGCATGTGGCATACAGTTTAGAGTAGTCACTGCAACAATAAGTCTATGCTCACTTTTTATGATCAATCAAAATGAATCACCAATCCACTAAATTTCAAATTCTAGCATATAGTAATATTGTAATTAAAGTAGGCTAATTAACATTTTATCCTCATAGTAAGAATGCTTTTGCTCTGTTTATGTGAGGTTATATATACATCTTCTGTAGAACATCTGCAAGATCTCTTTTTAAATTTAATCTTTGTTTAAGGATATTTTCAGTAAGAAATATCAAATTGCTTTATAAGGAATAATTTAACAAATAAAAAAAAAAGTCTTTTGAGGAACAAAGAAAAATTATACTCTTAACTAACTCCTACCTCCTGCTCCAAGAAAGATAATTGTTTGCAAACCATATATTTGATATCTAAATCTTGTTCAGTGGCTTTCATTCATGATTGTAGATTGATACAGTCCTCTCTGAAAAATATATTTATCTTTTGCAACACTCATCAAACACTAAATACCTAACTAGGTTGCAAGAAGAATCTTTAATTCCATCATTTTGCTCTGGTAATTGCTTTTGCTTCCTTATGTTTAACCAGAGTAAATGAACTATAATTTTAAATTTCTCTTGACATTTGCTATCTGACAGTGTGTAAAACACGAACAAGGTGGTGAATGCTGAAAAAGGTAACTGTAACAAGAAGATATTAAACTACAAGAGTATAGTTTAAAAGGCTGATGCAAATTCAGAAAACACTGTTAGGATTTTATCCCTGAATCAGTTTATCAGTACAGAGGTGCCATATTTTCTATTTGAATATTTGAGTAGTAACAAAAAAGTCATTTTCAAATAAAGTGGAAATTTCAATATGATTAGAAAAAAAGAATGTGTTTACTCCATCTCTTGCTGTTAGATTCGCACACTGTGAACAAGCAAAAATTCTTCAAATCAAGGAGCATGTGCTTCTTGTCTCTGCAGAAGACTGTGCATGTTAAAATACCCATTGCTGACATAACACATATCATAAGAAGTTAAGCATTCTGTTCTGATTGACTTTTTTGCCTTTAATTTCAGAGGACTTATGTATAGGTCTCTTGAAAGACATAAAGTGTTGAGGGTCTGAGACTGGAAAGCCTTTGTCTGTGTACTCAAAACCACCTGTATTCATAAGTTTTGAACACTGTCACCTGCATATACAGTTGCCAGAATTTACACTTGCAGACTTTATTGGGCCAGGTGTTCTCACACAAAAAGGGAAGTTCTGCAAAGGTACCTCTGAAATCAAGAAAAGAGAGGTTTACGTGTGAGGGTTTTAAATGCTGGCAACAGGCACAGTGCTATGTAGGGTACTAAAGAATTATCTTCACAGAATCTAAAAAACAGGAAAAAAATCCACTTTTGTAAATATTACTTTTGTACTAAACAGCCTATGGTTTTCAGCAGGTCTTATTTTGGGGAGGGAGGAGGAAGGGGGAGGAGGGAAAAGGTTGATTAGCACTTTGAAAATGAATGAAAGAATAAATAATTAAAATAAATACTAACTACTTTTTCCACCAGCATCTGTAAACAACCTTTTTAACAAGTTTGAATGTATTCTGCTTCCAACTGGGCTGAATGTTTACTGCTTGATTTTAAAACACAGTACCTAGGGATTACATTCTTTTCAAAGATACGAATGTGTAGCTTCCACCCTCTTGAACAGAGCCGGTATACAGAGTGCAGAATGTACTCTAGAGAATCACGAGGATCGTTTTATGTCTTTACTAGAGGTTTGCAACAACCAATAAAATACTTTAAATCAGTCTTAGCAGCATAGATGAAAAAGATAAGATCTGGATATTTACAAAGCCTCAAAGAAAATGACCTAATTTGACCAATGGTAGTGTAATTATGCTCCATACATAGTTAGAGAAGACAGCAGGCATTTTCTGAAACTAGGTTATGGACTACTTGGACTACTATTACTAATTAATATTGTCCTTCAGGCAATGAAGTTCTTATGTTGTATTTTTTTTCTAGGTAAATATTCATTATTAATGTTTGGAACTGCTTAGTCTATACTGAACTCATTTTTAGATAAACAAATGGTATCTACATTACATTTTTACTAAGATCTTCAAAGTCAATATCTCTTTGTGTTGCATGCACAGAACAACTGTGGAGCATGATTTTGTTGTTAAATAATATATGTTATTCATAAACTGAAGAATTCATATGATAATTAAGGTTCTATACATGCTGCATATGAGGAAGAGAAGTCTTAGAAGTGTGGGAAGTTTGTATGAATGAATGAGAGAGGAGACAAAAAAAGCTGGAAATGATCTGCTGGAAATGTCAAGGAAGCCAAGTTTTATTTTAATAAGAATTAAACAAATATTCATCTTGCTTTTTCAAGATGAATATAGGAAAAAATGTATCCCTTAAAGATATAGAAGAGTCCCTGTATGATAAGTTCCTGAAGTGATAAACACTGCTGCAACCTAGAGACGGATGGTTCACAGGGTATTTTGAAAAAAAACATGTCAATATTTAGTAGGTAAACATGAAGGCTCGTGTAGTTTATGGACCTGAACTAACCTATGTTAAAGGTAGACATTAAGCTGCTCAGGCCATATCACCAGTAGATTTTCCAGCACATAAGTCACACTGAAGTAGTGAGGAACAATTCTTTCACTCAGGTTTCCAAGCACAATCTAAGTATAGTTTTCAAGGTCCTAAGTTACTGACCAGATCGCCATCCTTTACAAAAAAAGTCAGGACCACCATCTGTTGCTTAAGGCCTCCTCCTTTTCAGGGTACCAAAACTGAGTCTCATATTCCCAAACCCAAAGGAAACTTGACCAGATCAAAGCTTAATCCTATAGTAGCTGCTTACTAGCTCCCAGTCTTTCATCTCCTGAGCCATTGCTTACTCTTTCACAAATTAGAGAAGGCAGGAAACACAACCCAGCCCTTCCCTTTAGGGGCCAGCCCAGACATTGCACTTCAAAAAGCAGAGAATTCCTGTGCTTCATCCTTCCTATTTTCCCCTAACTGTCAGTGTGTTTTCCCACACCATTCTTACCCAAGCATCTCAGGAGCATGTCCCATGACCTTGAGTGCAGCTAACAGAGGCAGCCAACACACAGAGTAGCTTGTGCAGCAGTTTCCAGGCTCTGCTTCTAGATCTTGTAGATCATCTGGGAACATCTTCAGGTATCATTATGGAACTCACGTAAATTCTTTGAAGAAACTAAGGGTACCTTCTGCTTCTAGGAAAGGATAGCTATGGGGGGCTGTCAATTCAAGAAAGCTGTAGCTGCTTCCAAGCAGCTATTTTTGATCAAAGGATATTTGAGCTCACTTGTTCAAACACTCTTTGATGTGGTGGTGGTGGTGGTGTACTATAGGGTATGGTTCCCAGAACCTGCTGGGTGCCAGCATATTGGAGGCCTCAACTCAGAGCTCCAGGAGAATGAAGATCTCCAGATCTGGGGCCTCCCATGGAGTCTGGAGAAAAGAGAGGGAGTCCTTGCCTGCAGGAAGCAGTCCTGGTGGTGAGTTTGTGTTGCCAAATAGATGAGCTGTCAGAGGAGGTCAGCAGGTTGAATGTACAGAGTTGGAGATAAGGAAATAAGGATTGGCCAGATCTTCTCTGAGACCTTGCAGGTACAAAATCCTCAGCCCTTCAGTATGCTGGGGAAGGGGCAGACAAGGTCAGTCCTTCCTGAATTGGGAAATGGAGACCCCTATGATGGCAAAGACTGGAAGTTTTATGACTCTTAGCACTAGGATCAAAGTTAGGGAACACTCCAACAAGCTGGATGTACACAAGCCATTAGTCCTAATGGGATGAACTCAGGATTGCTAAGAGAGCTCACTAGTGTCATTAGAAGGCCTCTCCTGATTATCTTTGAAAGGTTATGGCAACTGGTGAAGGTTTCTGAGGAAGGAAAGAAAGCAAATGTCTCTTCTATATTCAAGAAGGGTAAGAAGAAGGACCTGGGGAACTACAGGCTGCTCTACCTCAGCTCAGTCCCTGGGAAGGTCATGGAGAAAATCACCTGGAAGCTGTTGCCAAACATATTACAGTCAAGCAGATGACTGGGAGTAGTCAGCAAGGATTTGTGAAGGGGAACTGATCCTTGACCAACCTTATACCCTTATACAATCAGATGATTAGCTCAATGAATAAGCAGAGACTGGTGGATGTAGTTTATCTTGGCTCTAAGTACAGCTTTTGACATTGTATCCCATAACATCTTAATTGACTGACTGAAGTGGTCAGTGAAGTGGATTGAAAGCTGGTTTTATTTCTGTGCTTGGAGGGTTGTGGCCAGCATTACAAAGTTCATCTGGAAGACAGCCACTAGTGGTACACCCCAGAGGTCAGTGCTGGGGCCAATACTGCTTAAAATCTTTAATGACCTGGATGATGAGGCAGAGCCTGAGCAGGTTCACCCATGATAAAAAACTGGGAGAAATGGTTGATAAGTCAGAGTGCTGTGCTGCCATTCAGAGGAACCTTGACAAACAGAAGGAATGGGAAGACAAGAATCTCATGGAGTTCAACAATGTGAAGTACAAAGTCCTGCACATAGGCAAGAGTAAACACATGCACTGGTATAAACTGGGGAACAACTGACTGAAAGCCAGCTTTGTAGAAAAGTCCACGGGAGTGCTGGTGAACAACAAGATGACCATGAGCCAGCAATGCATTTTTGCACAATGAAGCCCCCCTGCCCTGAAGTGGGGTGGGGGTGGGTACAGGTGCAGGCAGATCTTATCAATGCATATAAATGCCTAATGAGGGAGAATAAAGAAGATGGAGCCATACTCTTCTCGGTGGCATCCAGTGAAAGGGCAAGAGGCAATAGGCACAAACTGAAACATAAGAAATTCTATTTAAATACTTTTATGATGTGGATGATCAAACATCACAGAAAGTTCCCTGGAGAATTTATAGAGTTTTCATACCTGAAAACATTAAAAACTCAATTTACAAGTTCCTGAGCAACCTGCTGTAATTGATCCTTCTTTCAACAGGGTGGGTTAGACTAGATGATCTCTGAGTACATGTTCTAACCTTAATCATTCTGTGATCCTGGTATGAAGCACCTACCACTTCTTTAAAGTAAGCTGATGTGTTTTACAGTGGCAGTTTTTGCTTAGCGATGAAGTCACAGCTGGGATGGCCATCGTGTCTTTCACTAACCATTTCCATCTTGCTCTTGGTGAGGGTCAGTGTTGTAATTGTAGATTTAGATGGTTATCAACACCTTACTAAATGAAAAAATTCAAATGAAAAGAACTGAAACAGCTGTCTTAACCTACTCTTTTTCTTGATTTAATTTCTCCTAGTTTTTATAAATGGAGGAAATCTACCTTAACATTCTTATACTTTTTATAAATTTCCAGCAGATGGTGAGAGTGGGTGTGTGTTTGATAAAAACCACATAATCTATTTGAGAACAGCGCTAAAAGAATAGTGTTGCAAACACCTAAAAAGCCTTAGGTTAAGTAATCTTACTCTTAAAAAGATCATATGGGTGTTTTATTGGTTGAGGAGTGGAATGTTTAAGCTAGAAAAGTGACATTATCATCATTAAAATTATTTTATTTTAATATAACAAGCAGTACCATTTTGAATGGGATTTGAATATTTCATGAAGCCCCGTGTTATTGAGGGATATATTCTACTTATCGTCTAAAAATCAGTCATTTTAAGAAGAGAAGATTATCTATTACCTTATTACTAATAATAGTAATTACTAATTATTGTTACTAATAGTAATTGGGCAAAAAATTAAATAATTTTTTTTTTTAAATGTAAAAATGGGCAGATTGCCTGATTGGCACTAAAGTTGTGGCTCTGATATCAACCTTTCCGGGAGTGATTGGACCCTCCTTGTATTAGTTATACACCTGAAATATGAAAGAATTCTATCTGCACAAAGGCTAGAAAACATTATTTTCCTCCTACTGTTACCTTAATTATCAGGCTGGTAATAAATTTGATTTCTATTTCATTTTGGTTTGTATAGATGTGAGGATCTTTCCTTACTTCAATACTGTATGTAATACAAAATAGATAAAGTTTATAGATAAAAGTTCAGAACTTGAGGTGTTTAGAGGTTGATGTATGCAATGTGCTGCATATCACATGGTCCATACTGTAGTTCCCTACCATCCTCATATCTTAGCTGAGGTTTGCTTCCCACTATAAACACCCTGAACAGTTTATTCAAAGGGTTCACAAGTCAAATATACTGTCAGTGCTTCCAAGATTTGGGTTTGCTAAAGTAATAATCCTGTCTCTTCGCGTCCTTTCATACATATATTAGCAATCAGGTTACGTGGAAGTGGGTAGAAAAGAAGTGCTGGAGAGGTAACTTCAACCCAAGGGACTACCAGAGGTAGCGTGCGGAATCTGTGAAGAAAAATACACTATATTAGTAGGGCCAAGAAGAAAAGTGGACATTTTGGTAAGTTATCCAATATCATCCCATTCTAGTTTTGTCAAACTCATAACATACAATAACCAGTTAAGATTCAAGTAAGGTATATTTCAACAGGCTTTTCTTATACTTTATAAACAGTTCATTCAGAAAAGAATGCCAAGGGAGCAAGCCTGAAGTGTTATTTATCTATCACTTGCTGGTGGGTTAGTGTTTTGAGCTATGTGTGTGATAAGGGAAATGATACAAATTCCATCCTTAATGAATTACCTGGGAGAAAAAACAGAAAATACTGTGGGAGGACAGAGGGAGAAAGGCTTTTTTTTTTTTTTTTTTTTTTGCTTTTTGCTTTTTTCTTTCAATACAGTGGCTCTCATAAACAGCAGCTGAAAAAGTTGGCTTTTGCCTTCCTGTATCTTCTTATTCTGTAGTGAGACATGTACTAAGAAAAGGCTTGGAAAAGGTTGGCTGAGTGAGTCGACTCTAGAAGTTGGAAAGAGACATGGGGAAAAACATCAAAAATAAGAATAGCAAGCACACTGAGAAGGGCTTACATTGAACAAACTGAGCAGATGAGGAGATGGAGGAGTGAGCCTTGACTGGAGCCAAGGAAAGACTTAAGGGTGAGGAGCTGAGGAGCTGTGGTGCCCAAAATAAAAGCTAAAGCTAGTGGAAGGCTTTATAGGGAGAATTGATCTGATCAGAGTGGAGAGATTTTCTTTACAGAATAAAATCACTTTCTGATTTCAGCTGCTGGGTTTTGTAGTTTTTTGTTAGTTTGTTTGTTTGTTTTTTTTCTCCCTCTCTCTCTCTGAAAGTGTTTTAAGGGTACGCTTATTTGCTGACTATTACAGATTTAAGGTTGTGTTTCTTTCTACTGTGTCCCTCCATCCATCAGTCAAGCAGCAGCAGTTGTGAGACAGAACCTGGGAGAGGGAAGAAAAAAAAGCAGTTTCCTCTTAGACAGCAGAAGGGGCAGCAAGAGGGGCATAGAACAGATGAGAAAACAGCCAACTCATTTACAGATTTTCTCATTTGAGGTTCTTGATACAAAAACATTCCTGGTTCTGATGTGCAGACTGAGGCTTGTCTATATATTTATAAAATTAAGTGAAGTGCAAATCACACTAGAAGATTTATGCTAACGGTGTTTCTAAAACACACCAAAATGAGTAGAATGTATCACCAACTGCTTCTTGCAACTATACTTGTTCCACAGAAACATTTTTAATAGTTAAGCAATTAAAATAACACAATGGTGCAGCAGCTCAACTTAAGCCTTCTGGATGCAGTGTAATGCCTTGCCACAGACTCCCTTAATGACCTTACTTACTTAGCCTTCTACTCCGCCAGTTCTCATAGGGATAACAGAGGCATCTCATTCAAAAACAGTGTTGCTGAAAACTCCTGCTTAGCTGTTTCTTAACCCTGAAGGTGCCTGAAGGTGCACACAAGCATGTTTCTTTGCAGTGTCAAAGGTTCTCTGTGTGCCAGAGAAGTTGTGATTTTATGGTGATTCCAAATTAATAGGACTGTGCAGCTTGTCACCAACCTTGTATTTAAGCCTGGCTGGAATACAGAAACAAGAGGGCTATCCACCTAAGACGGCTGGAAGGCTCCATCTGGTTCTGAGAGTGCATCTGGTATACAGACAGAAGAGTGATCCTCACCAAATGCAGCTGCAGCTGCTATTTTAAAATACAGAGAGAGGACATGCCCCCTTTATACAATAGTCCAGTGGCTAGGGCTCTTGTCAGGACGTGTGAAACACAAATTTAGTTTCTGTCTCTTCCTGAGGGAATTCAGCCTCTCATTTCCCACCTCTCAAGAGTCATTTAATCTCCTGCCTAGAGCTTATTTTGGGTGGGAACATTCTTCACCTCTTCTGTTGAAGCAGCGCTGCCATACAGGAAAAAATTCCAGAGCCACAGCCTGTGGAAGACAAGAAGGATGCCTAACTCCCACGCCTGCTTTAGGGAATCCCATTCACAATTCTGAAGCATACTGTGGGATGCAAATATCTCAACATTAGGCATTGGGTGTGTGTATGTGTGTGTGCATGCGCATGTGAAATTTTAGCTTTCTCAGTCCCATATTGAACCTGTTTTAATTGTACTTTACCTAAAAGAGCTGTCGTACAGATAAATAAACTGAGAGTTCAGAGACTGACGTAGTGAACACCGCATAAGTATTTTGAACAGAATGTGCATGTATGGGTTTGGATTTTATGATTCATGCCACAAAATTATAAATATGCATGTAAAAGTAAGTTACTGTTTATAAGAACTGCAATACCAATAAAAAGATACATTCATTAATAAAACATTTTGGGGGAAATCATGTGGATTGGACAATTTTCATAGAAAATGGAAAGTTAATATTTTAATTTAACCAGAACATTTTACAACAGAAGAAATTTGGATTAGGTATCGACAGGGTGTCACCTGATAAAATGTGTGGTGAAGTTTGAACAGCAGATGTCTCACCCAGGGACGCTTCCCTGAGGAAACAGCAGGAACCTCCTGTACACTCACTTTGCCTGGCATTCATCTCCCGACCAGCTGCCAATTTTAAACTATAGCAAGTCTCTCAGTTTATAGTCCTTTCAAGCTAAAATCTGTTACATTTGGGGAAAAATAGCAATACTTATGTAAATCAATAATTGCATTGTATGTAATACAGTAAATCCATAACATGCCTAGAGTGACACTAACAACATCATGCACGGGTGTGCTATCAAGCAATACATACAAAGCGATTCATATGCATTAGAGCCTGAATATGTCTTGTTCAAGTACTCATTTTGTTTGGCACAAACAGCCCTCTTTTTGCAACCCAGGAATAAATATCGCTTTGTTTCATTGCTTTTTTTTTTTTTTTTTTCTTCAATGGAACTATTTGCTAAGGCTAAATCCTAGCCTCCATTCATATCACAGCTCTGCCTACAGTTTAAATGTACTACACAATGACGATTACTGAAGTCTGCTATCCTTCATTCTGAGCTGCAGAACACTGGTCAAGCAGCCATGAAGAAATTGGTGAAAATCTGGTTTCTTCTTATTAATGAGATTTTCAAAATTAGAGGCAGATTAGAGATAATAATAGAAAAGAAAATGCTGCATTTCTTTGGAAGCCATCATGAATGGAGCATTAACTTAGCTACCCTTTCATTCTATATTCTAGTCTCCTGGACTTTTTCCCTCATTGGTGCTGGTTTTTGGTCCAATGTGTCACAACATGTTCCAGAGCTGAATACAGACACCATTTCTAAAGCTTTCTTTGATGCTTTTCTGGGTAAATCAAAACTGAGTGCATTCTTGTATTATTTTAAGTGAAACCACATGAAAGATGGCAACTTGATCATCCTAGCAAACTGAAAGATCTTATAGTCAAGACAGGTGCAGGTGGAGTCAATTGTTACTTCTGCCTTCTGATGCACACCCAAGCACTTCTCACTATCAAATAGAAATAGAACTTCCATTTTTTATGTTTGTTTTTTTTTTGTCCACCAGCATGTGTGAGATTTTAACTCTCAGTAAAAGAAGTCTGACCTGCAGCAGATTGAAACTGGCAGTGCCAATACATAGGGTCCACTTTTACATATGGAAATTATCATTCTTATGAGTTCTCCATGATAATAATAACTTTTAAAGAAATCAAAACTAGTAATGCATACATTTGGTACAATTTTACATAAAGGGGAGGAAACAGTGCTAAAAAGTGAGAGATTTGTCATATAATTTCTAAAGAAACCACAACTCAAATACCACTTCCGTATTGGAGATTGACAAAAAAGCCCATTTGTCTACATTTGTAATTTTGCTCCATTCAGGTAGTCTCATGCTTAAACAAAATTTAGAGCCTGGCCTCTGATTTCTAGTTCCCAGTTTGGGGACAGCTCATATTTTTTCTGTCATTTTATTTTTATGAGAAATATCTCTACTGCTCTTGGAATCCTGAGGGACCTCGGCCTCTCAACCACATTTTAAACATTCAGTTCTCCATCTTTGAAGCCTAGCAACATTGCTGTCATTTTGTTGGTTAAATGTTGAGTTACATCCCCACTAAATTTAGCCTCATTTCGTTCCATCTGAAACAAGACATTTCTACTGAAGAATTCACATTATCTCCTTCTCTTCCAACAGGAAGCAAGTATGGCATTATTGCACCACTTGTATTTGTAGCCATGTCCTCTGCCCTTAATACCTTTTTTTCCAAATCATACATTTACACTTTTTATTGCTATTACTATTTTTTTTTAATTTTATTTTCAATTGTGGTAATTAATTTATATCTGCCAAATAAATAGCATATTTACAACATACATTAAAACTGGAACTTATGATGAAACATTTATTTGTGAGAAAATGCAAGAAAAGCATCACCAACCTTTAAAAATATTGATTGTGTATACCATTTTAAAGGTCCTTTATGCACCTAATTCCCGCTGATGTCAAAAGCTCAGATTGCTGCCTAGGAACTTTTTACCCTCCATCCACTAACAGTGAAGGTGAGAAGCCTACATTTTTACACAATCCTGGTAATATCTTGTCCAGCAGAACCATTCAGATGGAAGGCTGTGGTGAATGTGACTTGCTTCACTTTATTTTAGAGTTAACATATTTTCTGGCAAAACATTTCACATCTTTTGTTGTTGTTGGGTGGTTTTTTTTGTTGTTTGTTTGTTTGTTTTAAATGCTTGAGTCTGCACTGATAAAATGGTGCTGAATCAAGGTAGGTTTGGACCATGATGCTCCCTTGGTTGAGTTTCACCCTTTCCTTGACAAAGTCTTAGAAATGCTAAGGGAATTATATCCAACAATTTACTACTTGGACCCCTGCCCTTCACTACTTATAAAAAAGCAGTGCTGAAATCTGTCTCCAATTTTGCCAAAGGTATTTGAGAGATAATGTCAGAGTAAGCTTGGTCACATTTTGATAATACAGGTGTCTCCGATTCCTGCCATGCTGTTTTAAGCATGGATTTTGTTGCAGTTATAAGATAGCTATGACTGATGATGTCTTAGTGATAGGTACAGACAGTGTTCATGCTGTCTTTGTCAAATCTAGTTTTTCCTACATCTAACCACAGGGTTTTGCTCATTAGCATGAGTTAGATTCTCTTACGGAACAATTTCTTTCCTCTTGGAGGAATGAAAGGTGTATTTTTTTATTTTTCATGGAGCATGACACATATCCTTCTACTAGGCTTCATCTTGCTTCATCCTCATCATAAGAAATTATTTAGGATAGGACAGGATAAGATAATTGAATGTCTGGTCTTCCCCTTCTGTTTCTATATTTCACCCCAAACATTTTTATTTTTTTTTAAGTAGAAAATGATAAAATTGTCCATTTGGATAGGATTTCTGGAGTCATTGTCTGGGCAAAGGATAATTCCAGGGAGTGTCTCAGAGTCCTAGACAAATGGCCACAGTTCAAAGAAGGTGATTTTGGTACACAGTAGTCACTGTCCATGCATTGTAGAATCATTTCTACATTGACATGAACATTACCTTGACCTTACCATCCATAATGAGCTATTTGTGCATCACTTTTGTTGTAGGTCTTACGTGTCCAAGATGTGGCCTCATTGCACAGCAACTGTGTAGCATATAAGCATATATTTCTGACCTTCAAAGCTTACAAAATGTTAAAGGAGCTTGGATGTGTTGTATAGAAGGTGTAGATGTGCATGTTCTATTTTCATTTAGATAATATGCTCTCTCTGCTTTCTCTTTGTGTGACCAAGGAAGAATATCTGAGGTAAATATGGTGAGTTCAGCCCACTGAAGAATCAAACAAGATTGGAGAGTAGAGGGCTGACTGAAAGAGGCAATCTTTCCACTGAACACACCTCTAATGGAGTTTGTCAGTTAGATATGGTTAGGATTATAGCTGGGCTCCTCTTCTAAACAATTAACTCCTGTCTCTCCATAGTTCTTCAGAGGTTTAGAAAAAATATAGTTGGCTATAATGAATTTGTCAACATAATGTGTATATGAACTGGGAGATTATGAGTAAACAGGAATCTGTGAACCCACTATAATTGTTGACTATAAGGGTTCTATAAAAGTTTTTGCTCCTACTTGAATCTCTTGAACTGGACTAAAAACTGAATGATGTCTTTCCCACCTCCCACCCAGCTTTGTAATAGCAATGGAGAATTGTTCTGTTTTGCATTTTTCTATCACTTTTCCTCTAATTACTTGTTTCACACATGAAAATATGTTTGCTGCTTTTATTTGCCCTGGAGGCTGCCTTTTAATACATTTATCTATAGAGATTATTTATTTTTACACATCACCGCAAGACAGTCAGTCTGAGTGCCATATTTTCTAATATCAAGAATTCGTGTGCTTTGAGTTTCCAATATCTTTACATCAACAAGTAATTTATTTCAGTAGGGAGGGAGCTACAGAACATATCTCACTTTCTATGTTTGCACTTTGATATACTGATATGCATTAAAAGTACATGGTAGCTCTGAGTATGAGTGGATGACTTACATATGCCTATTTATATTCTGTTACTGACCAAAGTATAGAAGGCAAACTTCAGCAAATTAGATGGAGCCTATTAAATATTACTATCACGAGCATTTTTTTAGTGAGGGTTAAAAATCATTGACTTAAAGCTCTTTTCCATTGTCTGTGCTTTATTCCTCAGGATATAAATCCATTTTGTAATTACTCCCTTCTTATCTCAGAAACTTTGCCTGACACACCATTCCATATGTTTATGATTCTCTGAATGAAAAAGTGTTCCCTGACAACCATTCAGATTTTTTTCCTTTAATTTCCATTTATACCTTATTGTCTTATAATGTTCAACTGAAAATATATGTTGCAATATTGTGTGACTTTATCTGTATTACTTAAGATTTTATATAGCCATACATCAACCAAACATCAGATAAATCTCATGCTTCTCCTTTTTTTTTTCCTACATCTTCCCTTCCAGAGCTGTATAGGTAGTAGATTCAATTTAGTCTTTATGACAAGTTGACTTTAAGCATTTCTTACAAACCTAGGACAGAATACATCTGCAATTTTGTTTAAGTCACTTTGAAATGTGAGATATATATATATATATATATGGTTTGCTAAGCCTTCTCAGCAATTAGAAAAAAATAGGAAAAAAAAGTTAAATATTTACCGTCAGTAATATGCAGTATTGTTTACAGAACTTCCTAGATTTACTAGCATTTGCAAATTGAGGGAATAATCCAACAGCACACTGAGAAAGAGCTTCAGGACTGGAACACTATATAATGTTACCTGACTAATTTGCTGGACTTGCTAATAAATAACTAAGTTACACAAGAAAGGTATTCAGATGATTTGTAATCCTGCAATAATGGCTTCTAAATAGTTAAGATTACACTGAGAGATGAGAACCTTTTTCCCCTATATGCCATATACCAGCAGGGGACAAAATCAATCTTGTGAAGGCTCTGATTACTTGTGCTGCAAGTTTCTTGTCAGCAGATTCAAAATGTGCAGTGGAATGAATCTTCTGCAAGGTAGAGGTGCTGTCTATCAGTTGGGCGTCTTTCCTCCCCTCTCTCCCCCCACCTTAACTTCCTGTGGATATGTGGTTGTGATAAATTAGAGGAAGAAGAGAAAATACAAGATGGTTCAGCACAACCATTTTAATCCTCTACTGTCAATGCAGAGGAAAGGTGACACCAATTTTAGCGTCTTGCAGGTGAAAAATGTACCCTTGAGGTGAGGATATGAGAAACTTAAGGAACAAATGAAGGAATTGTTTTTGTCTAAAATACAGTGCGACTTGAGTATAAACAAAAATATTCCATTCAAAAAATGAGGTTTAAATCCATTAAGGACTGTGATTTAGTCTGGAAAAAAAAATGTGAATAAAAATCAAGCTGAAACACAGCACTTTTTTAAAAGAGTCTGAAAAATATGTATGACTAATGCAAGCATCTCAGGAGGCAGAAAATCCAGATCATGATCAGAACAGAATATCAGAACAGACTTTACCTTTTTAGTTATCCAAGCCAAACCCATATAAGTTCCTTGCCAAACTTTTGGAATTCTGTACTGATTTGGGGGTTTTCTGCATGAATTTTTAATCAACAGAACTTCAGAAAAAATCCTTTGTATTTTTAATGAAACTTAAGGTGAGCAAAGAAAGAAATGTGGCATTCTGAAAGGACAAAATCATTTGTTTTAATCATGTTTTCGGTACTACAGAAAAGGAGCTTGTATCATCATGCTTCTTTAGTAAGGAGGAGTGACTCCTTATAATCAGTTCTGCAGCTCAGAGGTCTAATAGCCAGGTCCAATTTGCAACATGTGGAATTACTGCTTCCTTCTCCACATCTTCAGTACTCTTCTTTAGCCTCAGAAAGGAATTATGGGTTCACTATACATATTCTCAAAGTAATACTCAAGTATTGTGGAGAGCTTGAAGAAAATATTGCAAAATTGAGAACTAAAGAAGATTATTAAAATTTACCACCCCAGGCCTTTCATGGTCAGTACAGAATAATCCTGTGTAACACCTAACATCTTGCATATCCTGTGAGAGTATTAATTATTCAATCTTCCTATAATCACAATTAGACAGACAGGTGGGTTAATGGAAAAGTATCATTTTCCCATCCTGCAGATGGAGAAAGGTACAGAGAGAGAAAATGGTCCAACATGGATAGAAGTACAATATTAGTTCTGATTTCCAATTCCAAATTCTACCCATCAAATCATTTCATCTCTCTAGATTCTTGCCTCCAGTGATGTTCAAATTTATAAGCCAAAAATTCTAATTTTATTACCAGTGGCCTGAGATTTTATTTGAAGGCAAAAAGCCAGGAAATGTTTGGGTTTAGCAGGTATGTAGCTGAGAGTTTAATTAGTTGTCTGATTAGCTGATATTTTGTTCTGCATGCTAATCAAACTCCCAAAGACCTAAATTACTCCCAACACTCAAATTAACACTCACACTGCCTCTCACAATGGCAGAGATATACTACTGTCAGCAGAAGAAGGAAAAGTTAATGATCTTCGAAAATCTGTGTTTGCAACTCCAACTCCTTTCTTGCAGGAAACCACACAGAAGGGGGAAGCAGACCACTGCAAGCTTTAAATGGCTATTTCATCAATCCTCCAACACATGGTTGAGTTCTGTGGGAGAGGAAGTGACAATGACTACACTTTTTCATCTTTTCTAGTGATCTTTGGGACATAGCACTATAGATACTATTGATTTCAAGCCAAAAGAGATGATCCTGCTGTGTTTGTGTTTCTGTCACTAGTGGCAACATTAATCAACAGTTTTCCATGTTGCCGAGTGATGGCCTCTGCACCTGGCACTCTCGTATCTATCCTAAGTAAAAATCATATACTTGAAATTACTGTTTATTCAAATGAAATGTACTTATAATAAAACTGCCATCAAAACATATATGCCTATGAGATAGATTTCTGTTCCTCAGATCCTCCCCCA
This sequence comes from Anser cygnoides, assembly GCF_040182565.1. Classification (NCBI taxonomy): domain Eukaryota; kingdom Metazoa; phylum Chordata; class Aves; order Anseriformes; family Anatidae; genus Anser; species Anser cygnoides. The sequence goes on along the minus strand of NC_089877.1, from coordinate 26,143,712 downwards.
GCCTCTTGGTCTACTCGTAACAGAGCAGAGCTGAATTCAGGTGTTGCTTTCCAAGCAGTGCTCATTATCTGAATGAATGAATGAAAACCATTATGAATGGTTCTCAGTCATCAAATATGGTATCATCTCACACAGGAAACTGCAGTCTTGATAAGGTGCCTTGCACACTTTAGGTTTAAGTGCATTGCTGAGGACCTGAGAGAAATTAAGAGAGTGGCATTTCAGTCACCTCCAACTATGTCTGCTCTCACCAAGGGGCTGTTTGAGTTTCTGGGTGGGAGGGGGTGGGGGAGCAGAGGGACCAGGCTTTCCCTGGAAATGCAGAGGTGGCACTTGGGGGCCTGAGCCAACTGCACAGATGAATTCTGTGGCAGTGCTGCTTAGACTGAAGTTGCCCCTACACATTACAGAGAACAAGTTAGAATAATTCTCTTTATACTACCACCAAAAAAAAAAAATAGACTATAGATTACAGTAAAAGGATACTCAAAGTTGGCCATTGCATTTGAATTGCAAAGTAGCAATCAATTAGTTTATCATTAATCAGATAATTTTGGGGATAGTGAATAATATGAAATGAAAAGAAGAAATAACTAGCAGGATAATTTTCAGGAACCATCTCTCAGCTTTATAAACTAATCCTCCTCTAATGGCCCTTTTTAATGTAATTTATAGGTTCATCATTACCCTTTTTGTACTAGTAATTATTTCTAAAATACCAAAGAACCATCTTTTTTTCAAGGTCCTTCTATGTGCCTGATTTACAGCTAGGCTCGTGTTGGACTCTGTCTTTCTGAGGTTTGACATTTCAAAATATTTATAGCTCTTTTACATTAATGCCTTTCTCATGAATCTGAAGGTGACCGTTATTTCTTTCATCTTGTTGTAATTAAATGGATCAACTATAGTTTTATTATTTCCACTATTTATCTGTGCAGTACATTAAAACATTCAGATTAGCAAGTGGTATTGAACATTATGTGAATTATAACAAACAAATATTTCCTAAAACATAGGGTGCACACGATGCATTGGCTAAGAAATTGTTCCAAGTGAAAGCACAAAATCTTTAATATTTTATTGATCAGATCTAAACCTTCTGCCCAAAGTGGCAATTAAATTTCAATTAAACTGACTGAAAGCATCATATTAAATTTCAGCACTTTACGAGCTATCAGATAATGCTGCAGGACAAATCTTTAGTATGATCACACTCTTTTCAAATTATATTATCCTGTTCATTCACAATAAAAGTGACAGTTTTAGGTATACTTTCAATATTTCTTGAATATAAACCCTCTAATGAACACATTTTATTGCCTTTAAATCAATTATTATTGGATATTTTAATAAAGTGAATTGAGCACTTTGTTTTACACACTGCTTAGAAGTTATTATATTTTGCAGTCAGCATAGCAAAGAAAAGTAACAGTGTGACAGAAATATCCAAATACCTAACATTAGGCTATAAATTTAATCACCTATGTACAATGATGAATATGCTACATTCCATTGCACAACAGCTACTAGTACAACGTGTTAATTAATATCTGATTAAATCTGCAGACTTTGGGTCTCACTTCCTTCACCACTGTGCTTACGTAAATGAGATAAGCTTAAGATAATACAACCAAAATTACAAGAGTAAGATACTGAATGTGCTTTTTTGTTGCATACAAGGACTAAAATATCTTACTGTTGTCTCTCCCTTTCCAGTGTCTCTATGTATGCACTGATGTTTAAATTGTCCAAAATACACCTGGAAGTAGATAAATTTGCTTACCTTAGAGGTTGTTATCACTCAGTTTCCTTCTGAGTTACACACATACACATATTTAAGTGTAAATAACAACATTAACCAGAATTTTTTCATGAAATATAGATGAGGCATGAGACAAATCTAACACATGACTGAGAGTAGTCAAATTTCATTTCACTTAGCAGGTGTTTGAGCATGTTGAACTGAATACATTTGCTGCCTGTTGTAAATAGAAATCTATATTCTATGTTAATGTTAAAAATTATTGTGTTTTTACGGGTGGATACCTGAAAATAATTATTTACAAAAGACAGATTATTTCTCAGGTGGACTTTTACAGCACTGTGTGGTCATTATGTGAGGAAACCCCTATATTCTAACTCCCCTAAACTCCCTCCTTCTGCAGATGCTGATTTCAAAAGTAAGAGAGGCAGGTAATAGTTGCTTTTGGACAAGTCTGCTTGTGATTTAATCATCTACCATTAAGTGGACTCCTATGTAGCATCTTAATTCCTTAAAGCTAATCATTATCTTTTTCAGACTTCAGGAAAAGCAGAATAACTGGTCAAAAGAAAATGTCCCCAGTAGAGTCCAGTTGTCCCTTCCAGCAAACAAGTCCATCTCCTCTAATAGTAGTGCTATCACATTCCATCTTCCTTTTAACATCATGACAGTTTTTCAAAGAGAAGAAAACATAATATTTTGTTACATTTAGAGAAAAACAAAAATCAATAAAGGTAAATACAGAGAGGAAAAAAGCCCATTTGTTTAGAGGAACATGGTTTTTGTACTTTAAGTACAGAATTAACAATCTGAGGCATGTATTTTGCTGATACAGAGCACAATATCCCAGAAATTGCATTATTTCATATGAATAAGTACATTTTGTTTGTTTTACCAGTAAACACTTCTTTTTCATTCCACTATTCTTCTCCCTTGGGAGATGAATGAAGAATTAGGTGTGTAAGGAAATAGAAAAAAGAGGCTTTTGCAAAATGACAAAACTAGGGGAAAGCATTAGTTTGAAACCAGGACTCTTTTATTTTTCTGCACGTGTAAAGATAAGAGAAGTCCTGCAGAGGGTCAAACAGTGCTTAAGTTGCTAAGTAAAGGAATTGGCCTCCAGAGCAGGTGTTCATGCTGTCTCAGCAGGCAGAGATGGTATACGTTGCATCAAACACAGTTTGCTCAGCATGTGCTCACACCTCCCCTGACCCCTACACTTCCTGGCTTTGCTACCATGAAAGCATCGCAAGAAAGGAGGTGTGTTTGAAAGCAGTGTGGGTGGATCTTTTTAGCAATCAGAAGCTCTCAGCTGCACAGACAGATGAGCAGCAGCCATTTTTTAAAGCCAGACTCTTCCTCTGTCCCTGTTTAAGCAGGGCCCCTGCCCAGCCCCCAGCACTCCTGCTGGGAGCTGGCTGGTTGCCGTGATCATGGCACTGGCATCACAACCTGTTCCAGCAGTTCCCAGGCTGATTCCTTGCCTGCCCAACCTATGGATTTTGCAGTGTTTCTTGAGGCTTGGCCCATTTCAACAGTGTCTCTACTTCTAGGTACAGAAGGACATGACATTTGTAGGCATTCACATACCATATCAATGGAAGAAAGCAGATATGCTTACTTATGCAGAAAGGCTGAGAGAGCTGGGACTGTTCAGCCTGGAGAAGAGATCTTATCCGTGTCTATAAATACCTTAAGGGACGGTGCAAAGAGGACTGAGCCAGGCTCTTTTCATTGATGTCCAGTGACAAGACAAGAGGCAATGGGCAAAAAGTGGAACCCAGGATGTTCCATCTAAACATCAAGAATTACTTCTTTACTGTGTGAGTGATGGAGCACTGGCACAGATTTCCCATAGGGGTTATGGAGTCTCCCTCCTTGAAGAACTTCAGAAGGTGACTGGACATGAGCCAGGTGTCGAAGCTTGAGCTATAAATGTTGGATAGCTTCTAAATATATTAATCCCTAGACATAGTCCTAAAATTAATTTTAGTTGTGTTTTAGTGGTGCTATTGAGTGATTTTTATCATTGAATTTTATTCAACTGTAGTGGAATTCTGCAGGAAACTGTTAACTTTATATGATAATGGGAAGAGAGAGTAAGCAGGTGGGGGATGGATAAAATGCAAAAGCTTGCCTAGGTTTGAAGGTATTTTGCATTTTATTGAATCCTTACAATTCATTCTGGTGTGGCTCTGTTGTTTGAGCAAATCTTTTTGAATCTATCATAATAATCAACTTTTATGGATTATTCAAACACATTTGAAACTGCCATTGAATCAGAAAAGCTGAATCGAAGCCAACTCCACTGTACTATTCTTACTCATATCTAGTGATATGCTGGATTTATTCATAATACGAAGCAAAAAAATATGATTTTTGGTCAGCTGTATACATGTGAATTTACATTTGTTCTCCAACATTCGTGAAAAAGACTGGCATGCTGCTTTAGAGTGTGGAATACAATCTATCAGGCTCTCAATAAACTGGAGAATATATATGTGGTTCAACCTATCTAAAATGAGATGCAGCACTAGCAATATGGAGAGCCCCACAAGGCTAGCAATAAAAGTAGATATACAGTATCTGACATCAGATTGTTTCAAGCTTAATTTCAGTAAAGTAATAAGGTCAGGAAAAGAAACGCTCAGTGATGCACAGATTGATGCTATTAGATAGAAACTACACATTGGCATCCAGCAAACACTTTTTTGTCTTCCTCTCATGGACAGAGCACAACGATATTCAACATAATCCCTACAGATTTATAACCATAAGATTGGACCAAGCTTAGCCTGCTGCGGTCAAGAACAGTACTAAAGCTAAGCTATATACACATTTATTAACACCAAAAGATATTATATTACTCTCATTTTCCAAATATATATATTTTCCAAATATTCTACCAAACACACGCTAGAGTCTGTTGACACACTTGTGGGCAGCCATTAAGGCCTGAAGGCGGATCTTTAAAAGTATCCCATATTACAGCCTTGTTATATATATATGTATGCATTATATATATGTATATGTGTATATATACCAACAAGATGGCAGCAGTGCGTAATAGAACTGAAGGCTAACTCTTTTGGAGACTGAAAATATTTTCCTTTTGTAAATACTCCAAGTGAAATAATTTGTTGCTCATGAGTATTTCATGTCAACTTTCAGCTATCGCTAAGAGGAAAAAAACACTTTGTATCACCCCTAATTGAAATTCATATACTTTTCAGTTAGGCCTGAGAAAAACAAACATAAAAAGGTTCAGAATTGACAGTACTAGGAGTGATACTTCCCATACTTTGCAAGCCCCTGAGTCTTTTGACCTCTCTTTGCTTTGCCACCAGCAGAGGTAAATCACCAGTCTAGGCAAAGTCAGGCAGATTCTTGCTGTTCATGTCACTATTTTGCCGTGAAACACAAGCAGGAAAAGTAACTCCATTCAGCTGCTGAGGAAACATCAAGTCTCAGGAGTCCCTAAGAGTACATTCTTTTCAATTTAGGAAAGATCCAGTTTGTAGGTTGCAATCCTGACTACTCTTCTGCATTCTCGTTAGAGGCTGGTATGTCGCATCGATTTTGTTCAAACTATATTCAGTTTTCAAAGGGGAGAGTCTAGTCTTTTTAAACATATGGGATATGTAAGATAAGAGCTACAACCCTTTTACCATGAAAAAAATACATCCTTGTTTATACAAATACCATATCTGATGAAAACTTAGGTAAAAAATATTTGTATTTTTCTCACATAGTTAAATGATTACATACAAATTAATATCCTTATTATTAATAGCTACATCCTAAAGCCATTTGGGGGGGGGGGGGGGGGTGATGTTACACTTTCCTCTATTTATATCCCATGTGTCTGTCCTCTGTCACTCTCTTTCTCTTTAATCTTGTTTGAGTGTACGGCTCACTCGTCCTTATTTTATTGACTCAATCACAGGCACACTGTCACTTTTTATAAAATGGTCACTGCAGAATCACATCAAGCAAATTCTTGATTCTGCAGTCAGTAATTTAGTGCCTTTATGGAATTGCAATTTCAGGGCTCACTGCTTGTTTTTCTAAAATGTACTTTAGGAATTAGTTACTCCAGCCACAAATCAGTTGAATTTATGCACAGTTGTAATACAGTTTATGGCCTCATGGTACATTGCTTCAAAAACAGCAGATGTGAAATTATGATAAATATAATGAGTGTTTTTTTGCCTGATCTACTGGAGTAGAGAAGGATCTGGAGCGTGTTTACCTATCCCATACAGTACATTTAATGTCTTAGTCAGGACTCCTGACAAAGGCTGATTAATGTCCTCATCTCTTTTATTAAAGATAAGAGTAGCACTGCAGTCAGGAGATAGAAGGCACACCATAAATCTTCGTAAAATGAGCAGTCAAATAATCACTCATCAGAAATAAAATCTACATACATTAACACTAACACTCAGCCTACCGTGTGCCCAGCCATAAAAAAAAAAAAAAAAAAAAAAAAAGGAGAGAGACCAGACGGATTTCCGGAAGTTTTAATTTCAACTAGTTCTTTAAGTTTAATGTTACAGTTCCCGTAACCTGGATGCAAAAGCTGGCATTTAAAAGCACATGTGAAAGGACCAGATGCCTTGTCATTACATTAAGAGCATGAAGCAGGCAACAATTAAGCGATTCACTGGAAAGACATAATGCTGATCTATGCTAGCAATTAATCACAGAATACATTAGACAATGATGGGTGACCTACAAATTTTTGACAAAATAATTTTTCATCATGTTGGCGATTTCTTAGCCTAATATGCCTGCAAGGCACAGAGTCCAAACCTGTCATTTATTCCATCTCTCCTTGACAGGCGGCAACCTGTCTTCCAGACAAAATGAACATTATCTGTGCTCACTAGACATTTAGTGCAGGGCTTAGCTTATGACTAATGATAATAGGCAGACAGAAATGTTAGAGTCTGAAATAATGTTCTCTTTGTTAAAGAAATTTCTTGAGGTAGAATTTTTTTTCCCAAAGATACATAAAGATAAAAACTGTTTTTATCTGATTTTTTAATGCAACTTTAAAAAACAACTTTTCATTTCCCAAAATAAACAGAAAAATAGCATCTTTTTTTTTTTTTTTTTAATTTGCATCCCATAAGACTTCATGCTACTTGCTGCAAGAATTCATGCTAACAAACTGCTCATGCAACAGGGATCTGAAGTACAGATTTCAACAGAGAAAAGATTAATAAACAGCTTGGCTTATTAGCTGCTGATTTTAGTTATCTTATTTTTGTCAGTTTTACATAAATGAAGTAGACTAAACCATTCATTTACCATTCATTTTTACCTGATAATAATGTAACCATAGACAGTCCTCATATTATTGCTCTTGTTCTTGGACAGATATATGAGTGGATGGAGCCTAAATCCATTGTGATAGAAAATATGTTAGAAATGTAAAATGATGAGAACAGGTTGTTTATTCATATTGACTTTTAGTCTTCATTAATATACCAGTGTTGTACATTTTGTGATAGTTATCCACTGGGAGAATAAAATGTAAAATAATTTATTAATTTTTGGTCTTACCAAACATTTATGGAACAGTGAGCCCTAGCTAACTCAGGATCCAAGTGCCAGGAGCAGAGGAGACAGCAAACAGACTACAGAGTGTTTTCTGTCTGTATGATGAAACTTCAGAAGCAAAGTCTTGATTGAGCACTCATTCAGTCTTCATCACACAAAGACTCTAGTCATGCTATTTTATGCTGGGTTCTGTACAAACATAGAACAATCAACATCCCAGAGGCTATACTTGAACGAATTAATCTTTTGCACCTTAGATTTAAGCTGGGCGCACATTTGGGTTTTGATTTTATTCCCTCTGAGGTCTTTGGCAACCTTTACACTGGTAACTGGATAAAACCAACTAAGAGGACAATTTTTAAGAAACAATGGAACTTAAAGCTGAAAATAAAGTTTGTTATGTCAGGAGACTGAAAGCAAGTTTAAATAATATATATTTTAAATACTTCTATAAAAACTAAATTCTCATAAAGTGTGGAGGTAATTTTAACAAGATGTGCATCCTCTTAAAAATATTTAGGTTGTTTTATCTGGTATAGTTCAACATCACACATGAATTTGTAAAGATTTGTAAATCAGAAAGTTATCTTCACATAGAATTTCATTATTGAGCTGAAAATAACCCCAAATAAATATATTTTGCACTGGCCCAAGGTTTTTACATTTCAGCAGACAAAGATGTACAACAGGACAAAACTTGTCCTGTTTCCTACATTGTATTTGTTATTTTACTGTTTACAAAGTGTGTGATATAAGTAGTTAAGGACAAGAATATTCTGACTAATGATTTGGTTTTGACTGAAATTGCAGTTATTTTTTTCTTAGAGGTTGACATTTAGGTTTTTACAAAATGGCAAAAAATTGCACGTGATTTCTGAAAAATGTTTATCTCTGAAAATTCAGTAAATATATTGAGTTTTTGTTACTACTTTTAAATCAAATCACACAGAAATCATGTGTAAGTTACAGTGCAGTGTTTGGGGGTGGGGGGGAGAAGCTTCTGTATTTTGTCTTAAAATATGTTGACTGAAAAAGAATGAGTGAATTATCTTTTCATCTTTTAAAAATACCAAAGATTTCCAGTTAGGGGATTAAGGTAGTATGATTGTGAAAACTTATATTTTAATATCCATCTAATGTTTGGAAAACAAATACCCTTGGTCTTCACTGGCTTCAAATCCTTAATATTTTCTGAGGATCCATTTCATCTCTTTTAATACGAAAAAAATCACATAATCTTTTTCCCATGATAAGACCTAGCACTATTTATTTGTACTGATTCATCAGTCCTAGTTCTATAAGCAACAGAAAGGAACAGCAAAAATACTTCTAAATCAATGCAATATTTATAAAAGTGTTTTTCCTCACCTTGAATCCAGTGGGAAATTCTTTTTGTTTTTGTTTGTTTGTTTGTTTGTTTGTTAACGCAAAGTTGACCCAAATTGTCATCTATCTCCCAGCCTGCGGACAGGAAGCAAAAACAAAATTTTTTTGAGTACTGCTATCTAACAATCTGAAGTCAAAATCTTTGTTGGAGTCTATCATTAAAGGAGTGTCAACATAAAAATATATTTTATAGAGCCAGTCTAGAAGACTTCATTGATGTTTGTGAATCTGAATTATGAGCTTACTTGTTAATTTTGCTTTTCCCCAAAAACATATTTATATTTTGTCATTATGATCCTTTTAATTTACTCTGGGGGAAAGAAGAGTAGTGTCCTTGTTCAAATACAAACTTTATTGACATGTTACTTATGTAAGATTCAGGAAATACTGATGAGTAAAATACACATCTGCTATGGCTTGATTAATTCATGTACCTATGACACTATAAGTTTTAAGTTTATTCATTAAACCAATAAAAAATGTTTATTGTTTAAAGGAATTCAATGGTCAGCTTACAAGCAATTGACTCTTCAGGTTTTAGGCATATAAAAAGTATACTGGAGAGTTCATCTGTTGGAATGGGAACCCATGATACATGGGCCTTTAGAGATACTAATTTCCAAGCAAGGGGACACATTTTGACTTCCTGAGAATCAGCGTGTATAGAAAAAACTTTTTTTCCTGTGGGAGTGAATAGGTATTTTATGATAACTTTAAATATTCTATTTTCTTTTGCATTATAAACATTCTCAGCAGCTTTTTGTATGTCCTTTCACTACCACCATTTTGAAAGTCTGAATTATTACTTGACTTGAATTTCCTGACAACCTCTACTTCAAAGTCAAGGTTTTGCCTCACTTTTATGAAGCTAAAGTCTCTGTCTTTTAATGTTGTGAAAAGGTATAGCTCCCTCTAAGAAGTCTATTTAACTTCAGGAAATTAAAGTTTAGCCCTAAAGATGAATATGGTGTTTTTAGAGGCTGATCTCTTCTTCTGTACCCTTTGAGATATATATATTTATATATATATATATATACACACACACACATAATGCTCAAGTCTTATAGTGCATAATTAGGAGATGTACCTCATTCAAACGCACCTTTGTCGCACACATTTTTCACTTGGATACCAAAAAGCAATCCTGCATCTCACTTACTGAAAGTATCTACATGTTCTCTGGACAAAAGCCCAAGGGCAACACAAATGTCAGCTGCCTTTTTTTTTTTTTTTTTTTTTATCTACTACTTGAACTGCCTCAAACTCTCAAAAGATTCTGGACATGTGCTTTTAAGCCAATCATAATTCTAGTGTGTGAATGCTCAAGTTTCTAGTGCCATTCACCTAAGAATAGTAGCTTTTGAAGGTTAATATAGTTTCATTTCTCATGTAATTACAAAAATATTTGAGAGGAGAGATGGTGATACAACCTTACTAGCTTTGTGTATTCTGATTATGTGAAAATGAAGAAGAAAATCTGTACTAAATATTAATTTTGAGTGCAGATGGAAAGAACAAAAACTAATTTGCTATTACATTTCTTGCTTTTACATCAACACAAAGTAAATTCAATTTTTAATCAAAAGAGCAAAATAACCTTTACCCTCCTTAATTACTGCACAGAGATAGAATTCTAAGTACTTGGGAATTTTCAGAAAATGAAAGTAGATTGTCAGTAACTGATCATAATGCTACAAACCTTGTTTTCAGTTTGCCCAGATTGTTCTAGGAGAATAAACAACTATCTATCCCAAATATTAAGCCACATAGCCTGATCTTCTTCTGGTGAAATTTTCAGAGGAATTAAAAGAAGTTTAGCAAAAAAAGTTAAAACACGCTGAATTCCAGTGGGATTTTGACACTTCTTCCCGTCTTTGAATATATCATCCCACAGATCAGAACTAATGTTGAAGTTCTAGCTAGAAACTAGGAAGTCACTGCAGCTCAGAGAAAATTAGGCAAAGGTTTGCTTTCAGAGATATTCCAGGTGTGAGCTACAGTATTTTGTGAGCTGCTATTTCAAATTTAGATAAAGAATGGTTTGGTATATGACACACTACAGAAACCAGAAAAAAACATGGAGTGAGTAACCTTATCCATAGCAGAAAGAAATTGATGTCATCTCTTAGACAAGGTAAAAGCAAAGAAATAAGGAATACATGGACAAGGATGCTATTTGATTGTGAAACTACTGCTGAGAATTCAAGTCTGCTTCACGTGAACCAACAGACAGACTATCGTTTTCAATATAAAGTTCTTATTACTTTCCCATTTTGTTGATTTTGCCTCAGTCCTTCTCTACTACACTCAAGCCAGCTCTTATTCATGTCTTTTCCCTTTACAAAATTTGCTTGCACACTCAGTAGCCCTAGCAAGGTCAGATGCAATAGTGTTGTAAATATGGGTCCATTGCCAGGCTGAAATTTCAGCTGTCTGTACTTCCTAGGGAGAGGGTAAACAAATAAGAGCCCCTGGAAGGCTACATGATGGACTTAAGGGAAAGAAGAATCAAAACAATTTCTTCATTAGGCTCCAATATACAGTCAGCGAGGAAAGAATGGAGCCATGCCACAAACACCAAGACTATTTCTGTGAGATCTGTAAAAAGAGAGAAAAATCTCATGATCAATGTGTCAAAAGCAGCTGAGAGATCTAATGGTGCTGACATGGATGCACCCAGTGCCCCATTATTTCTACCATCATTATATGGCTTTTTTTTGTGTGTGTGTGTGTGTAGTTACTCTCAAAAGGCAATAGAAGAATGTGTTTTTACAGATGAGAAATTATTTGGGGTAATTCTGTTTGGTCTATCGCAATTATATGTTGCTGGAAGAAAAATTATATCCTTTTTATGAATGAATACTTTGTAAATTCTGTGCATTCAAAATAGTCTTGATTTATCATATTTTCTTTACTTACTTGTCTTTATATTCATCTAATTTAGGTTGAAAGATGAAAACAATACAGATAAAAATGTACAGATTATTTAAGAGAGCTTAGAGAGTGCTGCAAAGAGCAATGTAAAAGCTGAATGTAAAATCAGATGAAGACTAGAAGCCCGTTAGCAGTGTATGCAAAGATTATATGTTCATGTTATCATACTGGTGGAAGAGCAAATCAAGGACAACTTGTAGACTATGAAATAGCTGCAGTGGCTGTGGGCCAATCATGTCATAAACATGAACCTACAGAACCTGAACTGTCATTTATTTTATGTCAGTTCAGGTTCTTACTTATTTATTTTCCAGACTCAAATACAATGGAAACAATAAAAGGAAGACTCAACTAGCAGAGGTCTCACCTCTATTTTGTATAATTTGCTGCTTAAAAGCTTACAGAGTAAAACATGTAAATATATGCAGACCTGAGAGTAAGACCTCAGTAAGGAAATTACAGAGTATGGCTGAGGAAACTATGGGCCATAAACAAGAAAAGCACTATGGCTGCTAAGCATCTAGAAACCTGCTATAAATTGTTGCAGAGGTTTTGCTTCAGTGGGTTTACTATTCTGGGAGAGGTTGGCTTTTGGCTACATGTGGTGGAGAATTCACTGGGGCAGGAGATCACAAGGATTCTCACTACTCCAGCCCAGCTGCAGCTCTCAGCGCTATGAATGGGGGAATCTGTCAGAGTTATTACCCAGACCTGGCATGCATTTTTTCCTTTCAAGCAGCACGACTTGAAGAGAGAGGTACTGGAAATCTCATAATGATGCTGCTGCTTGTAAGATTTCCACTCCAGTGTTTCCAGTGCTGAACAATTTCAGATAAGACATGTAATCATTTCAAGTCAGATCTTCTGTTGATGTAAATTAGACTAGGTCCACTGGAGTCAATTAAAATACCTTAGTTTTAAATGATTTCTTTCTCCCTTAGCCTTGAGGTGTTTATTCACACCTTACTTTTGAGAATCTGAATCTTTTTTTTCAGTAGTATTATTTGTTCCTCTCGTAAAGGAGTCTGGGCAGAAAGAATCGTGTAAGCCTGTGCCTTTATTGGGGCTTATTGCATGCTGTTTTGAAGGATAGTGAAGCGAAGGTGAAGAAGCTTAAAAGCAAAACTAAATGTATAGAACAACAGGAGAGAAATTTAGGGCCAGATGTCTGAATGAGCTTGGAACCTATTCAAATGTATATGTGAAATGGACAGATTTACAAATGTCCAGAGTAACTAGTGGTAGGAAACATTCTTAAAAACTTGTTTCAATCAAATCTGAAGGCAAAGAAATTAGGAAGTTGTTCTCCTGTCTGGATCATGAGAAAAAAGAAAAAAAAAAAGGGGGGGGGGGGGGGATAAATTCATTTCCACCTTCAATTTTAATGATTTTCTAGAATAAGTCTTTGTTACTGAACTCCATCACAGTTTCTCACAGCACAATTCCATTCTTCCGGAGACAAGACAATGAAAGACTGGTTGATTCTTTGCAGCTAGCTTTGCAGCATTTCCATGCTGCACAATCCTGTTTAAAGGAGAGGTAGCTGTGGTCCTTTCTTTGACCAGAAGGAGATAATTCTTTTCTTTGCAGCCTTTGGCCAGATCTGCATGCTTTGCCATGCTCCTATTCAGATATTGAATTAGAGGAAAGTACGACTACTTTTAGTTCAAAAGAAAAATTTCCAACAAGCATGTCCCAGTCTATCAGAGGTGTGTTGTGCTGAACCTTCAATAGAAATATCCCCTAACATAGCATCCCTTCCTACTACCATTAGTAAAACAGTGGACTCTGCCAGATCATAGAAGTGAAGTAAGATGGTACATTTATGCTAATTTTTCACATTTTTATTTTTGAAAGTTGCCAACCTTTACAAAAATATAAGAATACCCTTTCAATTATGACTTGTAAGCAGTTCCAATATCTGCTGACAACAATAGAAAATAGCTCTAGGAAAGGTGTGAAATGGTATATTAATCATGACATGATGATAAATCTACAATCTAGTAATATTTTTAAAGTTAACAGCATTATTTAGTTAATGCTTAAAGAGAAATCATAGAATACCCCGAGTTGGAAGGGACCCATAAGGATCATCAAGTCCAACTCCTAAAGAGAAGAACTCCTAAAAAAAAAGAGTAGTTTGTTATGAAGATATGCACAACTAATAGTAAGCCAAATTTGGAAGCACACAAAACACTTCTTTATTCCTAGTAGCTAAATTTCGTACATGCACCTGACCCATTTCTTCACAATTTTGGATTTTAGAATACCAGGCTAAGCCTTCATCAGTTCTCTCTATGATACCACCAAAACTGAATGACTGGAAATCCAGTCATGAACAAAACCTCCTGAATAATCTGCTACTAGAAAAAACAGCTACTATTTGGTCAACCCAGTGAGAACTAACATAACTTGAGACATCATGCCTAAAATAGCATAAAGAAACTGGTAGATGCCTTGCATATGTACATGCTTTTTTAGCTATTTGCATCTTCTAAAAAAGGCTCTATTTCTTTCCTCTCAAAGGAAAACTACTGCAATATGCATATAAAGGTCTAGCTGTCTAGGCCACAAGGATCAACATAACATGGAAGGTTCCCTTCTACCTAAAAGGCATGGTCAACCTAAAAGAAAGGCAAGTTTGGAACATTTCTTCTACACGGAAACAGATTTGCCTATTCTTTTTACTTCAAGCAGAATATAACCAGTTACAGAAAATGATGATCTGAGAGTTCTGGACTAGAAATATGAAAATTCAGCCCAAACCTCTCCCTATGCCTTAGGGTGGCAAGTGTGGCAGTGACAACACTCTGTCTAAGTGAATTCATATGGGGAATGTTTTGTGCATAAGGTAGTATGGGCCACTAGCTGGTAACATTGAGTAAAATTCTACACAGTGTTCAGCTTTATCTGCTCCCATGAAGTCAGTTGCAGGTACTGCAAGACAGGGTTTCTCAACACTTACAGGGTAGGGCCTATGATTGTCATCCTAAGTAACAGAGAGGGTTTTCCAAATATACTACATAAAGGTAAGGCATAATGAGAACACAATACAGATATAAATACCTGAAAGCAGAAATTTATGACCAAATGTGGGGAAGAACACTCCATTGGATGACACAATTAACAGTCCTGAGGAACTTTATTGATAATATTCAGCCAAAATACTATTAACAGGAGTATGACATTGCTTGTGTAGGATACTGACTTTTTTTCTTTTCTATTGAAGCTAATTGTAATGTTATAGACTGTCCCTTTATAAGTTACTATGGTTCTAGAGGTGTTTTAGAACATTTCATGCAATAAAATGTGACTCATAAATTGCTTTGATTTCTTTCACAGAAATGGAGTGTGCACAGTGTAATCAGATGTGATTCATTTATTTCTCCTAAAATGTATTCTCAAAAATCCATTTTAGGATCTAGATTTTTTGCAGAAAATCCCTCAGATTTTCCTAAGGGATCTATACTCTAATGGCACAAAAGGCAAGCCCATCAGACATTACACCAGGCATACAATTATAGGATGTGTCCTAACAAAATCCTGCAAATCATACCACATATTATACTGGACTCCCACATATCTGAAATTCACGGTTACCCAAACCACCTACCTACTGTAATCACAGCATTGTACAATGCGTGGGTGCACAGCATTCAGCCTGCTGAGATCTATTTCATGACTCCCAGTGCATACCAGATACCAGACTGGTAGATTACTATATCTGTATTCTCCTGCTTGTCACAGTGAATAAGTGATTTAATATGTAGTTGTAGAATTTATGCTTGATTTTATTTATTTATTATTTTTAGGAAAGGAAAAAACAGCATTCTTCTTACTAAACTTCTATTCATTCTCAAACTGTGATGTCATAACTATCTACCTTTCCAAAAATTTTGGACATATCCTTAAGCACCTCTTCACAAGAATAAAAAAAAAAAAAAATCTTTTGGGGGAAAAGAAAAAAAAAAACCATAATAGATGGAGTATGAAACATAAAATAGTGAATTTAACAATAGTTTACAGTCATCTTCTGCAGTGCATCTCAGATTGTATTGTACTGGATCATTTTGTTTGTTTATTTGTTTAGAATAGATGTACGATGATGGTAAAAGAATGTTCCAGTTGAAAAGTCAGTCTTAAATATGAGAAAAACTAAAAAGGGCATTAAGGCAAAGCATGATATGCTAATTCAGCTTTCTTGGGTAGATTATGATAAAGAATTTAATTATAGGATGCCATCATATTTTACCCTGGGACCTCTGCGTCCTTCAGTTCACAGGATGGACGGATGTTCACTTAATGAGCAGTGATCCAATATAGTTTTTATTCATATTGTTCAATGGATAGCCTCAGGCCTTATTTACTGTATATTATTCAGACCAGATATGAAGAAAGAATTATTAATTTCTTTTTTTTTTCTGCATCTTCACAATGTTTTACTATTCTTTTTCTACAGAACACCCTCACGATGAAGGTTTTTTTTTATGATTTCCCTCAAAACATATAGAGAAACAAGGCACAAAGGCTAAAGATGAAAAAAAGGGCTAAAGATGGAAAAAAAAAACATCATTTTGGATGCCCAATTTGTAAAGTCTAGAACTTAATATCACAGAATATATGGCACAGAATTACAGCTCTCCTTCACTTACCTTGCAGCATTTTTGCCAGCCCCAGAGTGCCAGAATTTCTGAGAATATTTTTTTCTGATTTTTTTTTTTGCGTTTCCTTATCTCATTCATCAGTACATGTAGAACAAAAGAACCATTCTGCAGAAAACAGGATCCTTAATAACTTAAACCTCAACATCCCTAGAGAAGAGCTATCTAGCACACTAAATTTCTCTGATTTCTTGATTCTCCATCAAGGAGTGTTGAGTGCTGCCAAGATTTTCTGCTTCTTGACTTCTTGTATACTATATGAAAAATTGCCTTTAGGGCATCTCGAGGGTATCCTTACCTTTTGGACATCTAAGCCCATCCCTTCTTCAAGAGTCAAGCATTCCAGTACATTGCATGCTATATGGCCCTATGGAAACATAGTGGAAGACTGACCTGTTAATGGCTATATCATAAAGCAGAAGTTTATTTGATCAATTAAAAGTGTGTAACTGATTTTAACCATAGTTTTGGAGTGCTTGGCTTCACAAGGGAAATGTTTATGTGGCTTCTAGGTACTTCTTTGTAAGGTAACAGAAAAACACGTCATCATATAGCTTCACATTGACATCAACAGTGGTCAACAAGACAGATTTCAGCTTACTCATTTGTTTCATCATGTTCTAGTGCAATGGAGGACCATGACCCTTTTTATAGAGAGATATTCTGTGACTCTCTGATCCTGTTTTGCACTAGTAGGTGCTCTGACTGTTGTTCAAAAAATATTTGTTGAAAACAGAAATCTCAAGGCTCAAGAATTCTGGATTCATTTCTACGTTTTGGAAGACAGAGTGCTCTTTAGGGCTCAGACATTTCTACATGTTTACTAAGGCTGATCTCCTACTTGGTCTGTGTTTTCTCCTGTTTGTCACCGTGCCAGACTTCTGCTTACCCCTTCTTCATCATCCTGGTATCATCATCCTGGTCTCATCACCCTCAGAAACCCTGGATCTCAACTCCCACGCATTTTATGTCAGTTCATTCTATTTATAAAAGCCACCCTTCCTCTTACACTCTCCAAGTTGTTTTTTTCCCTGGATTCTCAGCCAAATGTAAGGGTTTTTTTGTTTGTTTGTTTGTTTTTTAAATATGGTGAAACAAGTTTCTCTTAAACTTAGAAACAACCAAGCTGGTCTTGCAAACCTTTCTTGGGAAAAAAAAAAAGAGGAAAAACAAAAAAACAACAACAACAAATTTGAATCTGAGTGAGACAATTCTGCAAAGAAACGTTTATCTCAAAATATTAATGTTTTGGCACAGATTTAAGCAACTAAAAACATGGTTTTCTAAAGGGAAGCATCAACTAACTTGGCTGCAGGCAGCACTACTGGCTCCACCTACAATAAATCCATGTCCCTTACACTTAAATAGCCAAGTCTGGAAATGTTGCTTTTCCATTTACAAATGGATCAATTTGCCTCTTCTGATCCATCTCCTTGCATCATCTTGCACCAAACAACCACAAACTCGGCAAGTCTTCCCAGACATGAATTCCTCCGGTGTGTACTGGTGTAGTGCCAGGACACTGCCAGTGAGGGATCACTATGGTTGCAGCACTTCTGTCCTTTGGCTATTTGACAGGAGCCATCATCAACCAGTGAAGTGAAAAAAAAAAAACAACCCTGGGGCAGTTTTCAAACATTTCAAGACAGCTTGAAGGTATCTGCAAAGTAAAGGCACCATTATCAATTGATGTCTTGTCCATCAGTATGGACAGGAATTTTCTGACCATTTCATTTTCACTGGAAAATGTTGGTCTGGAGAATTTCTCAAGGAATGAAACTCACCAATGCCAAAGGTGGAACTCTGGACAAAATGGGTACAAGTATTCTATAATTTATTTGGGGATTTGAGCAATCTTGGGGCTTTGAGCAACCTAGTCTAGTAGAAGGTGTCCCTGCCCATGGCAGCGGGGGTGGAATTAGATCATCTTTAATGTTCCTTCCAACTCAAACCATTCTATGATTCTATGACTGATGCAGTTTTGAACCCAAATTTACTGTGTATTGGTTCCATTTGGGTGTATAAAACACCAGCAAAGCTGGAACATGTAACGAGAAACAATCTGAATTTGCCCTAATCTCTAACACAGGCATACAAGCATGAACAGACCAGTCAGTCCTGACTGTACTTTCCCACTTGTGTCCTCCACACCAAATTCTGTATTGCCTTGCAGCATCACATGGAAAATACTGGGAAGCCAAAGTGACCTTTCTAAATGTGCCTGAGATTACAACATAGATGCACACACAAAGTTCAGCACAACTAAACTTTTAGATAAGGTAGTCATAGGAAAAGGAAGTCTCATTCAGATCAGAATAGCCAAGACTGTGACAGTCAAAACATTTTTTCTCAGTCCTCCACATGGCAGGTACGTGCCCTAAATATGACTCTATTGGCACTTCTGAATCTTGTAAAAATCTGCCTGCATCCATGAAGACTTTTTTTTTTTTTTTAAATCTTGAATATATCCCAGTGCCAAAAGGAAAGAAAAAAAAATGAAATCAGATTAAATTTTTCAATGCTTTCTAGTTTTCATTATTTCTTTCAAAACTATAACACCCACGTATTTGCAGTTTGAAGGGTAAAATGTCATAAAACTGCCAAACTACTCTGTGGAAGACACTTATAACCCAAGCAAAACAGTCCAGAACCACAAGTCTCATCAAACACCCTGTGATTGTCACCACAAGCAGCACCAGAAAAATGAGCACAGTATTTCAACATTACCAAAAAATATCTTTCAGGATAAAGAAGCATGAAAGTGAGACAGAGATTCCAGAGATGATGAATGATGCTGAAGTTTAAGCTGGTGGTGTTCAATGGCACTATGCACCAGGAGAAGAAAGTGCATGTAGTTTGCATAGTAGTAGGTCACTGGCAATGTTTCCACTGGAAGATGCACACATTATAAGTTCTACTGCTGGAAGCTGAATCATGCTCTTTTTAACAGTCTGAAAGTACTATATTCATTCTGTTTCATAAGCATTATCACTTACCATTGCCACTTCTCCACTGGTTTCTTTAGATGGCTTTTGTCTGCTGTATGTGAGGGTCTTCCCCTCTGCTGCATCTATCCCATCGAGCGGTTTTGCTTCACATGTTTTCTGTACCAGTTCTTCATTTCAAATCTCAGCTCATTGACTAAACATCTGAGTTTGGCTCTCCTTCTGCCATCATTCGTGTAATCATATTATTTTAATTCTGTAAGGTCTTTAGGGATACACTTTGCGTGAAAGAAACATTCTAAAGTCTTGAACCATATAATCAATAGCAGCAGTGTGGTTTTCATTAACAGTAATGCTTTGACCCCTCTTGTATGTCAGATTAAGAAATAATGCCAAATACTGACCTCTTACCTATTTGGAAAAGTCTGGCATGATCTTTAAACCACAGCATATGCAAAGAACAATAAATACATTTTCCTGAAGTCAAAGTCTGGGTTGCATAGCACTGTGAAATCAGAAATGCAAATAACAAAATATGGGATATGTGTTGTTTAGCATAGCAATACAGCAAGTACATATGACAGCAATAATCACTTCACTGTCAGAGTAAATGTGATATACAACAGCAACTGAAATCTACCATTAAAAAACTAAGGAAACGCAGCTCCTGAATCCTAATTGTTTATTTCTAGCATGAAGTCCTATCTCAGCCATTGACCAAATGAAAATGGAAAGGGGCTTATAATTTGAATAAAACACATGCTGATGATGAATAATTTATTCATTAATAAAAACTAATAAGCTGACCCCCACAGCAAACAATTGCATTTAGTTTTTCCATGTGTTACAATTGTACTGAAAGCATAGCTGTTAATGAAGTTCTTTTGTTCTGTTGTTAGTTTACGTTTATGCAGAATATCTCACTGATCATATTTTTCACACTCCATATATCTTGACTTTTTGTTTCAATTACTGAACTAAACTTTATTTGCTAACTAAACTGCAATACACTATAGAAATAACAGCAGGGAAAATCTCTTAGCATTGCCTTCCAGTTTGGGGCCTACTTCTGAAAGGCGTACTTACTATTGTAAAATCATAATGTCTATGTGTATCTGCTGTTTATTTCCACAGAGGTAGCTATGCATGTATGCAAGCACTTTGTGTTGTGTGGACATTCATACTCCGAGCACCTCTGGCATGCTCCGTGTTTATGGGAGATGCAGCACCCCCAGGGACACCAGAGGGCAGCAGTCTTTCCAGACCACATGCGGCCATCCCATAATCCTGCCAACCACATTTGGACAAAAGCACCTCCTGTTGCTCATGGGGTCTGGGTAAGAGACTCAAGAGCTCCTAATACAACAGATGCATGGAACTTCAGAGCCTCACTGCATAAGGCAAAGGGCTGGATTTTTATTTTTTAGTATGTGTAGAGGTCAATTTCGTATGTTATTTAAAGCTAAAGTTCTTGTAATGCATAAACTGAGCCTAAAGCATGTCTATTAGAGAGTGAAGCTGGACAATCAGAAAGACATGAGTGGGACCATCTAAATTTTTCTTTATTGCAATAAAAGACTTAAGCAGAAGACAGAGATAGCATCTTCCAGATACAGAGGGTTGTCCAAGGTAGAATGTGTTCTAAATATGTACCGCTGAGGCTATGATGCTGAGGAAATTCTGCCACTTAATAAGTACTAAGTAACTCCCTTTGAAATAACTCTACCCCCTTAGAAATATCTCATATACTTACTTTTGTGAAGTGTGTAAGCATAAAGTGTAAGGCTATTCCACCTGTCTTTTCAGAAGGACATCTCTTCAATAGTATCGAAGATCTTGACTCATTTCCAAGGAGAGTGAGTGAGTCTTTGAGTGGATCCTCACTTTCACAAATACTAGCTCCTGTTACATACTTGTGCTGTGCTTGTGTAGTCCTACTTGATTGAACCGGCTGTTAAAATCACAGATATTTTCCAAATTACCCGCTTAAAGCTAATTCTAGCAAGCTCTGTTGCCTACTGCTGTTGTAGGCTTGGAGCTATGCTACCAGAGCTCAGCTTCTTGGACCTTCACAGGATCTTCTTTTTTGTTCTCTTCTTCCTCCTCCTCCTCCTAGTCCCCCACAGCTGTCCATCCAGTTGAGCAGAAGCAATACTCCTTACCCCTGCTTTGACATTCCCTGTCCTCATTCTGGCAATCAGCTCATATTTAAAAGTCAGCAAGAGCTTTGTCACATAAGCCATATTATCACAGTGTCCTGGCTACGTTATAGGTATATTTATTTAATTATTTCTGTTTTAATGTACAGTCAATGCATTTTAACATCAACCATAAACAGCTAATAACAACTATGATGAGCAAAGAATCAAGGCATTTGGACCTGAAGTCTCCTGACAGAGAAGCTGAGTGTCCTGTTTTTGACAAGCCTCACTCTTAAAATAGCTTATGATATGTTACGGCCTCCTTTGTCTTAGTTATTTATTATATTCTAATTATTAGTTTATGCTAATGTAGGGTGTGTGAGCACAGAAGTAAGATACTCACTGTTCAGATAACACTGGCTAGATACTGTAGTTAAGTTCATCTAAATTAGACTAGATAGCTAGATACCTTAGTCACCACATAGTCGTCCCCATCTCTAACAGGTCAGGATTATAAAAATTCTCACTATACTCACATATCAGACATCTGTAAATAATGCCTACAGTGGTTGTTCTCATGAATCCCACAGAAGTGAATGAGGGGCTTGCTTTACAGAAGGGATGGGCATCCTCCTCTCCATTGAAAAATCTTTCTACAGCAATTAGACTCTGAAAGCTGATTCTGCGAGATGCAAAATATGTTTGCCTTGTTCAGAAAAGCATTTTCAATGAATGTTTAAAGTTAAGTGTATAACTGCAGCCAGTAACAGTCAATTTGGTGTTCATCATCTTAAAAATGCACGTATGTATTTTGGCAGGTTGTGCTGGAGATCTCAGTAGTTTATAGGAATGAGAAGGGTATTATGACTTAAGTTGAAAGAGTCAGAAAGCAGGACCCTGTTGATTAGAATGAACTCCAGGTCTTCTTCCATTCTTTTTTTCACCTAGGAGAACATACCCTACTAGTTTCCTCTGTCCTCTCCACTTCAGGTTTCCTAAAAAAAAAAAAAAAATACCTATTTTGCGTTATTTAAAATATTCCAATAGCTGTTCTTCCACATCTCCTGTCTATTCAATGCAAGTGAAAACCGTAAAATGAAGTTGAGTAATTCTGGCATCCAAAGAAAGTGCAAGGAGACACTTTTGAACAGCCAGAGGACACAAAAGCACAGCTATATTATACTCTTTGTCATTCCAAGTTTAACAATAAGTATATTAATCACCAGCACCACTGAAGTTTTGTGTGCAATTAGCATTTCAACGCCCTCTCCCTTTGCTGGGGTGGAGCAGTTTGCCTCCATTGTGAGCTGCTCTTAATTGTGGTGCAAGAATGGACGGTTCTATGATTGCATTTTGGAAACTGGTGGTGGTTCAGTTGTAAGAGGCAGGCTCAAGTTTCTCTGTTTGTTTGTTTATTTGTTCCTGTACTTGTACTTCTGCTGTGTTAACTCATGGAAATTGCTCAGGGACAGATTTAAATCAAAACAGACAGTTTCCATTTCTGCTCTGTAACTAGTAAGATTTGTTTAAAATGTGCTGCTGCTGGAACATAAGGCATGTCTGGAATGTTTGTTTACTTGCCGTTCTTAGCATGTGCCCTTTTGTGAGGAGACAGGGCTTTCAGCAGTGCAAATCTCCTGTGCCAGTGGCTGGGCCTCTTTAAATAATTATAATAATTGTGGATTGAGGTGGGTAATTCTATTTTTAAATAAAGGTGCATGTATGTTATTTAATGTGGTGGCTTCAGATATTAACCTCATACTTTACTGGTCTTTTAAAGACTTCCACAAACTACACAAGCACACACATGTAAATGGTTCCTAGGATTATGCCTCAGCAACTTGAAAATGTTTGTATTTCTTCTGTGCTGGGTATATTTTGCTTACCCAAGCAGACAAGTCCTTTCTGGTTAATCCTACCCAGTTCTGTGACTTGCCCATCCCATGGGGATTTGGTGCATGGAGGTTATTTGTTCTATTAATCAGGAGGTTCCTAAATTCTAATCCTTGGTAAAGCACTGGATTGCCATCTGACCTTGGCAAGTCACTTGACCTCCTTTTGCCTCAGTCAATCCAGCTGGAAAATTGGTTAAAAAGCAGGACTTTTCTGAAAAACAGATGCTGCATCTGAGATGAGATTCCTTTTGCAAATAATAAAGCAAACCAAGAGACAGAAAGGGGAGCTTTTGCAAAATTCAACTTTCGGGACTTTACTAATCTTTGTTACATTTTACCCTTTGGTAGGAGATTCATCAAAATGCCTTGTTTGACAAAACAATGTACGCTGGTGGCTGAACGGCTGATGCAATATTTATG